>NC_091950.1:266585574-266885574 GCF_031021105.1 Erythrolamprus reginae | reverse complement strand
ATATATGAAAGGAAGACAATATATATGATATATGAGATAAAGGAAAGACAATTGGACAGGGGACGAAAGGCACACTGGTGCACTTATGTACGCCCCTTACTGACCTCTTAGGAACCTGGAGAGGTCAATCGTGGATAGTCTAAGGGAGAAATGTTGGGGGTTAGGGGTTGACACTATTGAGTCTGGTAATGAGTTCCACGCTTCGACAACTCGATTGTTAAAGTCATATTTTTTACAGTCAAGTTTGGAGCGGTTAATATTAAGTTTGAATCTGTTGCATGCTCTTGTGTTGTTGCAGTTGAAGCTGAAGTAGTCATTGACCAGTAGGACGTTGCAGCATATGATCTTGTGGGCAATACTTAAATCGTGTTTTAGGCGCCGTAGTTCTAAGCTTTCTAGACCCAGGATTGTAAGTCTACTTTCGTAGGGTATTCTGTTTCGAGTGGAGGAGTGAAGGGCTCTTCTGCTAAATATCTTTGGATGTTTTCAAGGGTGTTGATGTCCGAGATGTGGTATGAGTTCCAGACAGATGAGCTGTATTCAAGGATGGGTCTGGCAAAAGTTTTGTAGGCTCTTGTGAGTAGTGTGAGATTGCCGGAACAGAAGCTGTGTAGGATCAGGTTAACAACTCTAGAAGCCTTTTGGGCGATATTGTTGCAGTGGGCTTTAGCCCTTAGGTCATTTGATATTAGTATTCCAAGGTCTTTTACTGAGTGTGGGTTGGCTGTGAGAATTTGTTTATTCAGTTTATATATATGAGGTTTGGATTCCTTTTGCCGATGTGGTTATATATCATAGTTGTCGAGGGCCAAAGAGTACAGTTTATTCATACCACTGTACCAGTAGATGCCAGATTCAAAGGAAAAGACCTGGGGGGGAAATTACAAAATATTGTGACTGGGCCATTGAAACTATGTGGCTATGGATGAAACAGTGATACCCATTGTCATCGGGGCAGTTGGTACCATCTCCAAGAATTTCAAAAAACCCATCCAGAAATTGCAGCTTCCTGCAATAACATCAGCAGAACTGCGAAAAACTGTGCGACTCGGAACATCATATATTTTAAGACGATGATTGATACCTAGGATGCTGGCAGCAACCCGTATCAACCATTAGTTCCAGTCAGTGGTATTTGTGACACTGTTTTAAATGGTCAGTTGACTGAATTTCATGTTTAATGAATAAAAGAGATAACAATAATAACAATAACAGTACTAACAACAATAACAATAATAATAACAATAATGATGATGGGGGATGATTGGTCCAGGCGGAGGAAGGCTGAAAAGTAGTGACCAGAGGGGTTGAGGGAGAGAAGAGAGAAAATGTTCTCATGAGCGACACTTTCCATGTTTGTTTTGCAGCTGGGTAGCACCTGCCTAACATTTATACCGGATAGCTTTTATTCATTTCATGGGATAGTCATCAAAAACATAGTTGAGAGATGGAGAAAATTCCAAGTATGTGTCATCACTTTCCTGGCTGGTGCAGCTGTTTCCTTAGGCACACAATGATGTTGTGTCATGAAGGAAACACACTGTCACTGCGGCGGACGGATAACACATTTGGTTTTATTGAGCCACTCTACAATAATGAAGGGAAATAATAGGCCCCAATATACTGTTCATTCAGTGGCAATGAGCTCTCACTTCAGCCTCTCAAAAACTGAGCAAGGAAGCAAACAACCACACACCAACACACACACACACACACCACACATATACAGTGTAGAAGTCATTCCAAATCACTTTCCTTCTGGACAACTTGCCCACTGAAATCTCTTTCCCCAGAATATGCTGATGCAGCAGGCACTTTGCAGCTAACATCCCCCATAGTTCCCTCTAAGCTGAGCAGTGAGCAATCGCTCACTTAAAAATCATCATCAACTCAGAGTTTTCCAAACCTTCCAGAAGCCGAGAGGGAAAGAGTGAGAGGGAAGGAGAGAGAGAGGAAGAGAGGAAGAGAGAGAAACAGAGAGAAAAAAGAGAGGAAGGAAAAGAGAAAGAAAAAGAATGGAAGTAAGGAAGAGAGAAAGAAAATCAAAATCTAGTTTGAAACTAGCTCAACTATTTAAGTGGCATTTTGATATTGATAGAGTTGCCCTATTATGAGCTCACTGTTATAGACACACAGTACAGTATTTTATTTTGAAATTCTCTGAGGCAAAACAGGGTGGGTTTTTTATTTGTTTGTTTGTTTGTTTGTTTGTTTGTTTATGTGTTTATGTATTTATGTATTTATTTATTTATTATTTCTGTGCTGCCCAGTCCCGAAGGGACTGCCGCTCAGACACTATACTTTTCCGCCCACTCCCCCCAAAAATTAGAGGGAACACTGACCTCCGCCAGTGTCAGTATAAGTGTCAGTCTTCACAGATCTTGCAAATGAATGCTAACATCTTTAATACATTTAGACTCTGATCCTGGGGATCCTGCATGAGAACATGGGCAAAATTATCTGCAAATAAACATAAAGAACAGGTCTTTCATAATCTCACCCATCTGTGAGAGCTGAGAAGAGTGAATATATGAATACACGGATATTTTTGGTGTCATTGGAAATAGGCTCAGGGTTTTTTTTTTATGCTGTTCTACTTTTCAGCAGAATGGAGCAGATGTTTGGGTGGAGTTTAAATAGTTGGGAGGTAGATGACAATGAGACAAGTTGAGATTCAGTGAACCTCTGGTCTTCTTGAGATATTCGATCCAGGCTGTCAGCTTTGCCATCACAGAAGCGAGTTTGAAGGTGAAGCTGGGAATCTAAGGACCCGCTGAAAATGCTGATGACCGGGCACCTCCTTCTCCATGCAAAAATACCCCAAAAGACCCCTAAATGTAGACTTATTATTTCCCCTTTTTGTATCTCCCTTACAGCCCATCTCAGATTAGTCTTATAGCAAATAATAGCACCAAACTAAGAGAAGCATGAAAATTTCATTCACTTCTTTTTGGTAAGAACTATCCAACATACACATTTTTTTAAAAAAATGTGATGTTAGAAGTTTGATCGTTTTTATTTTGTTTTCTTTATGTGTGTGTGAGAGAGCTAAGCAAAAGGCAATAATGAGAGACTTCTTTATTCAGGGAAAATGCACATGTCTATTGTATTACAGATGAATATATCTTCTTCATGTTTATAATATTTGGACCTGAGGGCAAAGGTTTGTTTTCCAAGCTTGTGGGTTGGTTTCTGAACATTTTACCAGGCAAGGTAACATCTTTAGAAGATTTTAGGGGATCTCAGTGTCAGTATTCTGTTTATAAGGGCTTCAGGTATGGGCCTGTCAAGTGAGGGTCTTGTGACAGGTTTTGTGATGGGTCAGCTGTGAGTCATGAATGAGTCTTGTGATAGATCTTGTGATAAGGAGATTACTTCAGGTCAGGGTCCTTGGGAGGTGAATTGCTGGAGGGGGAGAATTGCATGGGTTGGTTGAGGATTGATGCTATCTCTGGTTGGTTGTGTTGTTGATTTGGATTCTGAGGGGTTCGTAGGTTGATTAAGGGAATTGCTTGTGGGGTGCTAGGCTTTGATGAACTCAGAAGCATGGCTGATGATTAGTGATGGGCGAACCCAACGGTGTTCGGGTTCGGCAAGTTCGGACGAACTTCACACAAAGTTCAGCCAACCTGAACCCGAACTTGAACTTCGAACGCTCCGTGGCATCAAAGCTCCGCCCCTGGAACACCATTGTTTTTTATTTTTACCGATTTTTAATTTTTCTTTATTCTTATTTTTACGAAAAAGGACACAGCAGCAGCACCGCAAGCAAAAGGAAGTCCTTTCATGTAAAAATTTTTTAAAAAATTATGTGAAAGGACCTCCCTTTGCTTGCGGTGCCACTGCGGCATCCTTTTTCATAAAAATAAAAATAAATAAAAATAAAAAATCCATAAAAATAAAAAACAATGGGATTCCAGGGGCGGAGCTTTGACATCACGTATACTGGCAGGTTGCTAAGCACACCAAGGTGATCACTTCCTGGATTCCATCCTCCCTCCATTATTCTAGTGCTGCCCCCGGAATCCAGGAAGTGATCACCTTGGCATGCTTAGCAACCTGCCGGTATACGTGATGTCAAAGCTCCGCCCCCGGACTCCCTTCGTGGGATTCCCAAGCTCCTTTTGTGCCTCCTTCCCAGCCTCCCGACTGGCCGACATCTCCCTGGTGTTCGCCTTCCTCCACCGCCACCAGCGCACTGCTCCTCCTCTTCTTCTCAGCAGATGACAGCCAAGCGGTGGCGCTTCACGGTGCTCGGCACAAACACCGATTTTTTAAAAAAAAATTTAAACAATTTTTTAAAAAAATTCAGGTTTGGGTTCAGCATGCCGAACACTGCAAAATTCAGTACGGACCAAAATTGTGCGAGTTCGGTTCGCCCAACACTACTGATGACTTTTGCATTGCTCCAATCAAACTGATGCTGTTTGGTCACAGTGTGGGTAGAGATTAACGATTTTGGATAGTGGCATTGACTGCCAGCCAGTGTTCGTGGATCCTGGTTTTTAATTGTCGTGATGTTTTCCCCACATAGAACCGGTTGCACTGGTTGCAGTTGATGTTATAGATTACATTGTTTCTTTCATCCATCTGTACTTTATCTTTGGATAATCCCTGGTGGAGTGTGGCTGTTGGTTTTTGGGCTATTGTTATTCCTATGGGTTAGAGGATTCTGGCTGTCATTTCCGACACCCGTTTTTTTGTAGGGTAGGTTTAGTTTTGGACCTATTGAATTTAATTGGCACAGACAGGATTCTTTTCATTTTTATTGCTCTGCCTGTTTCTCATTCTCTCTTCCCCCTCCCCTTCTTTTTTCAGAGTTAATAAAATTAGCACATTTATTTTCTTTTTTTAAAGAAACAAAATGGAATTGAGTGTGGAAGAAAGTAAATTGAAGAGATTTGTCCACTGCTATGATGTTATGGGATTTGGAGGGGATGTATAAATAGACACAACAAGTGATTCCAGGCCAAAGTGGGAAAGTTACCTTTGAAATCAAGTTTTCAAGAATGGAAATCTCTCCTGCTGTGACTGTCCCCTTTCAAATTCTCTCATTGGGATCCCTTTGAGAACAGATGCTTTTAAATAGTGAGTTTGGGGTCTTTTTCTATCATCATATTATAAGAGAGGCAGAGAGGGAGGGAGGGAGAGGGAGAGGGAGGGAGAGAGAATGATTTGCAATCATCTGCTCTAAAACAAATCCCTGTTAAAAGGGCACCACAACTTCTGGGGGAAATGAAACATATAAAGGATAGAGTGTGCTTGTCAAAGATCATAATGGACCTTTGTAGCAGAGCTGGGAAGCAAAGCCAGATGTCCATAGTCTTGGATTTCCTGTACATCAATGAACACATTGAGGTTTAAAAATAAGGCAATGAAGAAGGGAAAACTGCCATCTCTAGATCCTTAGGGGGACAGTTGTAGGTTTTAATGTGCCGCATGATGTTTATGAGGGAAAAAAACCTATCCCTGTTGTAAATCTGCCTGTCATACCCCTTATGCATGAATGAGTTCAAAAGAAAGAGGTGGGCTGACAACAGCAATAAATATAATGTCGTTTTAATTCAGTTTGCAGGGGAAAACCTATACACTCAATCATAAGTGTGCTATCATTCCTTAGTTCTATGTGTGAGAGAGAAAGAGAAAAAGGGAAAGAAATGAGGGTGTGGGGGATTGCCCTTGTGTGCTGTATCAGCATTCCACTTTCAAGACTACAATACAGAGCTATTGTGTGAGTCTATACTGCATTGTTAGATAAAGTAGCACAAAATTTATTTGCTGCCCTACAATTAAAAAAATGCTTCATTCAATTTTGGTAGGGGGGGGGGAAATCTTTCAAGTTCTCATGGTTCTGTTCTGTCTGGGTCACTCCGGAAGCTATGACCAACCCCAAAAGATAAGCCAGACACACCGGTTGAATCCAAACACAGTTTTATAATGGTAAAGAGAAAAGAAGTCCTTACACTGGAAGCACTGGAACTCCAAATAGATACACAAAGGCAATTGTTCATAAAGAAACACAAGATCCTTGATGACAAACGAGGCTGTTGCTAACATACACCAACCCCCCATGGGTCTTCAAGACTGCTGGGCCATGAGCCAGGAACAAAAACGCTGAGAGAAAAGGCAGAAAACAGCAACTCCGCTTTGATAACACTCCACGCTGCCGCAAGAGTTTGCCTGCCTTATAAACCCTTCCCTGCTAATGAGGACCACACCCAACCCCCGGGTGTTCCTCATTCAACGCTGATAATATTTCTTCAATTGATTCCTCCTTTGATCTATGCGTCTCTGTCGCATACTAATTATAGCTTGTGCTTCGTCATCCAATAACTCCAGACACTCCAGAGAATCCAAGCTACTTGCTTGAGAGAGCCCCTCCCCAGGGCTCCCAGGCCTTTCTTCCTCGTCACTTTCCTGACTGTAATCTCCCTTGTTTGACTGCCAAGAACTCTCCTCTCCGCTCTCAGCCTCCCCCGGGGATGGAGCCAGCAGAGACGCAGCTGGTCTTTGATCTGACTCAGGCTGAACAATAACATGGTTCCTTCCCACTTCCCTTGAAAAAATTTGGAAATGTTTGGAGAGTTTTAGAGAAATTTACTTGAGTGGGATGGAAATGTTTCTCCAGTTATTAGGACTCAAGATGGTTCAGGTGTGCATCAGTAGGGGTTGCTACCGGAACGTTACAGGAGCTGCGCGTGCAGCTTTGGGCGCCCCGGTGTGTTTTTGTTTCTGTGCATGTGCAGAGAGCAAAATTTTGTGAGGCAACGCATGCGAGGGAGTGATTTTGGCAATTTTTTGCTTCTGCGCATGCACGCGCGTCCCCTGACAAGATTTTGCTTTCCATCCTATATCCCTCACACATGTGAGGAAGGCACATTAGAGCCGGTGTGGCACAGCAGGTAGAGTGCTGTACAGCAGGCCACTGAAGCTGACTGTAGATCTGCAGGTCAGCAGTTCAAATCTCATCACCGGCTCAAGGTTGACTCAGCCTCCCATCCTTCCGAGGTGGGTAAAATGAGGACCCGGATTGTGGGGTCAATAGGCTGGCTCTGTTAAAAAGTGCTATTGCTAACATGTTGTAAGCCGCCCTGAGTCTAAGGAGAAGGGCAGCATAAAAATCGAATAAAAAAACAATCAATCAATCAATCAAACAAATAAATTAATTTGAGCGAATTGCCAGATTTATTGACGCTACACGCATGTGTGGATGGCGGGCGTGAGTGAATTGGTGTGTTTTGTGATGCAAAAGCTCACATTTCCAGCGCTGAGTGAACCAGTTGTTACAAAATGTGATGCCCACCTCTGGCTATTGCTATTATTTGAATGTCACTTCCAAATAATGCAGTGACAGACAGATATCAAGTATGGAAACAGTTAGGGAATGCTGAATGAAGAAACAAAAAGGAATGGAGAGCCGACTACCCTATAGGAGCTTCTGAGAAACTCCATATTCCAAACTTTAGTGTAATTTTTCGATGTTGGTTGTGGTTTAGCTTAATCTCCTTGACTTAAACTCTGAAATTAAGAGAGACATGTGGTTATTTGAACAAGTTCTCTCTCTCTCTCTCTCTCTCTCTCTCTCTCCCTCCCTCCCCTCCCTCCCTCCCTCCCTCCCTCTATCTCTCTCTCTGGGTTTCCAAGCAAATTGGGTATGGCCTAGCAAGTTGAACAAACCCAGGTAATGGTGCTATATATAGAAACTCAGAATTTAGCAATTAGGTTTAACTTGTTCTTTAATGCAGTACATCCTTACTAGTTTTTACATACATTTGTGCATATGTGTATCCAATTTATGTAGAGGTATAACAAGCAGGAAGAGGGAGATTGTGATCCCCTTATATAGAGCGCTGGTGAGACCACATTTGGAGTACTGTGTTCAGTTCTGGAGACCTCACCTACAAAAAGATATTGACAAAATTGAATGGGTCCAAAGACGGGCTACAAGAATGGTGGAAGGTCTTAAGCATAAAATGTATCAGGAAAGACTTAATGAATTTAATCTGTATAGTCTGGAGGACAGAAGGAAAAGGGGGGGACATGGTCGAAACATTTAAATATGTTAAAGGGTTAAATAAGGTTCAGGAGGGAAGTGTTTTTAATAGGAAAGTGAACACAAGAACAAGGGGACACAATCTGAAGTTAGTTGGGGAAAAGATGATAAAATATTATTTTACTGAAAGAGTAGTAGATCCTTGGAACAAACTTCCAGCAGACGTGGTTGGTAAATCCACAGTAACTGAATTTAAACACGCCTGGGATAAACATATATCCATTGTAATATAAAATACAGGAAATAGTATAAGGGCAG
This sequence comes from Erythrolamprus reginae, assembly GCF_031021105.1. Classification (NCBI taxonomy): domain Eukaryota; kingdom Metazoa; phylum Chordata; class Lepidosauria; order Squamata; family Dipsadidae; genus Erythrolamprus; species Erythrolamprus reginae. The sequence continues at coordinate 266,877,263 of NC_091950.1, read as the reverse complement.
ACTAGATGGACCATGAGGTCTTTTTCTGCCGTCAGTCTTCTATGTTTCAACAAATGTTACTTTAAATTTTGCAATAACCTTATTTTAATATTCAAAGGGTGAAAATGCCACGGTCATATTCCAAATGTGGTTTTATATAGAAAGAAAAAAATCATCAAAATTGTCTTCCTGTTTTTATGTTTTTTCCCCCCAACCTAAATATAAAAAATAACACCGAAGTCATTTCATATGACTTCTTGCATCTTTAAAAAATAATCAGAAAGATTGTTCAGGGTTAAATATATTCCTGGTTATTTATATGTTATGACCCCGCCTTTAGCAGGAAATAAATGCGTTGTGTAAATTGCAGCTATGTTATGCCTGTGTTCTTTTCATGGTGCAATCCAGCTGGGATGAAGGTTTTATTTCAAAGGTAGGACTTATAAAAGAAAGCAGCTTAAATAATACATATAGGTACGATTTGGGTTTGTTCCTTTAACAGATATGTCAGATGTCTTTTGCTTTTCTCTCCGGCAATATGTTAATTTGGCTCCTGGATTGACAATTATAAAAGAAAGAAAGAATAAGAATAAGAAGAAATGAAAATGCAGCTGACACACTTTTCCTTTGAAACTTCCCACTTCAATGAGCAGGTCCTGCTCTGCTTCTTTTGTGAGGAAAACTGAAGGTCCAGCTGGTTCATAAAGGCAGTGGAGCAGGAAGCATTCTCAGAACGGATAAGATGTGCCTAGGCATGGTTGCCCCTGGCTACTGGCCCTCCAGAGTAGGCACTGTAAGGTTGGATAATTATCCCTCACTCGCCCAGAGCCCCTGAGAAGCAGAAGAGGAGCAAGAAAGCACACCTGGAAGAGAGGGTCTTGCCAATCAGACAACCAGACAGAGGCTATTTTGGCTTTGATCTCACCCAGCAGCCCTCAAGCAAGAAGCACTTTGCGTGCTCGGAGGAGATTGTCTCAAGCATCACAGCGTGGTGTGATTTTGAAAGACTCCCTCCCTCCCTCCACCCCTTCTTCTCTGAAAAGACAAGGAGGGGATGGGGGGAGAGATTTTCTCCTTCTACACAATGATCTGAAATAATTCTGCTTCCCCCTCCCAAAAAAAAGCCTTAAATCTGACAGTGCAGGTGAACAAGCGTTTTGTAAAGTATTCACAGGATGGATCTTAGAAAGGAACAAAGGGGACCATTTTTTTGGATCCCTAGTTTCATTCAAGAAAATCTCTCTCTCTCTCTCTCTCTCTCTCTCTCTCTCTCTCTCTCCCTCCCTCCCTCTCTCTCTCTTTCTCTCTCCCTCTCTGCCTGCCTCCCTCCCTCTCTCTTTCCAATCTATTCATCTATCTGTATCTTGGACAAGGTTGTTTTCTATCTGATGCATGCGATATCTCTTCCCATGGCTGGTCCATGATATAAAATTTACCTATATTAATATGCATGTCTGACAAACTCCAGCATTTTATACGGCTCAACAGTGCCCCCAAGAGCATTTATTATGTTGACCCCAGCTGGGAAATCTGAATAAATTAGAATTCATCTTTTCTTCCCCAATATTCCTCTCCAGCAATCATTTTTTATACAAATGACTTCGCTGGTTTCAAACAAAGACAAAAGCCAGCTAAAACAGTTGTCATTCAATGAAGAGCTTTAGGCAACTGGGTTCATCAATCTGATTTACTTCTTAGGTATCTTATTTGAGGAGGGGAGAATAACTGTCCATCCTATAGAAATGTGGTGGTGTGGGGGGGGGGGAGACTGTGTGGATTTATTTTTATTTTTAATATTTTTAGAAAAACCAAGAAGAAAACCAATGGCATTCAAGCAGGAAGCTAAGGAGCTTTGTCTTAAGTAATGTACTTTATACAGGCCTTAAAATCCATGAATGATCCTATTAAAACAAGTAATATGTAATTAGGTTAATTAGGTTTTTGCTTGGAACTCTATATGATTGTCTTTTTTTTTCTTTGTTTCTCTTTGTTTTAATATTTACATATTTGTCTATATGAATGGAGGGCTTCTCATCAAAACCTGCATTGTATGTAGCACTACCCAGTTCATCATCATCATCATCATCAACAACAACAACAACAACAGCAACAACAACAACAACACTGGCTGGCTGTTTTGACCAACAAAGAGCAACAAAGATGATTAGGTGCCTGAAGGCTAAAACATATGAAGAACGGTTGCAGGAACTGGATATGTCTAGTTTATGAAAAGAAGGACTGGGAAGACATGATATCAGTGTTCCAATATTTTAGGGGCTGCCCCAAAGAAGAGGGAGTCAAACTATTCTCCAAGTATAGTATATACTATATATATAGTATAAGGGCAGGCTAAATGGACCATGAGGTCTTTTTCTGTCTTCAATCTTCTATGTTTCTATGTTTCAAAACACCTGAGGGTAGAACAAGAAGCAATGCATGGAAACTAAACAAGGAGAGAAGTAATTTAGAACTAAGAAGAAATTTCCTGACAGTTAGAACAATTAATCAGTGGAACAGCTTGTCTCCAGGAATTGTGAATGCTCCAACACTAGAAGTTTTTAAGATGTTGGAGAACCATTATCTGAAGTAGTGTAGGGTCTCCTGCCTAAGCAGGGGGGTTGACTAGAAAACCTCCAAGGTGCCTTCCAACTCTGTTGTTGTTGTTGTTGTTGTTGTTCTTCTTCTTCTTCTTCTTCTTCTTCTTATTATTATTATTATTATTATTATTATTATTATTATTATGTCAGTACAACACAGCAAACGAGATAACTATGCTGGATTTCGTATTTCATTCACCAGTCGGGCGCTTCCCAAGCACCTAGGACTGTGTGATGTAGCAGCGAATTATGTTTGCCGATCCCAGTAAAGCGGCCTTTTGCAATTGGCAGATGGAGATTTTGTCAATTCCGATGGTTTTTAAATGTCCGCAGAGATCCTTTGGCACTGCGCCCAGCGTGCCAAGTATCACTGGGACCACTCGTTGCAGCTAGATTTTTAGATCTTCGTATTTCACTAATTTCTCTAGCTGCTTCTCCTCAATTCTGCTGTCTCCTGGGTTTGCGATGTCGATGATCCATGCTTTCTTTTGCTCCATGATCACAATGTCTGGTGTGTTATGCTTCAGAATTCGGTCAGTCTGAAGTCGGAAGTCCCGCAGTAGTTTTGCTTGCTCATTTTGACCACTTTTTCGGGCTTATGATCCACCAGTTCTTTGCCACTGGTAAATGGTAGTGCCAGCACAAGTTCCAGTTATTACTATTATTACTATTATTATTATTATTATTATTATTATTATTATTATTATTATTATTATTATTATTATAACAACAAATACATTTCAAGATCTGCCCAAGGTTGCTAAGTCCCATATTCAGTAGAACTTCCTGCTGGGAAGACAAGAACAGGAAAAAATGTTTTACCTCTGAACGATTGAAAGAAGAGCTCCACTAGTAAGAAAATGTTCTAATCCACAATAGCATGAAGACAATCTCCCCAATTTCAGCAAGAATGTGGTCTTGCAACGTTTCTCTTCTGCATCTTTATGATGTCACCTTTGTCTCATCATTTCTAACTTAAATTATCTTAAAGTATCTGCATTACTCTTAATCTTCCCATTACTCATAATAATAATAACAACAGAGTTGGAAGGAACCTTGGAGATCTTCTAGTTCAACCCCCTGCTTAGGCAGGAAGCCCTACACTACTTCAGACAGATGGTTATCCAACATCTGCTTAAAAACTTCTAGTGTTGGAGCATTCACAACTTCTGGAGGCAAGCTGTTCCACTGATCAATTGTTCTGACTGTCAGGAAATTTCTCCTTAGTTCTAGGTTATTTCTCTCCTTGTTTAGTTTCCCCCCTTTCTTCTTGCTCTAACCTCAGGTGCTTTGGATAATAGGTTGATTCCTTCTTCTTTGTGGCAGCCCCTGAGATATTGGAACACTTCTATTATGTCTCCCCTGGTCCTACTTTCATTAAACTACCCATGCCTGGTTCCTGCGACCGTTCTTCATATGTCTTAGCCACCAGTCCCCTAATCATCTTTGTCGCTCTTCTCTGCACTTTTTCTAGAGTCTCAACATCCTTTTTGCATCATGGCAACCAAAACTGAATGCAGCATTCCAAGTGTGGCCTTATAAAGTGGTATTAACACTTCACATGATCTTGATTCTATCCCTCTGTTAATGCAGCCTAGAACTGTGTTAGCTTTTAGGGCAACTGCTGCACGCTCCTCCCACTAATGACTATATCACTGTAAATTTGTTGCTTGTATCCTTCTAGTTTATATTGACTGCTTCCTAATATGATTGCTTATTTGAACCCAGACTATCATTAAGTGATGTACCTTATGGTTTTTGATGAATGTATCTTTTATTTTTATGTATACTGAGAGCACATGCACCAAGACAAATTCTTTGTGGGTCCAATCACACTTGGCCAATAAAATTCTATTCTATTCTAAAGTGTCTTTAGTTGTCCTAAGTATCCTTCGTGTCATTAGTTTAAAGTAGTGTTTTCCCAATTTTTATGCAATTTTGGAGAAGGATACAATTTACTATGCCTCACAGACAAGAGTCTTTGCCAAGCTCCAATTAGCTCCTTTGGATGAATGCAAGCATGCCCCCTCACCTTTTGATCCCTATGGATCGCTCTTTGTGGATCTTTTAGCTAGAGCTACAGGAGAGGACCAGGCTAGAAACTGGGAGACTATGAGTTCTAATCCTATCTTAGCCAAGAAAGCCAGCTGGGCGAACTTGAGCCAGTCACTCTCTCAGCCCAATCCATCTTAGAAGGTCACTGCCGTGGAGAAAATAGAAGGAGGACTGTTTGTAACAAACAAACATCTAACTTCTACCCAGACATCTGACTGGTGTTTTCCAAAGCAATTATCAGATTGTGCAGAGGATCTTCACTGCTTGTGTGAAAAATGCTAGACTTATCTTTTTTTAAAATAAAAACCTGTGTTTAAAAACATATAGTTTTTGAAAGAGACCACTAACAGGGTCAGTTTAAACCTGGAAAGAGTTGAATTCTGTCAGCTAAGCATTGCCAGTCCTGTCATCATAGAGGAAAAGTTTTCCACTGCTTCTGCCAACAAAGGATTTCATGTGGCTGTTTCCTTATTCTTGTTCCAGCTCTGGTGGCACTAAATGCCCTGGTGATGACAGCTGTCTGTTGACTGTCTACTTCCAGGTGCTGCTGACTACAAGGCCAGAACTAGTGAAGGACAAAGTATACTCATTATCAATATATCTGCTTTACCTTCAACCCTCCTCTGTCCTTGTTACTTGTCTCTGGGCTATGTTTTAAACATGGGTTTAAATTCTCTCAGAAGGCTAGAAATTCTCTTCATCCCCTTCTCAAAAATAGCCTGAGAAGCAGACAAGTTGTTGGATTGAATAGCAGCATCCCCTTCCTACCTCATCCAGCACCCTATTCTGCACCTGAAACCAGTTGAGTGACTTAAACTGCTATTCTAGGAAGCTGACACCCCAGGTAAATGGCCATTCCTTGTGGGACACGTACTTGTGGGGCACGTACTTGTCCACCTGTCTGGGGAGAGTTTGATCTGGTGACACCTGATGAAGTGGACAAGGCCATTGGAGCTGTGAGTTCCGCCACCTGTTTACTGGATCTGTGTCCCTCCTGGCTGGTTTCGGCCAGCAGGGAGGTGACACGGAGCTGGGTCCAGGAGATTGTCAACGCTTCTTTGGGGAGGGGGTCCTTCCCGGATCCCTACAAGGAGGCACTTGTGCACCCCCTCCTCAAGAAGCCTTCCCTGGACCCAGCCATTCTCAACAACTATCGACCAGTCTCCAACCTTCCCTTTATGGGGAAGGTTGTTGAGAAGGTGGTGGCGCTCCATCTCCAGCGGTCCTTGGAAGAAGCCGATTATCTAGGTCCTCAGCAGTCAGGATTCAGGCCCGGCTACAGCACGGAAACTGCTTTGGTCACGCTGATGGATGATCTCTGGCGGGCCCGGGGTTTATCCTCTGTCCTGGTGCTTCTTGACCTCTCAGCGGCTTTTGATACCATCGACCATGGTATCCTTCTGCGCCGGCTGGAGGGGTTGGGAGTGGGAGGCACTGTCCTTCAGTGGTTGTCTTCCTACCTCTCTGGTCGGTCGCAGTCGGTGTTAGTGGGGGGTCAGAGGTCGACCTCTAGGTTACTCCCTTGCGGGGTGCCTCAGGGGTCGGTCCTCTCCCCCCTACTGTTTAATATCTACATGAAACCGCTGGGTGAGATCATCCAAGGGCATGGGGTGAGGTATCATCAGTATGCAGATGATACCCAGCTTTACATCTCCACCCCTTGTCCAGTCGGCGAAGCAGTGGAAGTGATGTGCCGGTGCCTGGAGGCTGTTGGGGTCTGGATGGGTGTCAACAGACTCAAGCTCAACCCGGATAAGACGGAGTGGCTGTGGGTTTTGCCTCCCAAGGACAATTCCATCTGTCCGTCCATCACCCTGGGGGGGGGAGTCACTAACCCCCTCAGAGAGGGTTCGCAACTTGGGCGTCCTCCTCGATCCACAGCTCACATTAGAGAAACATCTTTCAGCTGTGGCGAGGGGGGCGTTTGCCCAGGTTCGCCTGGTGCACCAGTTGCGGCCCTATTTGGACCGGGAGTCACTGCTCAGTCACTCATGCCCTCATCACCTCGAGGCTCGACTACTGTAATGCTCTCTACATGGGGCTACCTTTGAAAAGTGTTCGGAAACTTCAGATCGTGCAGAATGCAGCTGCGAGAGCTATCATGGGCTTTCCTAAATTTGCCCATGTCACACCAACACTCCGCAGTCTGCATTGGTTGCCGATCAGTTTCCGGTCACAATTCAAAGTGTTGGTTATGACCTATAAAGCCCTTCATGGCACTGGACCAGAATATCTCCGGGACCGCCTTCTGCCGCACGAATCCCAGCGACCAGTTAGGTCCCACAGAGTTGGCCTTCTCCGGGTCCCGTCAACTAAACAATGTCGTTTGGCGGGACCCAGGGGAAGAGCCTTCTCTGTGGCGGCCCCGACCCTTTGGAACCAACTCCCCCCAGATATCAGAGTTGCCCCCACCCTCCTAGCCTTTCGTAAGCTCCTTAAAACCCACCTCTGTCGTCAGGCATGGGGGGAATTGACATGTTTCTTCCCCCTAGGCTTATAAAATTTATGCATGGTACGCTAGTGTGTATGATTGGTTTTAATTTGTGGTGTTTTTTAAAGTAATTTAAATATTGGATTTGTCTTACATTGTATTGCTATTTCTGTGAGCCGCCCCGAGTCTGCGGAGAGGGGCGGCATACAAATCTGATTAAACTTGAAACTTGAATTATCAATTATTGTTTGCCTGACAGTAGGTGAGAGGAGAAAGGAAGCCGGGAGACATCTTCTCTTTGACATGTCCATTATGGCTGTGTAAAGATAACATCCTTCATCAGCCTAGTTGAATGTTTCCCAATCTTGGCCACATGTGTAGACTTCAATTCCCAGAGTTTCCTAGCCAGCCATGCTGGGGAATTCTGGGAGTCGACGTCCACATATCTTCAAGAGATCAAAGCTGTGAAACACCGACCTAGTTTCTGTTGCAAGAATGGGCAATGGGGGTTGGGGGTCGGCACGATTTAAGCTGGAATACTTGTTAAGATATTCATGAACTGGGAGAACCCATGATAATAAGGTCAGCCAATGAATAGGCATAGCAACTAAGTCAGTCAATGGGAGCTAAACACATCTGAGTCTGTGCAGAGAATTGAAACTGGAAACTTAAGCTTAAGGCTGAGCGTAACTCAGTCCACTCTGCCCTCTCTGTGCTTGCCTGCTCTGCTGAAATGAAACGAACTCTCCTGCCTGAGTTTACTTGTCACTACATTGAAGAAGAACTCAGCAAATGGTATTGTAAATTCATCTGTTACTATGTTTATAAAGAAGTTAATGTATCCAGCTGAATCAGTTATCTGTGTGTGCTTCTGATTTTGATTTTTACAACAAACTTTAATAATATTTTTCTGTTAGCTCAAGAAGTGGTGAATAGCTCTTGAACACAGCCATGGGAAAGAGCCCCCAGAGTGTAGAATCCGTCCATGGTATGACATGAAATAAGTGTGACATGTCACCATCCTGACTTAACAATGGGGGGCTGCATTCACTTGACTACAGTGAGAAATTCCTGCTTTGCCTCCAACCCTTGCGTTCAACGTTCATTTAATATATATATATATATATTGATATTCTTTTCCCTCAGGTTTTTCCCTAGCTCTCCTAACTTTGAAAGAACTTGTCTGAGATATGCTTTGCATTGCAGACAAGACACAGAAAGCGAAATACGAGAATAAACAGGGGATGCAGCCAGAAAGACCTTGGAGAGGGAGTGCTTGCCAAAAACATGTTAATGCTGACAGCGTGATCATCCACTCCCCGTATGCTAATAAAATGCCAGCTCAGCCTGTGGAAATGTTCAGGAAGAGATAAGCACTGGTGATAAATTCTTAGAGAGGCACCCGACAGAAAGAATTATTATCAGCACAACCTGAAGCACAAGGCTATCATCAAAGCCCTCATCTTGGTGCTCAGACCGAATCTAGGATTTTAACATTGAACTTGATGAATTGTTCTGAAACTATTCAAGAGTAGCCAGAACTCAGAGAACAAAGGGCTGAAAGCACTCTTCTTCCATGTACGAGATTATAGCCATATGGCTTTCTTTTATATCACCAGGTTGAGATATTGGCACAGGTCCACAAATAGGATTAGGCAGGAGATAGAGGTATATTATCAACTACCATCAATATAAGCTTCAGAAATCCCCCCCGCCCCCCAAAAAAATGTATGTTGCATGTTTTGCACATTTGGATTTTATCCTGAATTGGGTGGGGCAGAGAGAAAGAACTTCATGGGTTTTGCTATGGAAGATTAATATAGCCATCCCTCTGGGAAAATGTTAAAGGGAGAGAAGTAGAGGAAATGGAAACTGATACAGATGAACAGGCCTTGAAAACACTTTATCTTGGTTTAACATGGACAGATTGGTTTTTATTCATCAATGCACAAGACAGATCCTAGGTCTACAAGGTTCAGGGGTAGGAATGGTTCCACTTTCTATCTCTTTCCCTTCTCCTTCCTCATACTATGTCCTAGATGCTCTCCCCAAAGAGCAAATGGAGGAACTTTGATTCAGAGAGTCCTGCACAGTATCGTGTACCTAACAGTACAGATGAGAACACTGCACCGGTAGTAAAACTGGAGCTGTTTGCGCAGCTTTGGGTCTCTGATGTGCGTGCCCACCCCAGTGAAATTTTGCTTCTGCACATGCACAGGATGCAAACTCTCGCGAGAGGACGCACATGCAAGATTTCGGCAATTTTTTCCTTCTGAGACTTCACTGGGTATGGCATAGCATAAAGTAACCAGATTTTTAAATTGCTGAAGCAGGACACCATTGACGGGTGGGGTGGAGTGATTTCTCTTTATTTTTCTCTCTCTCTCATCCTCCCTCCCTTTCTCTCCAGGGGACATCCTCACCTCTCCGCGATGTACAGGCAGCCAGTGCCCAGGCCGTGTCCTGCGAGCATGGCCTCAGCACGGGGCCTACCCTGAGAGAGACACAGGAAGTACTGGGTGACACAGGAAGTACAACCTGGGAGACACAGGAAGTACAACTTGTCACCATGGAGGAGAGAGAGAGAGAGGGAGGGAGGAAGGAAATTGGGACATTTCTGAAAAGGTGCGCAACGTGGGACAGATAATGGAAAAGCATGACTGTCCCACGGAAAGCGGGACATCTGGTCACCTTAGCATAGCATGGTGTTGAATTGAGATTGATATTACCATATTTTTCAGAGTATAAGATGCACCATTCTCCCCCACCAGTGGGTGGAAATGTCGGTGCATCTTATACACCGAATACAGACATTTTTGCCCTCCCAAAACCCCACTCCCACATACAATCTTTGTGAAAATGGGGGCCATTTTTCACAAAAATTGGGTACGCAGAGAGTTTAGGAGGCCTGCACAGTGCTCCTGGGGGTTGGAAAAAAGAAAAAAAACACCCCAATTTTCCCCCAAAACCAGACAAAAAGTAGGGTATTTTTTGCAAAAACAGGGGTGTTTTTTCCTTTCCCCAGCCTCCAGGAGCACTCTACAGACTTCCCAAATCTTCTGTGTGCCCAGTTTTTTGCAAAAATGGGTGAAAAACAGGTCTGGGGTCTGGGGAGGATAAAACTTTTCCCCCCTTACTTACTGTTTGAATCGTGGTGTGTCTTATACACTGATCTGTCTTATAGTCCAAAAAAATACAGTAATTTTCTTTTTTTAAATTATTTTATTATGCACTACTGAGAATCTGGTAACTCTGTTGGGGTGTGCATATGTGGGTTTTTCTTTTAATTTTGATTTGCAAAGGCAGTAATGAAAATATTAATCCATTCAAATTTATTTTATATGTAGCTTTTTAATTAGTTTTTATATTACATTTTAATTTATGACTGGCTTTGTTTTTTTTTAAAAAAAACTATTAATTCTGACTACTTGAAAAACTATGAAAGGGAGCAGAAGAGATCATGGTCTGGTATTTCCCCCCAAAATATTTGATTTCAATATATATATTTTTTAAATCTTATGTTTATGTTTTGTTTTCTTAAGCTAGAATAACAATAGAAAACATTTTGCTGTTTTCTGTTTTGTTGCTTTCTATGAAAGATTTGCAGATACTCTTGGCCTTGGGAGAAAAGTTTTAAATTACCATTATTTAGCATATAAAACACTATCATGTAGTAAATAAAATATATATCAATAATGCACCCAATCACCATCAATGGTCATTCTTACATTTAAATGCATTGTTTTATGTAATAGTACTATGCATATATTTGTCTGTTCTCTGTTAAATATTTGAGTAGGAAAGCTATTTAATATTCTTTTATATTGTGTGCAAAGGCTGCACCCTGCTGGTTTTTAATAAAATAAAGTGAGGGATGCTTTGTTTTTTAAGTTGCTTGTAAAAGAAATAGGATATATAGCATAATTAAAGAAAAATTCAGTTGGCAACCTAGCCATTCAGATTACAAAATAAATTATAAATAACTGAAATGTATTGAAGAATTAGATACATAAAGGCCTCTATCCAGGAGTTTGATATTTTTGCTCTTTGTAACATTTCATTATATATCTTGAACATAATTTATTCTAGTGGCTCTTGTAGTATTTTATATAATTCCATGGGAATCCTGTCTGGTTCTGGTGTTTTTTAATTGCTCCTTTCATTTATAATAGTGTTATCTTCTCATTTAGCATTTAACTATCTTCTTCTCTTGTATTAGGTAGATTTCTCTTTTGTAAATAATTCACGATGTCCCCTTCTTTAATGTATTCTTGGCTATACAGTGTTTGAAAAAGATTTTGAGCAATCCTTCTTATTCTCTTATAACCCATATTCCCCCGTTCGTCCTTTAATTGTTGTATCAGTCTTTTTGTTTTTTCTTTCCTTAATTTATGGATCAACTCTATTCCACATTTGTTTGCCATTTCAAAATAGTTTTGCTTTGTTGTTATGTTCCTTGCCATTTCATTTTGTTGGATTAAATTGTTTTTAATATTTCATTAGATCCCATTCTTTTATAATTGTATTATTCTGGGGTTCTTTTTTTAATGCCTTTTCTATTTCTTAAAGTTTATCTTACGATTGTTGGTTTTTTTCTCATTTCTCCTGAACACAGCACCTGAACACACTTGTAAATGGATCACAAGCTTCCTAACAGAGAGGAAGCTGCAAGTGAAGCTAGGCAAAATCACATCAGATACCTGTACAATTAGCACAGGGAGCCCTCAAGGCTCTGTACTCTCACCACTTCTCTTCTCTCTATAGACCAATGACTAATCTCAAACAATCCATCCGTTAAATTATTGAAGTTTGCAGATGATACAACTGAGATTGGTCTCATTCAAGACAACGATGAAATTGCATACAGATGAGAGGTGGAACAACTAGCCTTGTGGTGCGACTGGAACAATCTGGAACTGAACACACTCAAAGCCATAGAAATGGTGATAGACTTTAGGAGAAACCCTTCCATTCTACCACCTCTTGCAATACTACACAAGACAGCATCAACAGTAGAGACCTTCACATTTCTAGATTCTAGCATATCTCAAGACCTAAAATGGTCACCTAGTATCAAAAAAGTCATCAAAAAAGTACAATAAAGATTCTTTCTGCACCAACTCAGGAAGCTCAAACTGCCCAAGGAGCTGCCGATAGTTCTACAGAGGAATTACTGTATTTTTGGAATACAAGACCCCACCTTTTTCTTCTCTAAAAGAGGCTGAAAATTTGGGTGCATCTTAAACTCCAAATGTAGCTTTTTCAAAGCTTTTTTTCCAGCCCTAACTAGGTGCTAATGATCTCCCTGGCTTCCTACTCCCTCTGAAGGTTTTTCTTGCCCTAAGTCTTTGCAAGCTTGTTTTCATTCCTACTCCCTCTGAAAAAGACTTTTTCAGTCCTAACCAGGGGATAAAATAATGTGCTGAACTTAAACAGACTAAGAATGTTAGCCAGATGAATACCTGGTAGGTAGATTTTTTCATCCTATTTTCATCCCCCAAAACTAAAGTGCATCTTACACTCCAAAAAATGCAGTATTGAGTCTGTCATCTGCACATTTATAACTGTCTGGTTCAGTTCTGCAACCCAACAAGATAGAGACAGACTTCAGAAGATAATCAGAACTGCAGAAAAAACAATTGCAATCAACCTGCCTTCCATTGAGGACCTGTATACCGCACGAGTCAACCAGAGGGCCGTGAAAATATTTACTGATCCCTCGCGTCCTGGACATAAATTATTTCAACTCCTACCCTCAAAATGACGCTATAGAGCTATAACAACATCTTATAGCAATCTATTTATCTTATTCTTCTATTAATATATTGTTAATAATAATAAATATATATGGTGTATAAATAGCATATAAAGTAATTATAATAATCCCATAATAGTTAATATGTGTAATATATATAATTTGTTTTAAATAATGTAAATTGAACCACTATAAATTTATCTAGTTATTTATTGGACTTATAATGTTCGTTTAGGTTAAGATATAAATATTACAACTATATAAATATCGGTATATTTGCCACAACTTCTGTCGGTACCATCCAATCTTCTCTTTATGTAAAGTTTTTCCTTCTTTTTTTTCTTTTCAAATCAGTCCCTTTTACCAGACTGCAGAGGTTTTGGTCAGAGTTCTATTATCTATCCACTATCACAGAGTTCTTCCCTAGCTTCATTCTCTTTCTTCTCGGGTGTTGTGATTCAGTCTGAGGCTCCTCAGGGAACGGCTGGAACTCTGCCGGCTCCATGCTCAGAGGGGGAGGACGAGGAACAGGAGGAGGAGGAGGACCAGGCAGACGGGGAAGAGGAATGTCAGGACGAAGAGGAGGGAGAACAGCCTGAGACCCCCGGGGGGGAGCTCTCCCCAGCGAGTAGCCTGGAGTCATTAGATGAGAACGCACAAGCCATCATAGATATGCGGCAGAGAAGGGCAGCACAAAGAAGGGGACAATTAGCCAGGTATTTCCATCCCTAATAGGCAACAGCTGGGTTTGGGTGTGGTTCTCCTCAGAAAGGTTGAAAAGGCAGGCCCGCCCTTCCTGTATTGTGGAGAGTTATCTTTTGGGAGTCCTGTGACCTTGCTTCGATCCTTGGCGTCTCTGATTCTGGCTTGTGGCCTCGAAGGCTGAAAACTTGGGGGAGGCGTGGGTTTTGTTATCTACAGTGGTGTGTGTGCCAGCAAGAAGCCTGTTGTATTGTCTGGCCGTCATGACTCTTCTGTGAAGCTTCATAGCATTCCAGTTTGTAAGAACAGTTTTTGTTATTTGTGTTTGTTTTCAAAGATATAAAATGACTTTGCTTTTTACCAGCGTGTCTGGCTACTCTTTTTAGTTGGTGTTGACGTCTGGGGGAACCCAGACAGAACATCGGGTATACAGGTTTTTCCCCCCTCTCCTCTAAGAAGTCACCATCCTTCAGAATCGTCCTGTCACCATAGATCCTCTTCACAAAGTTCCTCCTACCAGACACCAAGTCTCTTTCTCTTTATTCCCATACGGCAAGCAATCTCTTTTATGATCCGCTATTGCCAAATTCTTCTTCACTTCATTTCCCCTCATCATGGGTGTGCCATTTCCCCCTCTTCTTCTCCAAGTTTGTCGCCACTTTTCAGAGTCACCCATCATTGCAGATCCTCTTCACAAAATTCCTTCTCTTCGACACCAGCAGTTTTCCTCTCTTTATCTCAACTCGGAAAACAATCTTTGCTATCAATCCACTATCACCAAATTCTTCTTAGTCTTGTATGTCTCTGTCTTTAAAAAATGCTCCATCACCATATATCATCTCCACAGAGCTTCTCCTCCCAAACACCCGAATTCCATCTTCTTGTCTCCACCTGGAAAAACCACCTTTCTCTTCTGAGCTGAAAGTTTGGGACTTCACGCCACCAGAACGGCCATAAAGGGCGAGTTTCTTCATGCTGTTTATGAGAGTTCCTTTGGTCCCACCGGAGCTGCACTTCTCCTCACAAAACCACTGAGTGAACCCCAATTTGCCTCTAGGGGCTTCCAAAATGTGAAGAAATTGGCTGAAACAAGCGGAATCCCACTCGTTCCAGCCACTATAGCATGACATTAACACTGGAAGTCTATTTCTGCCTTAATTTTAATTCCGTTTTTATGCCTAACACTTTTAAATTTGATGATGTTAATGATTGTAAACTCTCCTTATATAAATGATACCGTAACACAAGTTATGAATTTCATAAAGAAAGTGCAAAATAAATAAATAAATCTACACTGACATTGCAAGGAAGATACAGAGTGTAGTAATCCTACTTAAAAAAAGGAGAGAGCTGACTGAAAACTGACAAATGTTTGAGTCAGAAGTAAATGCAAAACAGGCCACGTTGGCTACGTCAACAGATATGTGATTTCTCTTCCTGCTTTGGTGAGATCTTGTTTTGAGTTCTCCGTCTGTTTCTAGCTTTACACTGTAAAAATAATTGAAAACATGTTCTGCAACTGGAGATGATCAGGGGACTCGGACTCAAAGAAGGTTGAAGGGGTCTTAAGGGGAAAAACTGAAGTGGAAAGGAATACGATTCCCACACTCAAATGTGAAAATGTACGAGATCAATATCTCCTCTTTCTCAAAACTTGGAATGAAGGGTTTAAGTTACATGAAGAGAGATCCCAATGGAATCCAAGCAAAATTTGAGAACAATTCAACAATGGAACCAGCAACCCACAAGACAATGGACTTCTCTTGCTTGGATGCATAAGTAGTCCTCAAGATACGACATATGTACCTATTTGGCTGCCAAGATCTTCAGGACAGGTCCGTGAATATCATCCCTGACAATATCTCAATTAAAAAAGATACTCCTCCTGATTGTAATTGGGACTGGCAACCTGGCTGTTCAAAGAATTGAGCTGTTTTGGTTTGGTTTTAATGATAAACCTTTACTAAGTTAATCATTCAAAACTGAAACATGCCACAGAAACACTGCAGATCATACTGGCCAACATTCCTTCCTCTTATTAGAAAGCAGTGCTGGCAAAGAAGTTAATTATCCTCTTTAACTCCTTTTAATAATTGTCATTTTACAACTGATAGCAGAAATATGGTGGCTGTTGAGCACCAAATATGCTCAGTGCTTATGAAGCAGTTCTTCTGCCCTCCGTTAAAAGTTATTGCCCTGAATTGTGAGAGGAAATGATACGGAAATGTGCATATTAATTAAGATTAGGGAGAGGGCTACTGCTTACTTCATCTCCATTATGAACGTCTGCCCTGCATATCCAAACAAACACATACATGAAATTCCATGCATCCAAGTTGATGCCGCATTGTTCATTTCCTTAGAAAAACTACTGGAAGCATGAGGACAATGCAGGGAGAGTTCACTTCAATTGAAGAGAAGCAATATGCTAGGCTGGCTGGGGAAATCTGGTTGGGTAGATTAGAAGCAACAGTAAGGACCCAACCCTTTATTTCTAAACCATTCATGATTTATTTTGCCTGGAAGAAAGCAAACAAAGTGCAGTTTGTGATAGAAGGCCAACCTACAATGGAATAAATTGATAGTTTTCTGGTTTATGAGCTTTCTTTGGCAACAGAATGGGAGAGGGGAAATGTCACTGAATGATTATTTCTCCCCATCAGATGGCCTTATGCCAGCATCCTTAAGATTTTTATTAATATTGATTGTTTTCTCATTGCTTATCTGTACCCTATGACAATGATTAAGTGTTGTACCTCATGATTCTTGACAAATGTGTATTTTCTTTTTTGTACACTGAGAGCATATGCACCAATGACAAATTCCTTGTGTGTCCAATCACACTTGGCCAATAAAGAATTCTATTGAATCATATCCTTTTGGGCAAGACAAGGTTCTGAGAAGCTAGAGAAGGTAGCAGAAAGTGAGAGCAGAATTACTAAAGCTTTGGGGCTTCCGTAAACAGAGAACACTGTCCATTACCAAAGACATCACTATCCTGTAAGAATATAAAGTGACATCACTGGTCATCACCACTTGACCAGGGAAAGTAGTGGTAACTCTGGTTGCATGTAGTAACGGTTCCAGAGTAGACTAAGACAAGGGCAGAGGGAAAAACCCAAACAGACAGAAGATTCATTTAAAATATCTATTGAAATTACAAATAAAAGTCTTTGATATGATTCCAAAGTACAAAACAACATCCAAAGGCATTCAACAGCTCTTTTATACATCACAGTGTTAGTGGCACAAAATGTAGTTACATTTCAAATACAGGAACAAAATGTATTTCTTTTACTGTAAGTCAACATCATTTATCGATATGCAGGACTCTTCCATGCTTCTCTATACAAGGGTTGTTGTTTTTTAAAAAAAATCATGGTTCAATGAGCAGGGACGATTCAACTGTATGGCACATACCTGTACCTAAATACTTTTGGACTCCAATAAGACAGGATGACATGTCTAATAAAGCAGGAACCAGCAGGGGCCTTTAGACACAAAAGACCAGTTTTGTCAATTGCAGAAGTGCATTAGCAAGCATGATGGCTAAAAATCCCTTAATGCCACTATTGCCATTTCCTAGGACAAAACCCTTTGTAAAACTACTTTGCGGGGGTATTTCGCATATGCACAAATTTACAATGGCAATTTGCTCCTGCTTCACCTTTGAAGGGCCCCTGGCATGCCTGCAAAATGATTCAAACAGGAGCTACCGTGAATGCTTTTGACACATGCGTCAGGCAGAGCTGGGACAAGGGCTGAAAAGTTAGTTGCAATTGCCTTTATGAGCTCATGCAATGATATTCTGACACACATTTTATCATTTGGCCTCACTGGATGCCTACCACTCCTTGGTTGCCTAAAATATTTTTTTTTTAATTTATGTCAAGAACATGGATGAGGTGCAAAGATTCCAGTTAGGATCACAAAGAGAATATTCCATCTCTCCAATTCCCACTACTAGTTTGAAAGGATTGCTGTATCTTGGATGCCAATTATGACTAGGTTTTTTCCACTGGTGCCAGAGGCAAATGTCGCTCCTTACATCAACTAATCATTTGAAAATTGATAAATGGGAAAACTAGGAGAAGTGATTTCATTTTTGTTACTAGCAAAAAAGAGTGAGAGAGGGAGGGGGAGAGAGGGAGAGATTAAAGTAATGCAATCAATGGATTAATTTTCTGTTACAGAAGAACAGCAGCGGTCAGATTTGCATTAGATAACAAGTACAAACCCTCAGCCCAATGGTTATGTCCTTATTATGCTACAAAATATTTTCTCTTTCAATTGGTTCACATATGCATGAAATATGTTTTTCATTTCCGGGTTTCATTTGCTTATAGAACATTCTGAGCTAATACTTTCTCCTAATTTAATATCTAATATCTTTATAGTTTTCACTCAAAACAAATTAACTACTGGTTGAGTTATCAACTGTAGCCAGATGTCCATTTTATGGTCCTTTGGAATATAAAGAAAATATAAGTCAAAATATAAGGGAAGGGGGATATTTTAAAACAATGCCTTTTGTCACAATACTATATGTCACAAAGATAGTAGTAGTTTAAAAGAAGTATTTTAAAGTTTTTAAAGTATGTATTAAAGTTTTTAAAGTATGTATTATCACTGCAGGCTTTTTAAACAATTGAAGCAAAACGGAAGGGAGAAAACAGAACCTTTTTGAATTTAGTTGGGACTATAACATCTATATATTATCTTTCTCCATCCAGACACAGCTTAATGAATTGTGCTCAAAGCACATAATATGTGCCTCACTCTGGCTGATTATCATTACCTGTCGGACATTAGAAAAAATGTTGTGTCTATGTGTGTGTGTGTGTGAGAGAGAGAGAGACGACATCTACACTTTCCATATACTCCTCAAACTCATGCCTTGAACCTTCAGGCTTTAAGGAAGATGAACCTCAGGGTGAACAAAAGAAACAGGTAAATATACAAGTGATGTTTCCTGTCATGGAATGGCATAATTCCTTAAAGGAAAACTGGTTCTGTTTTTTTCATGGTTGGCAAAGCAGAGTCCAAGTGGGAAATGACGGTGAATGTTATGTCTTCAGGTTAACATCTATTGCCAAAAGAGAAATCATAAGCCTCAGAACTTCCCAAAATTTAGAACATGCTTGGCTTCTACAAAATATTTTTTTCCCTAGATATGTAAAAGGATACCGGATTAGAGCAGCTGTATTTACATGTAGCAAATAGGTAGAAACAAATCTAGGTAGGAAACAAAAGGCACAGTTGGACGAGGCTGGCAATCTGGGCATGATGCATAACCCAACCTTCCTCAGCTTGGCATCTCCCAAAGTGGCATCTCCTACTGGCCAGCCTGTCTCCAATCACCCCAGCCCCTTCCCTTTCTCCTCTCCCCTACTATTCCTCAATTGCCATGGCGCCAACTCTTCGGAGTCTTCGGAGAGGGGCGGCATGCAAATCTAAGTAATAAATAAATAAATAAACTCCCAACACGGCATATTCCTGTTCTAACAGAATTGGTCTGTTAAATCTGAAGTCCTCTAAATTGAGAACAGTTACATTAGGGATTTAATATCACCTTGATGTTTAAAAGAGTCTTGATTATGTAACAGTTCTGGGCCATATAATTCAATCATAAAATGTTGAAATCCTCCCCCTGACCCTCAAGTAAATTAAAAACGAAAACAAAATGCAGACATATCCACCTATTTAGCTTACATAGATTTTCAAACACTAGTAGGCCAGAAATGGCACTTTTTGAAATCCAAGGCCTATCTGGATGCCATTACTTTGTGTGAGGAAGATGGGCAGCGGAGATGAGACAAGAATGCTTAAGACGTTTTCCAATTGCAAATATTAAGAAATTGATTTTAATAAACAGATTATTGGAAGTCACATCTAAAATGAACACATTATAATTGGCAATGGGTTTGCAAAACCACCTTTGCCAAGGGTAAAGAACCTCTCAGTTTAATGTGAATAGATATATGAAGATTTTCATCTGGGTCGTGGGTCTCAGTCCCAGAGAATGTTGTCCCCCAGAGAAGAAGGAATGACTCCGATCATGGATGCACACAATTCCAATGTTCAGCTTGTTTTCTGCCAGTCCTTAAACTGTTACCCATAATCTGACTGGTGGATAAGGAACTCTGGTATCAGTAGTTCCTGGAATTCTGGTGCCTCACCTCTCACTCAAAAGTGGAATAAGGCAAGACACTAACAAGATTAAGTGCAAAAGGGGGGGTGGGGGTGTAGGAAACAGACAGCGATGATGAGTAGGTCCCTTCTTCATTTTCTCTAAGTAGGCAGAGGGTCATCGTCTCCTTTACTACACTTGCATTTGCAGCAGAGGACAAACGGAGTAGCGAGGAGAAGAAAGGGTGATGCCACCAGTAACAGCAGGCCAAATCCTGCAAAGATCCCCACGACCTGCATTAAGAAAAGAAAAGAAAAAGGTAACACGCATGGAAAAAACGTTCTTCTGGTTCTGCTTTTCTTTTTTTAATTTTAAAATATTTTATTGCTTTTCTCAGACAAACATAACAAACACAACATATAACATTTAGTGGAGCTACAGTCGCTCCGCTCAAAATAGAAGTCTTCATGATATAAAAAGAAGAAAGATCTTATTATTGTTTAACACCGTCTACAAAATATATTATCTACATAAAAACACATCTAAAAGTTTATAAGGATATATATAGAAATTCTTAATTTCTAGATTAAATCAAACTAAAATAAAGAAGATAAGAGAAAGAGAAATTAAATTTATATTATCGATAATCACAATCTGATACGCTTTTACTATTAAATTCAAATTTTCAAAGTAATATAACAACAAGCTTATCTCTTTTTCTTTTTATCCCACCAAGTATATACCTTCTGCCAAATATCATAAAATTCTGAATCTTCTTCATTATTTAACCGCCTCGTCATCATGTCGAGCTCGGCGCATTCTAAGATTTTCTTAAGTATTTCTGCTTCTTTTGGAATCTCTGTTTCTTTCCATTTTTGAGCAAAAACTATCCTAGCGGCTACTAATATATGAACTATTAACTAATATATGTCTTTTTTATATTTGTTATTTGATATACCTAATAAAAAGAATTCTGGTGTTTTCTTGATTTCTTGCTGTGTTATTTCTCTTAACCATTTTTCTATTAAGTTCCAGTATTCTTTTGCTTTTGAACATGTCCACCAAGTGTGATAATAAATACCTATTTCTATTTTGCACTTCCAACAGTTAGGTGACTTAGTTTGTAACATTTTTGAAATTCTATTTGGTGGCAAGTGCCATCTCTAAAACATCTTGATTTGGTTTTCTTTAAAGGAAGTTGACTTTGTTATTTTCCAGTTATATGTCCATACCCTTTCCCAAGTATTTAAATCTATCTCTTTGTTTAAGTTTCTGCACCAGCTAATCATATTGTCTTTTAGTATCCATTCTATAATTTTACAATTAATTAAGAATTTATATATTTTCCCAATCAATTTTCCTTGGTTTGTTGTTAATAGTTTACCTAAAATATTATTCTCTTTTCTAAGTATATATGTTGTTTTATCTTTGTGGAACCTGGACTTAATCTGTGCATATTGCCACCAATCTATAATGATACCTGCCTCCGACAGTTCCTGGTCTGTTTTTAAATTCCACTGATTATCTACTAGGTCCCTGTATCTCCACATTTTACCTTCTTGTATTAAGTTTGGGGAACTTAAAGCTTCAATCGGGGATATCCATTCTGGCAAAACTAAGAAATGATCTTTTTTTATATCATTCCAGACTTCTATAAGTGCCTTTCTGATTGTATGTCTCTTAAAGTAGGAATGTGTTTTATACTTTTCATACCATATAAAAGCATGCCACCTTAACATTAAGTCATGTCCTTCTAAATTTAGTAATCTTCTATTTTGTAAGGTAAGCCACTCTTTAATCCAAGTTAAAGTTACAGCTTGGTAATACAACTTCCAATTTGGGAGGGCAAGGCCTCCTCTTTCCTTTACATCTTCTAATGCGCACTGCTTTATTCTTGGTTTTTTATCTTGCCATATAAATTTTTTTGTTATCCTCGTTAGTTCTTTAAAGAAATCTTTTCCTGGGTTTATCGGGATTACTTGAAATAAAAACAAAACTTTGGGTAAAATATTCATCTTAATTGTAGAGACCCTACCTAGCTGCAGGTTATTCCAAATTGCTAAGTTGTTTTTAATTTGTTTTAAAGGTTTGGTATAATCATCTTCTTTTAATGGCATGGATTTTGGTGATATCCAAATACCTAAGTATTTTACTTTCTTAGTTATCTTCATGTTTGATTTTGTTTCTAATTACTTTATCTGAAGGTCTGTCATATTTTTAGTTAATATTTGTGTCTTATTTTTGTTAATTTTCAGACCAGCTACTCTCCCATATTCTTCTATTGAGACTATTAACTTTGAAATAGAAATTAATGGATCTTCTAATATAAAGACGTCATCTGCAAAGGCCTGTGGTTTATATGTTTCTTTTTAAATTTCTAAACCTTTAATGTTTTTATATTTTCTTACCTTTATCAATAAAGTTTCTAATGTTAAAATAAATAACAGTGGTGAAATGGGGCAACCTTGTCTAACTCCTCTTTGTATTTCAAACTTTTCTGTTTGGTCATTATTAAGAATGATTTTGGCTGTTTGGGTGGAATATATAGCATCAATTATATTGAAAATTTTAGTTCCAAAATTCATTTTATTAAGTTATAGTTTCATAAAGGACCAGTCAACATTATCAAATGCTCTTTTTGCATCTAAAAATATTAATGCCATTTGTTTTTCTGGATTTTGTTCATAATATTCTAATGTGTGGAGAAAGGCAGCATAGAAATCCAAATAATAAACAAACAAATGCTAAAATGCTATAAATGGAAAAGCTGGTTTCCAAATGGAGGCTGCTCTCATTTCTTCCTCTGCCACTGACGGTAGAGACCAAGGAAGATTAAGCACATCTAGGGAAGGAAGCTTTTGGGTGAGGAGAAGCAATTCTTTCTGAGATTCAGACACGCTGTCAGTAGATCAGTGATTTTCAACCTTTTTTGAGCCGCAGCACATTTTTTACATTTACAAAATCCTGGGGCACACCACCAACCAAAACCATTTTCTCATTTCTCTTTTTTTCTCCCCTTTTTGCTATCATTTCTCTCTCTCTCTCTTTCCCTTTCTCTCTCTCTCTCTCTCTCTTGCTTTCGTTCTTTCTCTCTCTCTTTCTTTCTTGATTTCTTTATCTCTCTATCTTGCTTTCTTTCTCTCACTCTCTTTCTCTGTCTCTTGCTTTCTTTCTCTCTCTCTCACTCTTTCTCTCTCCCTTGCTTTCTTTCTCTCTCTTTCTGTCTCTTGCTTTCTTTCTCCCTTTCTCTCTCTTTCTATCTTGCTTTCTCTCTCTCTTTCTTTGTCTCTTCCTTTCTCTCTCTCTCACTATCTTTTTTCTCTCTTTCTTTCTTTCTTTCTCCCTCTCTCTCTTTCTCTTGTACACCATGCCGGCAACAGCGGCATTGGGCAGTACCCGCGGGATGAGCGGCAGGGCGGTCGGCTGCGAGCGGGAGCTCCAGGGCGGAGACACGGACAACGGCGGCTGGACATGTTGCTGGATGTCTAACATGCTGGCATTGCATTGGGCATGGGTCTGGCACCTCCGTCCCAGTCAGCCAGTGGGCCAGTGCCAGCCCTGCACCAATGCCCAGCGCAGCACCAGCATGTAAGGCGTCCAGCAACACGTCCAGCCGCCACCGTCGGTGCCTCCACCCTGGAGCTCCCACTCACAGCTGCCGCCCCATGGCTACTGCCCGGTGCCCTTCGCCGGGCCCCAAATCTCACCTGCCACCGCTGCCAGGGAATCTCCAACCGGGTGGGGGCGCTGCAGCTGCTGGAAAAACTTGGAAGGCACAAAGAAGGAATCTCAGCTTCCAGTCTCACAACTTTTTGCTCTTTGCACCTTCAGCAAAAAGTTGTGAGACCAGAAGCTGAGCTTCCTTCTTCACGGCACACCTGACCATGTCTTGCGGCACACTAGTGTGCTGGGGCACACTGGTTGAAAAACACTGCAATAGATGACCAAGTGCAAGAGGGAAGACTGGCAAATGTTTTGAGATTCCTTTACACAAGAAAAATACTAAAGAATTTAACCTACTGATCTCTCCCCTTCCCTTTCATTAGTCCCTTTTCAAATGGAAATTGTTTCTACTAGCTATGCATATTTCCAGGGCTCCCCCAAATCCCTGGACTTCTTGTGGACAAGTGAAAAGACGTTTGTGAATCCACACTGATGAACCCAACTGGCCCTTTAGTCCTAAGAGCTTTGGAGAGTTCTGCTGTTACAGATCAGCCTCAATGGGCCACATGGCTTCTCCATCAATGCAAAAGGCAGAGGCTGCATCGAACAGCACTTACAATTCTGCAGCCAATAAATACTTTTTCTACTGAAGGAGAAGTATACAGTATAGTGATTCCAGAACTAAAACGGGTTGGATTCCCCAAGTCTCATCTCAGAAAAGAGACATGTTTGGGAAGTGGGGTCACCAACTGATCTAACAAGACACAAAGTTCAAGGATAAGGATAGGGACAAAAGCATTGCAGGGCAAATTTGCCATCAGGCAGAGTAAAGGAAGGAATAAAAAGGAATGGCAGGGATCTGTGTGAAGGTCATCCCTCATCTCTGGAGTATTTTATTTATTTATTTTGTCAAACATGTACATGATAGTAGTAGTAACATAAGCAAAAAAAAGTATGGATAAATGAGGACAATAGAACAGTAGAACAGGGATTGTAGGTACAGTGGTGCGCTTATGCACGTCCCCTAAAGACCTTTTAGAAATGGGGAGAGGTCGACTGTAGATAGTCTAAGGTTAAAGTTTTGTGGGTTTGGAGAAAAACCCACAGTCAGGTAGTGCATTCCAGGCATTGATCATCCTATTGCTGAAGTCGTATTTTCTGCAGTCAAGTTTGGAGCAGGTTACATTAAGTTTGAATCTATTACATGCTGATGCATTTAATTGCTTTTGAAGCTGAAGTAGTCATTGACAGGAAGGACATTTTGGTATATAATTTTAGGAACTACATTTAAATCAGGTCAGAGGTGACGTAATTGTAAATTGTCTAATCCTAATATTCCAAGTCTGGTGGAGTAAGGTATTCTATTGCGAGGAGAGGAGTGCTCTGATTATTCTTATTCTGATTCTGTGAGGTTGAACTAAAGCATCATAGGAGATTTTGAATTTGGCAAGATATTATTAGATATGAATCTCATACTTAATGCCGGACTCAAAACCACCTGCTAAGCTCACCAGAACTTCTTAAACAAAAGAATGGAAAGTAAAATTATCCTGATTTTACAAGGGGCAACCTAAAAGTTAGCACAACAGAGGTAGTGTTCAAACAGATTTCCACATAGCTGTCGAAACAATACAGTCGTATTTATTTTAAAGTCTATTTTAAGATTGTGTTTTTTTTCTTAAGAAAAAATTGAATCTATGTTTAAGTACTTAATATTTAGACTTTTATTATTTTTCATCAGGGAGTGAAAGTCTGTTTTTTGTCACCAGATGGCAGGGTTGAACAACATTCACTTCAGGAGATTTAAAGCGTTATGTAACTGCATACTTGGAAGTCCTATGTGGTTGCAAAAATCCACAATATTTTAATTTTTTAACCATCCATTTTGCAGAGGGGTGAATTTATGACTGTTTCACTTCATGAAAAATATTGTGGCTTCCTCCTTCACAGCTTGCTATGTTACATTATCCATAATAACTCTAGCAGCCCTCCCTCTCCCTTAGGTTACTGCAATACTTCCAGGAATTATTTTATTTCCTTTCCAAATGAAACCAGAGCACAATCCTAACCACTTTTCCTTCCTTCCTAACCATGAAGAAAGATGTTGAAATATTCCCTGCAAACTGCATTGGCAGAGGAGCAGGCAGGTGAAACAGATAGAAGTTCTCCTGTAGAAAGTCCTTATTATGAGAAAGGTTAAATATATTCCAGAGAAGAAGCCCAAGGAAAACCTTCCTCAACTCTTTCCATCCTAGTAATCTTAGCAAGTATAGTTGGGAGGAGATAGTCTCTTCCCATCCTCTCTGGTGTAAGTTAGGATTGCCCTTTGTGATTCTTTGGGCCTTGGAGTCAGTGTTATTTCCCACTGTAGTAACTGCCTGGATTAAACTCTGAAGTTTTCCTGCAAGGTTTTTTAGAAGTTGTCTGCCATTGCTCCCTTCCTAAGGCTGAGAGGGAGCGAGGTAACTTAAGGTTACCCAGGTCTGTGCCTAAGGCAGGACTGGAACTCACAGTCTCCCAGTTTCTAGCCTGGTGCCTTAACCACTCCACAAATGGCTCTTGTGATTCTTTGCACTTTGCAAAATTTATCAACAACAAAACTAACTGTAAAAAAGTACAGCGACTGTGCAAAAGTAGCTAGTTATCATCATTAAAAAAACCCCACTATTTCCTATTTTCTTGTACTCATTTGTTATCTGAGTAATTATTCCATAAAGATGGAATTAGTTCAGAATTTTTGAGCCGTATTTCTTTAAATTCACTTAAACTCTACATAGTAAAGATAGAGAAGCACCTACCTGTGTTCTGTGCCAAATAACCGATGCCCTAGAATGACCTAACTTGTTTCGGCAAGGTCCTTTGTCATAATGTATAAGGAGAAAGTCATCCTAGAAAAGAATAGGGGGGGGGGGGGGGGGAAACCTTTTTGGAGGCTTTTGGATGTTGGCAAATATTCATAATGCTTCTCCTAAGCAAGGCCAGCAATATCCACGCCTACTCTCATTGGCCACAAGCCCAAAATAAGCAAAGTCAAGTGAAAAAGTCATTCACTCCGGATGATGCAGATGCCCATGATAGCACAATTACCAGCAACATCATTGTTCTTATTATTCTATTCTATTCTATTCTATTCTATTCCATTCCAATGAATATGTATAGAACCAGCGGTGGGCTATGAGCCAGAACGCTAAATTGCGCTCACTGCCATGGCTTGTAAGTTCTTGTGGGACCAGCGCAATTTTGCTGCTGCACCTGTGGAGAAAGCAAAATTGCGCAAGGAACCGTAGGTGCGCCCGTGTTTCGGCGAGGGTTCTTTGCTTCCGTGCATGCTGAAACACAGGCGCACCTGCGACTCCATGCGTGATTTTGCTTCCTCCAAAGAATACAGCAGCAAAATTGCGCTGGTCCCGCAAGAACTTATGAGCCGCGGCGGTGAGAGCAATTTAGCGTTCCGGCTCATAGTCCACCGCTGTATACAACCAATTGTTACTTCTACAAATGTGACATAATAATAAATAATTTAATATTTAAATGGTTAACTTATCAATGTTGGTCTATTCATTTTTACAAATTTGGAATATCCTATAAAATGGCATTTTAAAAGTCTATTTTCTGGGGGCCCTGTTTGCAGCAGCTTTAAAGAACAATAATACAACCAATTCTTACTTCTACAAATGTGACATAATAATAAATAATTTAATATTTAAATGGTTAACTTATCAATGTTGGTCTATTCATTTTTACAAATTTGGAATATCCTATAAAATGGCATTTAAAAAGTCTATTTTCTGATTGCAGCAGCTTTAAGGAACAATAATATTCTCATCTTAAAATGAAAACTTACATCAAGTGATTCCAGACAATACCAGCAGAAGGCATGCTTACAATTTTTACACATCATTTGGGCACAGCCTTCATCCCTTTCAATATAAACTTTGCATTTGGGGCAGCGCTTGATTGGAGCATCATCTTCTTCTATTTTATAAACAGAACTGGAAGAAACAGATTGATTATATTAGTGAACAAATACTCCTTCAGGATTTGTCACTTTCTAATTGAAATTATTTCTGTGTGGCCCAATGGTGAAGACTCCCACCTCCCACTTGGAAGGTTGAGACCTCAATCTTAGTTATTGGCAGATGTTTCTCTCTCCTAGAGTGCAAAGAAAAATATTTGCGCTGAACCCTGTGTAGGCATCAAGAAGGGCATCCAGGCAGTAAATGCTCAACTCTATCTACTCTACCCTAAATAGGCTTCATAGTGTCATGCCCCTGTCTGAGTCTGGAATCTGAGATGGAAGATGAACAGCTGACAGAATGGGAGAGTGGCTCCATTGGCTGTGGAGGAAACTGGAGCACAAAGTCAGGCTGGGCAGAGCAGGGGAGGGGTAGAAAAAAGGGAGACGGGATTCAAATGAAGACTAAGACCCATCCCCTCATCCTAGGGCACTCAGGGAAGAATGCAGAAGAGAGCAATGTGGGTTGTGTGGCTTACAAGGAAGGAAAGGGCCCCAATTCCCTTCACAAGGCACACCTGGGGATGGAATTTAAAGGAGAGACAGTTGGGGGGGGGGGTTGTCAGGAACTAATGCTGAATTAATATGGTATGGCCTGCATTCCTTATGACTATTTGGATTATTGCAACACCACTGTATCCTTATCTCGTCTTGCAGGAATTATTTTTCCAGTCTGGAACTCATTATCTTGCCCTGCTGGAGTGATTGATTGCAGTCATTCTGTTTACAACATTTGGACTGGAATAACTGCAGGTTTGTGAGAAAGCTTTTCTCCAGGCTGGAGAGTAAAAGGGATGTTGGAGCAAAGTTATTGCCAATAAAGGGACTCATACCGGCTCTCTGGCTGTGTTGCCTTCGTGCCACGCCCCAGGTCATCACACACAGGGTCATAAAAAGGGAGATATGTGATGCAGCCACATTCAAAGAGAGATTCTAAGACCATCCTTAGAATGGTCTTAGATAATGCTAAAAAAGCAAAATCTACAATAACGAGGTGAAAGATTTTCATTTTGGATGAATGCCTATAGTGCTACATTCCCTATAAAGGGAGGGAGGGTTTGCACTGTGACATCATGAAGTTGCTTCTTACTTGCATCACTCAGAGCCCCGTGTCCTCTGCTGTGGCTTTTACTGTAACTAAGGTAAAAAAAAAAAATCCAGTCAACTAACAACATGCCACCTGAGACAACAGCAATGAAACCAGCCTTGTGAAAAAAGCTGCTAATAATATGTTAGGAATACAGGCACCTCGCTCAGTAGCTCTGTACCTTGTTTCCCCTGGAAGGAAGCTGACTGGCATATTCTCTTGGCAACCTTGTCCTGGGTGCCAGTTAGATTTGCATGCTGAGCAAAACTTGATGTCACAGACTTTGCACTGCACCAACTGGGGACTCTGGGGTCCTGATTCCTGAAGCTGGCAAACTGCTTGGCAGGTAGATGATGGGCACCAAGTCCGACAAGGATCCAAAAGAACTTCTGTTGAGGAAATAAGGCACAGTTGAGAAAAGCTGTAGTTTAACAGCAGAATTAATAAATTTAATCCCTGGGATAATAGATTAGGTATCCATAATCTGGTATAAGTGTTTCTGCCAAGTTGGCAGTCGAAGATTGGTTAACATGATGAACCTGGGATTGTGGGGACAAGGGCTTGAACTTTCAATTGGGTGAAGAAACCCTGGGACTTCGGATTTGGGTTTCTCTCAGATGTGCCAACATGCCTCTGTTAATAAATTTGAACTTTGAGGAATATTTTGCCTCGGACTCTGATTTGGTTTTGGATGCTATTTGAGACCCCGATAACTGCATTCTAAAGCTTTCAGTAAATATGCAGGGAACAATGCAAACACTTTATTTTCAAATACAATGGGAAAGCAAAGAAAACATGAGCTGTTCCCTCCCCACAGTGTTCTACAACACCCCATGCACAGTAGTTTCTTGGAAGAAGAATCCAAACTCAACAGAATTTGGTTTCCCATTAATAAAATAATGTTACATATAGTAAAAACCCTTCCCACGCTACCCTCATAAAGGAAAAACAAGCTGCTTAATCTCCTTATCCCCAGGAGTCCTTTGGGAGAAAAAGAATAATTGAAAAATTCTGTGAAACACCACCTCTCTCATCGTACCCAAGAAAACATTGATTGAACTTAGTCTATAATCTCTATTTTTATAATACAATACCAAAGATGGTTATAAGTCTTCTTTGCCATGCATATGGAGTAACCTTTTAAAACATTTTTATTTCCCCAAATTAGAGCTAACCAAATTGGTGAGTTTGTGTAGTGGTTAAGGCATAGGAATAAAACTCAGGACATGATGAGTTATAGCCTGCCTTAGCCATGAAATATGCCTGGGTCACTGTGGGCCAGTCATTCTCTCTCGGGTTGCTTGTTGTGGACAAAATAGGAGTCAGGAGTATTATGGATGCCTGCCTTGAGTTGGAAAAAAAACAAAGGCGGGATGTAAATCTAATGAAAAATGAAATGAAAACCACTTCAAAACACTCCCCAGATTTATATAACAATAAACAGAGATTGATTTATTCAGGGGGTGTCTCAGTCGCTAAGATGCGAAGATGCTAACCTTATCAAGTGAAAGGTCAGCAGTTCAGCGGTTTGAATCCTAACGCCATGTAACGGGGTGAGCTCCCGTTACTTATCCCAGCTTCTGCCAACCTAGTTTTCCGAAAGCACATTAAAAAAATGCAAGTAGAAAAATAGGGACCACCTTTGGTGGGAAGGAAACGCCATTCTGTGTGCCTTTGGCCACATGACGACCAAGATGTCTTCGGACAGTGGTGGCTCTTCAGGAATGAATAGCACATATGCGCGAACCTTTACCTTTACCTTAAACGGAGATATTCCAGAAAACACTGAACAAAGCAGAATAAAAGGAACTGATTTCTTTTTCAAATGGAACAAAGTTATTTCCCTAGTTTGGGGGCGAACCATGGATTTTAGGATTGTAGCCACATACAATACCTCTTTCAAATTGTAGTTTTCTGTATCTCTGCATGCTTTCTGATGCAACCATACACTCAATCTGTTGAGTAGAGAAGAAGAGAGAAATAGCATTTAATATAACTATATTGTTATCAGATAAAAAGGAACGTAATAAAAAGAATCATAATTTATAATTACGAAGTGTGAGTGACTATAATGTAAAATAAAGGCGTAGAGGGAACGTACTTCATTTTCTTGTAAATGCCCTCGTTTTGGGCAAGCAGCATCAGGACAGCTAATTGCTGTTTCAAGGCCTTCCTTGATCAAAAGCTCCACATACTGTTTCAGGCACTGTGAAAAGTCAGGGAAAAGAACTATAAATGCCACACAGAGACAGCAAGATATATATTTTTTCAGATAATTAAGTCAACATAAGCCTTAATTACATCTGAGCCCTTCTTGTGCCATTATCTGCAAAAAAAAAATATCCCAATAATTATTTGTTAAGAAAGGTACAAGTTTTGCTGAGTGAATGCTCCACTAAGCAGGTAAACCTAAGGAACTTGAATGGTTCCAAACTGGATATCAAGGCCAACCCATAATTTGAAGTTACAAATACCTGTATTCATTCTTTATTTATACATGAATTCCTTCTCGGTTTCTTGTTTTAGGTTAGTTTAGTTTTAGTGACTCTGATTTTCATGTTTGAATTCCAGCCCAGCTATGATACCCCAGTGTTTTGGTTTTGTGGTTGCACCAAGCTAACTTTGTTGAAGTCTGGCCTACTTTTCTTATCAAGCAGACCTTTTCCAAGGACTGACTGACTGACTTCCTTCCCTAATCTTCCCTTCCTCTCTTCCCTTTGTTCTCTTTCCTGCTCCCTTTCCAAACTACAATTGGAACAGTTTGCTTTGGTCCACATTGATGCAGCTTTCCTCTACTTGACTTTGCTTGAAGAAGAAGACTTACATGCAGATGAGATAATGACACCTACTAGCAGAACCTGTCCAACAGCAAAATTTGGTCTACTATGTTATAATTTAGTTATTAGCTGTTCAATTCTTCAAAGGAAACCATAAAGGTCATCAGAGACAGCATGGTCTTACATGGTCCTTAGTTCCTGCAGGCAGTATATCATCAAATATACTGTTCCTGCAGTTCATAAAATGTCACTTTTTTCTTTACATTCCCTCTGAATTAAAAAAAGATAGGCAAGAACTTGGAGAAAGAAGCAGTTGTTGTCCTCTGTATGCTAGAAAAGAGAGCATGGGTGCAGAATCACATATTGAGTGAGGACAAAAATGACTAATTTAAGGAGAACTATAGTGATATGGCATCTTATCTTAACAGCTGGAGTTGCTCCAGATGCATTTCACAAGCAAAACGTTGA
The DNA here is from genome assembly GCF_031021105.1 of Erythrolamprus reginae. Lineage (NCBI taxonomy): Eukaryota > Metazoa > Chordata > Lepidosauria > Squamata > Dipsadidae > Erythrolamprus > Erythrolamprus reginae. The sequence goes on along the minus strand of NC_091950.1, from coordinate 266,845,604 downwards.
ACAAATTGCTTGCTACATTTATGAACTAAATCAAAACATGAAATATGTTTCCATTCTATGAAATATGTGCTTGAATGGATCATCTTTTTTTTAAGAGCTGCAGTTAGTAAATATTAGTTTGTAAACTAATACAATATTAGTTTGTAAACTAATACAATATTAGTTTGTAAACTAATACAATATTAGTTTGTAAACTTTCAATGAATTCCCATCTCCGCATTCATGTCAATGGAAGCCCCATATGCACACTGTACATTTGCTATTCTCCTAATAGAAAATGAACTTGTACATCTCTGGACTTCTGTAATGTTTTCTTCTGACTGGGAATGATTGTCTTGTGCACAGAATGCACAGTTCATTGCTTAGGAGTCAGATGGGAACTAACGATAATTATTTCCCAGAGTATGACACCTGGGTAATTATTATGCCCCTAGATGGTGAACATTTGCTGTTTATATTGTAACATCCTATGAGATATTCATTTATAAAACTTAAGAATGTTAAAATACTTCTGATTAAACAATGTATTGTCTGATGAGGATAATCCTTTGTGATTAAAAACTATAGTACCTGAGTCCTCATAACAAAAAATATTATTTGATCATTTAAGATCAGTAATAAAACTGTAATCTTAAAACATTATATACACACACATTCTCTCTCTCTCTCTCTCACACACACACACACACACACACACACACACAGTCTATTGTTATAGAAATTAAATCTCCATGATGCTTTTAATGATGCTGAAACTTTCTCTTCTCACAAGAGCTCTATTCTCAAACTGGATCAGTTGATCAGATTTATTGTCTGTCTAACTGAATATCATTTTTTTGGGGTGGAAATGCATTTGCTAAAAGTAAAAATATTTCACAGCTTCCAAGAAACAATAGGATGTAAATACAGAGATAAATGGCCGAGAAACTAAATGGGAATTATGGGCCAGTCTTTCAGGAAGTTACTGATAGTGTTGCTGAAGATATTTAGAAAATATGATGCTCAACTTTTAAGCTGCATTTGAAGAACTCATTGAATCTGATTTATCCTTATAATTTTAGGTAAGAGTAAAGGAGAAACTATCCGTGTTGGCTCCTTTCTTCCAGCATGGCCTTTTAGCTCTGTTCTTGTCAAGTGGCAGCTCTAATATAAAACAATGTGGCTTGCACAATAGGCACAGCAGCTCTAGAGAAAACGTGCACAATGTGTAATACTTATTTAGATCCCTAAACTTCTAAAAATATAACCACCAACTGGTAAGTTGCAGTTTAAGAGAAAGGAAAAATACAATGTATTTTATCAAATCACTGTTTTTCATTCATGTCAGTGAATTTAAACATTCAATTCAGTTTGGGATTCTTGCTGTTGTTTCAATACCACACATACATGCTGCCAATCCCTGCAAAGGCTCATGAATTTTAATCCCCAATCACAAAGTGATTCATGTCCTCTAAAGCAGGATCTGAATCTGGCAGTAAACATCAAAACTATATTGTTCCAGAGTAAACTTAACCACAATCTACTTCCTGCTTTAGCGGTCATTATTATTATACCTGTTATTTTAACACACAGTTTCTTATGGAGAGGGGGGGGGGGAGAAAGATTGGGATGTTTTAAGTCAGGGGTGTCAAACTTGCATCACACAGGTCAGATGTGTCATGCGCTGCAGGGGTGGGTTTCAACTTAGCTTCCTGGCGGTTTGCTTCCTCCCATGCTGTGCAAATGTGCAGTGCAAAAATTCCTTTTTTTTTAAAGCCAAAAACAAAATGGTGACACATGAACAGTGCTAGAAACTTACTTTCTGCACATGCGAAGAACAAAAAATAAATTTATTTTTTTTTTAAAAAAATTAAAATGGCAGCGCCCATGGACCAGCACTGACCGATTCAGTTCGATGACGTCATTGTGATGTCACCAGTGGGTTGCTACCAGTTTGGGCGAACTGGGAGGAACCCACCTCTGATCTGCTGGCCACGCCTATTGTGTGTACAGTGTTCCCTCAATTTTCGCGGGTTCGAACTTCGCGGAAAGTCTATACCACGGTTTTTCAAAAATATTAATTAAAAAATACTTTGTGGGTTTTTTCCCTATACCATGTTTTTTTCCCACCCGATGACGTCATATGTCATCGCCAAACTTTCGTCTGCCTTTAGTAAATATTTTTTTTAATAAAGTTTAATAAATAAACATGGTGAGTAATAATCTGAATTGTTGCTAAATGAATGGAAAATTGTAATTTAGGGGTTTAAAGTGTTAAGGGAAGGCTTGTGATACTGTTCATAGCCAAAAATAGTGTATTTACTTCCGCATCTCTACTTCGCGGAAATTTGACTTTCTCGGGCGGTCTCGGAACGCATCCCCCGCGAAAAGTGAGGGAACGCTGTACTCCCTTACAGCGTGAGGAGTTTTCAGATTCGGAGAGTGACTGGGATTTAGAGATCATAAATCTCCCTGCTCTACTGACAGTTAGCAATGTTAGTGTTGACCACGGAGCTAATGATCTCTAAATCCCAGGCATCTTCCAAATCTGAAAACTCTTCACGCTGCAAGGGAGTACACACAACAATGCCCATCTTCAGTTTATCAAAGGGGGGAAAGTTGTAATACGTCATGTGACATGATGCTGTGAGTTTGACATCCCTGCTCTAGGTGCAAATTGATACCACTTCCAGTCACTAAACTGTAAACCACCACGTACGGATTATTTTTCAGAGGCCAGGTTAGGTTGTAGTGTTTATTTCTGACTGGAATAATCCAAAAAGAGAATGTATTTACAATCTCCCCCCACCATCTTATGACCAGAAGTATACTTGGCACTAAATTAATGCAACGCAGCATTAAATAACTAATCAGCAATTTGGGCTGACAGCAGATGGTAGATCGAAAAAAAAGAAAAGAAAATAGAGGACAACAGTCTGTAATGGATTTTTTGTGTGATATGGAGACAAAAGCATTTAGCATGTCTGTCCACATATGGCCATTCCAGAGCAATTTTCTTATAGGACCACTTAAGTCACGTGGAACAATCAATGCAAATGAGATCCTATGCAATTTGTCAAACTTGGCGCACTGACGTTCCGCCTGTGCTTAAAATGCACTATACACATAAACAGATTGATTATCGTTGCAGTTGTCTGAAGCCAAAAGATTTACAGAAACAGGAAGAATCAGGAGGAAAATATGCCTAACACAGTTCTTATTTTCATAGCTGATATTTGGAAAATACTTCAAAATAATTGGGGAGATGGTGGAGGGAGACTGACGGAGTCAATGCAAATCCTGCATGGTTGCCTAGGCAACGTCGGAATGCTTTCTTGCCTTCTATTGCTGACTCTGCAGCAAAGAAAAGGTCATTTGACTATGCCAGGGGCAATGGCAGATATGAACCTAGTTAGGAGTTGCAAGGGGAATAGCATCTTGTAGCTATCCCTGAATATTCAGTTGCCAGAGATGGGGGGAGGGAGGGAGAAAGAGAGGGGGAGGGAGGGAGGGAGAAAGAGAGGGGGAGAGAGGGAAGGAAGGAGGGAGAAAGAGGGGGGCTGCCTGGCTATGCAATGTTTCTCAGCCTTGGCAGCTTTAAGAGACGTGAAGAATTCTGGGAGTTGAAGTCCATGGGTCTTAAAGCTGTCTAGATTGAGAAACAGTGGCCAAGTCCTAGTGTGTGGGCACAGGTGAGGGCAAAGACTCTGTGCTTGAAACCAATTAGTTACTTCCCTTATAAATAACCTTTTTTGTAAATTGGATGAATGCAGTTCAACACCCCCCCACCCCTCCGTCTTTACCTCCTGCATGCTTTCCCACTGCTGTTGCTCTCAACGCATTTATGTGTATAATCCAGATGGATTTTCTGTTCTCTGGCATGTCATTCTTTGAAACCCAGATGTCAGAGCTCCAGGCAGTTGTTTAACAGATTGTCTTTTGCTTCTCTGCCTAAAAAGATCGTGCAATTTGCTTTGTCTTCTTTTTTTTCTTTCACACGTGGGGGCTCGACTACTGTAACGTTCTCTACATGGGGCTACCTTTGAAAAATATTCGGAAACTTCAGATCGTGCAGAATGCAGCTGCGAGAGCAATCATGGGCTTCCCTAAGTATCTCCATGTTTCACCAACACTCCGCAGTCTGCAATGGTTGCCGATCAGTTTCCGGTCACAATTCAAAGTGTTGGTTATGACCTATAAAGCCCTTCATGGCATCGGACCAGAATATCTCTGAGACCGGCTTCTGCTGCACAAATCCCAGCGACCAGTTAGGTCCCACAGAGTTGGCCTTCTCCGGGTCCCGTCGACTAAACAATGTCGTCTGACGGGGCCCAGGAAAAGAGCCTTCTCTGTGGCGGCCCCGACCCTCTGGAACCAACTCCCCCTGGATATTAGGATTGCCCCCACCTGCCTTGCCTTTTGTAAACTTCTTAAGACCCACCTCTGCCATCAGGCATGGGGGAATTGAGACATCTTCCCCAGGCCTATATAATTTGTGCATGGTATGTTGTGTGTATGTTTTTTTAATTATGGGGTTTTTAGTTTTTAAATATTAGATTCGTATTTTACATTGTGTTCTACTATTGCTGTGAGCCGCCCCAAGTCTATGGAGAGGGGCGGCATACAAACTAATTAATTAATTAATTAAATATTTAACTAAGACAGGCATGCAGGTTAATTAATACCACCCCCAAATCAATGAATAAATAATATTTCAAAAAAACCCAACAACACCGAGACATTCAAATGCAGGCCTTAGACCAGTGATGGCGAACTTTTTTTTCCTCAGGTGCCGAAAGAATGTGGGTGCACGCTATCACACATGCACGAGTGCCCATATCCATAATTCAATGCCTGGGGAGGGTGGGCCCAGTAGGCTCCTGTTTTGCCCTCTCCCATCTCCCTGGAGGCTCTCTGGAAGCCAAAAATGCCCTCCCAGAGCCTCTGTCCCAGCCAAAAATTAGCTGGCCAGCACATACACGCACATTAGAGCTGAGCTAGGGCATTCCAGCAGATATGGCTCTGCATGTTACCTGTGGCACCCGTGCCATAGGTTTGCCATCACTGCCTTAGACTCAGGTTCATATAAAAATATGCCATCCCTGTCCTGTTCTGTTCCTATATATTTCATCATCTTTCTTGAAATACAGTATACTCAAGAAAGTAAATATGGGAATAGGATGTTGTACCTTCCCAACTTCCCTGTGAGATAATTGGCAGAGAATGGGCTTCAAACTTAGCAACTTTAAGACTTTTGAACTTCAGGATTCTGGAAGTTTGGAGTCCACAAATCTTAAAGTTGCCAAATTTGGGAACTCCTGCCTCACAGTATGGTTGAATAGGGAACTATTTTTTTTCCATTCAACATTGCTTTTCCATAACTTTAAATTTTTATACCACTCATCTTCTAAAGAACTGTGATGTTACTTTGCCTCCCCTGAGTAACTCTATAAAGTTCATTATGCTAAGAGGTCAAGGTTGGGTGACTCAAGTTCACTCAATAAATTTTTTCACTAATTCAGAGGAATTGATTCAAGTCTTTTTATGATTCCAAGCAGGTAGAGAAAAATTTTCTGTAGCTTTTTTTCCCTTGACATGGAGGAAAAAAATATTTTTCAGCTTCAAAAGTTAGCTAACTAAAAACTTGTACAACAAAATGGAGGACATTGACAGTGTAGCCATTTAAATCCTAGCCAGGTGTCAGACAAACACCTATAGCTTGCAAAGACCCAAAAGGTTTAGGGTTTTGTTTCCAGCTAATGAGAGATAGATTGAGGTATACAAGAAAGATAAGGGGATATGGGTAGGTGGCTGCCCACATTAGCAGTGAGGTTAATTTGTTCGCATAATCTGGGGCTATGTAACAAAGTAGGAAGTGAAGTGTGGTATTTAAGGTCAGATGATAGACAATGGTTTCAGGAAGGGTGAGATAGTGTGTAACGGGTATTTTTTAGGTTTAGTGTCTTTTGTACTCCGCCTCCTCTACAGGTTTCAGGGTCGGACCGGAAGACAAAGTAGTTTCTTGCTGTGCTGATGGAGTCAGGGAGGGATGCATTTAACCATGTTTTGCAGACAAAAATAGTGTTGAAGGTGTCAGTGGTTAGTAGTAGTGGTAGGAATTCAGGCATTTTGTTAACTATGCTTCTTGCGTTGATTAGTTTTTATTTGAGATTAATATTAGATTGGATTGAGGAAGTGAGTGGCGCGTTTAGCTAGTCTTGGTTGGTGGTGTGTGGGATGTTGTTTTGTGGTTGGGGGATGGTGGGTTGGGTGTTGTGGGATGGATTGTGGGTCTTGTTTTTTATGCAGTCAGCATGGTAATCTAAGTATAAGTTTGTTTCACCATGTCTAGTCATCTTTTGAGTTCTGCACAGAGTTCACAGGAGCAGATGCATTGTAATAGAGACAGGTCCGGTCTGGATCAAATTTGCTGTGATCTAGAATTCCACAAAAAAAACCCCACTTTTATCTCTCAAACAAAGGTTGAAAGGACTAAACTGTGAAAAAATCCATGTTACCTGGACAGAGGAACAATGGGACAATGTTACTTGGAGTGATGAGACCACAATCTCCCTGTACGGTAGTGGTGGCATAAAAATACACTTTTCCACAATTTTGGCCACTACTGTATGTTGCTCATGGTTGAATTGTGGAGTCCTCTATGCTCTTTGAGCTTGGTATGCAAACAAACAACCAAGCTCAGAGAGCACCAAAGGCTACACAACGATTAACAATATCTCACAGGAACATCTAACCTGGTGAACCGCCAGGTCTTAAGGGACTTTTGAAACATTCTCATGGATGAGGCCCATCTAACCTTGGGAGGGAATGATGTTCCAAAGGGCAGGTGCAGTGGAGGAAAAGGTTTAAGAAAGATATTTCTTGGCAAAGCACTGAAAACTATGTGATATTACAACTGGTATTTTTCCAGATTTAGGAAAGCCTAGGACTGAACATTGGTTATCTGATCCAAGAAGCCTTGAGTATTAGTATTAGCCTTAGGAGAATTATGTATTTCCTGTAGGAAGATAGTATCAATCTTTTCTTGTTTATAGTAAGTATTGACCTTTGATTATTTAACGGATTACCTAAACTTTAAAATAAATTGGTAGAAGTTCTCAAATTAACATAAGAAATGCATAGTTTAATGACATCTACCTTAATTGGTATTTTATTCTTCTTAGCCAATATACTTTCTAAAATTTACTCTTTCACAGATAATATTTCTAGCATAATATTTTTAAGAGAATGAAAAGAACAACATCTAGACAAAAATAAAATCCATTAAAAGACAAAACCCCTTCACTGAGAGGACCCTGTGGGATCATATTTTCCAGATTTCATCTCCTTAGGTTATCTAACTAAAGAAAAAAATGTGCTGGCTTTGGTAGGAAATGAAAGAAAATAAAGGAATTAAGCTTACAGTACGCTTAATGCAACTATAAATTTAAAATAAACCTGTCAAACAAGGCCCCAAAGGGGAAAATATGGCCCAATATTGCCTTCTACTCTTCTCTGACTTCTTGATTTTACAGCCTAACTTGCTTCGATCTTCAGGAACTTAAAAAATAAAGCAGCAATAACAATGAAATACTGTTATGTTCTCTTCCCACGCAGTAAAAATAGCCCTTCCTTGTTCTAACCACTACTAGGTTTTAAAAGCCAAAGAGTGAAATTGTACGAACTCTTAGATAACGCTACCAAAGAGTCTTCGGAGAGGGGCGGCATTCAAATCAAATCAAATCAAATCAAATCAAATCAATAAATAAGCTTGAAACATTTTCTAGGACAAATATTTTTATTTAAATCTTATCTTCCAAGTGTAGACTTAATAAATAAATCTGACCAATGAAAAAGCTTTGGGTCCTTCCTACATAGAATCCTCACTCTCTTTTCTAATTTATTTGTCTAGAGATGAAGAAAAGTATATACAGGAAATATACAGCCTATGTCCAGGACAATATAGCACTTCTTCTATTTGTCTAAAGATATATACCTTTGTGTGTGCTCATCATAAATGCTGCTCCTCCAACTACAGTACAGATGTTCTCGACTTAACAATAATTCTTTTAGTGACAATTTGAAGGCAGAAAAAAGTGACATGACCATTTTTCACTCTTACGACATGCAGCACCCCAATGGTCACCTGATCAAAATTCAGATGCTTGGCAACTGGTTCATATTTATGACAGCTGCAATGTCCTGGGGTCATGCTATCCCCTTTTGTGACTTCCTGACAAGCAAAGTCAATGGGGAAGCAAGATTCACATAACAACTGTGTTACTAATTTAACAATCGCAGTGATTCACTTAACAAATGTGGCAAGAAAACTCGTATAATAAGACAAAACTCACTTAACAAATTCCTCACTTAGTAACATGAATTGTGTGCTTAATTGTAATCATAAGTCGAGGACTATCTATATTACAATCTTGCCAATAGATATACAAACTTGACTCTTGATTGCTTTGATGGCAGTTTAGATGGGTGTGGGCACATAATTCTTTGACATTTACTAACCAGTGTACAGAAGATGCATTGGCATTGTGCTATTGTTGTCATCTGCTCCACAGGATACTCCCCAAGGCAGAGTTTACACAACACAAGAGGATCAAGCACCAAGTCCCAAGTAGGTCTGTATCTGGCTGTAGTCATTGCAGAATAATCTGAAAAGGGAAGGGAACAGTATATCATTTTTTAAAAATCTGTCACAATTTCACATTTATTCTGAATATAGTAAAATGTTGCCAAAACAATTTTTCAAGCTGACATGAGCAGCATGAACGTATAGATAGTCCTGTCAACTTCCTTTTATTTGTCACTCTGAGTTTCCCAAATATGTACTGCCAAAATAATAACTACCTTTAAAAGGCAAATTATATTTTAATAAATTTAACATACGTATTTTATTATTTCCCATCATTTCCAAAATGTAATTGTTGCTGTTGATGTGAATCTGTGGGCTTTGGCCTGGGCCTGGACCAGGGTGACTAGCTTTATTCAATACTGGAAAAGCTGGATCAAATAAATAAATTACTCTAAATATCTCCATTCACAAATCAATGCATGAAGTCAAAGAAAATAGGCGTTGATTGCTTACCTGAACGCCTCTTCTCGTATGGTGAGCGGGTACAGCAGTCACATGGGTTGCTCATGTCCAATCCGGTGGAACTGAGCCTAGTGTTAAAAAAGCTTGCTGGATCCGCCCCTTCCCCAGAATTCGCGAATCCGTAGACTAGGCTCAGATGTGAAGCTCTTTAGTGTTCAACTCTCATTGTTAGAGGAAGAAAGGTTAGAGAAAGGTATAGAAGACACATACAAGGGCGGGAAGTGACTGCTGTACCCGCTCACCGTACGAGAAGAGGCGTTCAGGTAAGCAATCAACGCCTATTCTCCGTACTGAAGGAGCGGGTCCAGCAGTCACATGGGACATACCCAATAGATGGTCCCTAGGGTGGGATTAGATTGCTATCGTGAGAGATAACGGATTGGAGTACCCTTCTGCCGAAGGCAGCGTCCGCTGAGGCGTAAGAGTCAATCTTGTAGTGCCTGATGAAGGAATTTGGCGAGGCCCAAGTGGCTGCTTTGCAGACCTCCTCCAACGGGGCTTGAGTCGCCCAAGCGGCCGAAGTGGCTGCGCTTCTGGTGGAATGCGCTGTGATGTTCCTTGGAACTGAGAGGGAGGCCGACTCGTAGGCCTTAGATATAGTCCCTCTGATCCAACGGCCTATCACTGTTGAAGACACTTTGGCACCCATGACTCTGGGGTGATAGGCTATAAAAAGTGCTTCCGACCTCCGAAAGGGTCCTGTGCGTTGGATATAGATCCTCAGCGCTCTAATGAGGTCCAGAGTGTGCCATCTAATTGCCAAGGGATGGTCCCGTTGGAGGCAGAAGGAAGGTAAGACAATATCCTGGGTTCTGTGGAACATGGAACTGACCTTGGGTAAGAAGGTGGGGTCCAGTCATAAGACTACCTTGTCCTGATGAAATTGGCAGAGGTCCTGCCTGATTGAAAGGGCAGCCAACTCCGAAATGCGACGGGCAGAGGTAATTGCCACCAGGAATGCTACTTTAAAGGATAGGTACCTGAGGGACGCAGATTTTAGGGGTTCGTAGGGTGCCTGCGTGAGGGAATGGAGAACCCGTGGCAAATCCCAGGATGGATACCTGTGGACCTTAGAAGGTCTGAGGTTGGCTATACCCTTGAGGAATTCCTGAACCTCTGGAAAGGAACGGAGAGGCTGTCTGCGGGGCCCTGCTAGGACAGATGAAATGGCCGCCAGATGACGACGGAGAGTACTGGTGGAAAGGCCTTGATGGAAACCTTGCATAAGGAAGGACATGATCCTGTGTATGGGAATGCACAGGGGAGAGAGACCCTCCTGTAGACACCACTGGTGAAACTTGGACCATGTATGGTCGTAGATTCGATCGGTCAAACCTCGTCTGGCCTTTAAGATGACCTCCACTGTGTCGGGGTCGTGGCCACGCAGTTCTAAGTCTCTCCTGATAACAGCCAGGCGGTGAGGTGGAACCACTCCGGGTCTGGATGGAATGAGGCCCCCTGCCGTAGCATATCCCCCGAAACGGGGAGTCGCCAGGGGTCCTGGACGGACAACTGTTGGAGATCCGCGAACCAGGGCCTGCGGGGCCAATGAGGGGCGATTAGGATTACTCGGGCCCTCTCGGTGAGGACCTTGTGAATCACGTCCGGGAGAATTGGAATTGGAGGGAATGCGTACAGTAGTCCTGGAGGCCAGGGGCTCCGGAGGGCATTGATTGCTTCTGCTCCCGGGAATGGAAATCTGGAAAAAAAGCGAGGGAGTTGGGCGTTCGCATTGGTCGCGAAGAGATCCAGGACTGGTAGGCCGAATCTGAGGCTAATTTGATGGAACAGGTCTTGATGGAGATTCCACTCTCCTGGGTCTATCGTTGCTCGAGAGAGCCAATCCGCCTGGACGTTGAGGCTCCCCGAGATGTGGTCGGCTAGGAGCGACCGAAGATGTTTTTCCGCCCAAAGGCCTAACTTGAGGGCCTCCCTCATGAGGGCCTTGGATCTCGTGCCCCCCTGTCTGCAGATGTGGCTTTTTGTGGCAATGTTGTCGGTGAGAATGAGAACGTGCCGGTTGGGGATACGAGGAGAGAATTGCTTCAGAGCCAGGGATACGGCTCTTAACTCTAGCCAATTGATTGGCTTGGAAGCCTCCTCCGGGGACCACGTGCCCTGGGCTATCATCCCCTGGGCGTGGGCGCCCCATCCCGATAGACTGGCGTCTGTGGTGATGACAAATTGATCCGGGCACCTGAAAGGGGATCCCTTGTCCATGGCCGGAGACTTCCACCACTTGAAGGATCTGCGAACAATCGGTGGGATGACAATGCGACGACTTGAGTTGCTGTGCCCCGATCTCTGAAAGGGTAATAGGAGCCACTGTAGTTCCCTAGCATGAAGGCGAGCCCAAGGAATGATGCCTATGCATGACACCATCTTCCCCAAAAGAGAAGACAGGGTTACTATGGAAACTGAAGGTTGAGATAAAATGCGTGAAATTAACTCCCCTATACTGATTTTTCTCTCAGGAGAGAGGAAGACCTGGGAGGATTCTGAATTAATAATGGATCCCAGGTGTAAAATGGATGTGGAAGGTTGGAGGTGACTTTTGTCAAAGTTGATGGAAAACCCATGGTCCTGTAGAACCGACATGGTGACAGAAAGGTCTCCTTTCACTTTCTCTAGGGAGTTCCCATGAACCAAAATATCATCAAGGTAACATAAAATGTGGATGGGTGACGCCCGGATATAGGCCGCCAGAGACCCCAAGAGCTTTGTAAAGACCCTAGGGGCCGAGGAAAGGCCAAATGGCATCGCCCTATACTGGAAATGCCTGCCCTGGAAGGAGAAACGTAAAAATTTTCTGTGGCATTTGGCTATAGGAATATGGAGGTAGGCCTCAGTGAGGTCTAATGAAACCATGAAATCCCCCGGGTGGATGGCGGCCAAAATGGATGATAAGGAGTGCATCTTAAACTTCCTATATTTGATGAATAGGTTCAACCTCTTTAAATCCAAAATAGCTCTCCAACCTCCGGAGGATTTTGGAACCATAAATAGGATGGAATAAAAACCTCGGCCCTTCTGACCGGGGGGAACCGGTTGAATGGCTCTGATGGACAATAAGTGGGAAATGGCCTCCTCCATACGGTTACAATCTGAGGAGGACCTGGGAGAAGGGCAGGAAATAAAACGTTTAGGGGGGGGGGAAGTAAATTCTAAAAGAAGACCTTTTTGAACAGTGTCAATGACCCAGGGGTCCTTGGAGGTGAGACGCCAACTAGAGGCGAAATAGGCTAGGCGACCACCTATGGGAATCGAGGAAGAACTACCATCTAGGTTTTTTTGAAGCCCTGTTAGAGGACGCTCCCCTTTGGAAGCGAAAACCTCTGCCCCTGGAGTTCCTACCTTGGGAACGAAAGCGGGGGGAATACTGACCTGGGGTTCTCTGATAGGTAGCCGCTTGATCTTGTTGACGCCCTGGGCGACGAAAGGACTGCGTTTTGGTGGCCTTTTTGGTGGTTGGACCCAATACTTTCTTCTTGTCCGTGGTTTCCGTGAGGAGTGGATCCAGAAGATCCCCGAAAAGAAGGTCGCGCTTCAATGGTCCCAGAGATAACTGCCACTTCTGGCGTACTCCTGCTTGCCATGGGCGAAGCCATAGGAGTCTTCTTGCCGTTGTAGAAGCTGCAATAGACTTGGCTGCAAATCTGGTAGACTGTAAAGTGGCATCAGCCACGTACTGAGCAGCTGCAAATACCTTGTTGAAGTCCTGTTGACCTCTCAAGTCATCGGGAGGAATATGCTGTTGAAGTTGGCGAAGCCACAGAAGCATGGCTCTGGAGAAAAAGGAAGCCGCTGCGGAACTTTTAATGGCCCAGGAATCTGCGGTGAATCCTCTTTTGAGCATCTGTTCAATCCGCTTGTCCTCTGGGCGGAGGACCTCCTCTGCTTCGCCTGGCACGGCAGCCGCCGAGTGAAGGATCTTGACAGGTTCATCCGGTTTGGGAAAAGATAGGAGATCCTCATAGGAAGAAGAGAGTTTGTACAACTTTTTGTCCTTGGTAGTGGGATTAAGTCCAGAGGCTGGGAAATCCCACTGCTTAAGTAAGGCATCTTTAAACAATTTAGGCATAGGAATTACCTCGTTATCCTCCTGTTCCTCTGTGAAGTAAGGTAAATTCTCCTCCGGGGGTTCAGTGGATGTGGAGGCCTGCTTCTCCTGGGCCGCCAATCCTGTAGAAATTCTAGCTTTGAGGAGGAGAGATTTGAACAATTGAGAGGGAAAAATAGTAATTGGAGAAGGAACCTTTATTTGGGATTCCTCATCGTCTGAGAGACCTTGAAAAGGATCCTCATCCTCTTCCATATCCTCATATTCATCCTGAGAGGACTCTGATTCATCCTGAATAGGAGCTCTAACCGTTGGGGAAGAACCCAAGGGGCGGGAGGGACGAGGAGGTGGATGAGGTAAGGAGGGCGCATTGATGGTAGAGAGTTTAGCATCAATGGCCTTGGATAACACAGAAAATATAGATTGGAATTCAGGAGGTAAACTAGAAATATCAGCAGGAATGGTAGAAGAATCCCTGAAAGCCTGAGAGGATCCTGGCTGGGGGGAATCTTCAATAATATCTGGTTCCTCTGGACCTAATCCCCATAGGTTAGGTTGGGGTCTGTCTAGGTTTGGCTCATCCAGAGATAACACAGTGACCCCAGAAGAAGGCAAATTAGGAGCCTCTGGGGGGTCATGACTACTGAGTACTTGGGCCTGTACTTTCAAACGCTTTGCTGATTTATCATGAATCTTTTGTAGGGCTTGGTCCCTTCTCTTCTCAGCCCTGGTGACTTTGGTCAAGGGGCGGGCCCCTGAAGAAGAGGAGGTCGAGGCCTGGGGGATACTGGTAATCTCATCGCCTGTAGGCCTGGCCTCTCTGGGACCTTGAGTGGTGCCTCTCTTGGGAAAAGTAGCCATAGTCTGACAATTAACAGAAGACAAGGCTGAGCCAAATAAACTGTATGATTAGGCCTCGGAGCTGCTGAGACTTGAGGGCAATCTGGGCAAACCCAGAGTTCGTGTCCCCAAATACAGCGTGGCCAGCCTCCCTAAACTTTAACTAAAGTAACCAAGGCACTCTGGTTGGAGGCTTAGCCGGTGGAGAATTAAGCCTGAGCGTCTCAAAGCCCACTCCGGGATCCGAGCGGTGGACTAAGGCCTACGCGGCTGGCAGAAGGCCAACACGAGAGGCCTAAGTTAAAAAAGGGCGCGAAGGCCTTCGCGCCGAAAAAAATCGCTCCGTAATAGAAATCTTAAAGGGGAAGCGATCGACTAAGTCCAGGAGACTAGAAACAAGCGTCTCGCACCGCAGGAGGTATTTCTCAAGCCCTTTAACAATAGTACTATAAATAAGTCAATGAATAAATACTTGCACAAGGACCTCCAGGCCAAAGGATTGAAAGAATCCACAAGCGGCAGCGGGGATCGTAAACGGCAAAAAAAGCCATGGGAAAACGAAACCGCAACTTCTCCCAAAGGAAAAAAGCCGAGCCGCAAACGGCTGGCGCTATTAAGGCAAGTAAACAAATAAGTATAATCAAATCTTACTAATTTTGAAGGAAAGATCGAAGGGAAGGTGTTAGAATGTTGAACGAGCTATCACAATACAACCGCAGGATGCGAGAACTGAGCGAATTCTGGAGAAGGGGCGGATCCAGCAAGCTTTTTTAACACTAGGCTCAGTTCCACCGGATTGGACATGAGCAACCCATGTGACTGCTGGACCCGCTCCTTCAGTACGGAGAAAGCTATTTATTTTTTATTCTAAATGCCAGTTTGGTACCCTGGTTGTGCATCTGAAATGTTTTAACCAATCAGCTTATTAATCATATCCATCACAACACCATGTAGCTCATCAATATTTCTGTTTTAAATAGCATTTTGGATGTAAGCATTCTAAGAAGCTGTAATGCCTTTTTTCGGATCTTCTGAAGGCAGAAGCCTTCAAGCATTATACAATCACTTTTGTGATTCCTCTACTTGCTAAGGAAACAAGAACTATTATTTAATTCTTCACCACCAAGAATTGGTTTGGGGCTTGGTTTTTTCATTGCCATTGGCAACAACTAGATAGAAAACAAGAAAGGAAAGTGGGGGTTGGGAGGAAGGTCAAGCAATTTTATTTTCTGGGGGTGTTGTGGCTCATTTCTTCTAGAATTTGGTTCCAAAGAAAAAGGGGAATAAAAAGTCATTGAACAGATACTAGCTTCAAATTGAATATCCACTGTGATTATGTGAAATTTTACAAAAGTGTGTTGTGTTTGTACAGGAAGGAAGAGAGGAGGGAAGAGAGAGAGAAAGTGGGAATAATTATATTAAATTAAGGCACAAGTTCCTAGTTTGCTTCTCCTCCTCCTCCATAGTTGTCGGGCTTAGGATAATCTGAATTTGAGTCAAGGAGACGCTGAAGTGACAGCAACAAACATAGCAAGGATAACCATGGTGGAACTAAAGCAAACTTGATGCTTTAAATGGGATATTGTGTACATCCATTTGTTTTATATTCATTCTTAACCTTAACCCTTTCTGTTTTACCACATTTCTTAAGTAATCCATTCCTACTGCACTTTAGTTTATTTACATTCGGTAGTCTTTTGCTTCTTTTTGAACTATCATTCGTTTAGACAATAGCCCAGGTTCCATCTACAACCTTTCTTTCAAAATCTGAAGGTCTTAAAATGTTCCTTATAGCGAGGTTATCTTTTCTAACAGGTTCTCATTTTTGCAACAGTATGAAACATGTAAACTACATTTCTGTATTACAAAATCATATTGGAAATTGCAAATATGAGAAAAGTCTCATCCATTTCTACTCAAATAAATACCCTACATCAGAAAATGAGTTACCATAATATTACCCAGTATGGTATGCTTATTAATACTGAACTAGATGTGACAAAACTCAAATTGATTTTCCATTGAGTCACTGAGATTAGTGGGTAACTATCCTCTTGAAAAATACTGAAATGAGGACTGATCACCAACTAACAACCTCAAATCATTCTAGATAACGGGGGTTTTTTTGGGTATAAAAGCCTCCCATGATGGAATACCCATGGCTTCAAGAGGCAGGTTGTTCCACTGCGTAATAGTTATCACAATCAGGAAATACTTATTTTGAGTTTGGATCTTTCAGCTAAGCTTCTATCCATTGGTTCATGTTCTACCCTTGAGCACTAGAGAATAAATTCACACCAATTTCCCTATGATAGAGATCCCCAACCCCCAGTTTGTGGACCGGCACTGGCCATGCATGGCATGCCAGCAACTGGACCGCATAAAGAAGTGAAGCCCCATCCGAAGGATGCCAGCAGCACACAAAACCATGCCCCTCCTGGTCCATGGAAAGGACCATTGAACTTACCTGAACGGTCTTCTCGATGCACTGCAAGGAGAGTCCAAGATGGGTAATTCTACAGTCTGATTGGTCGGGACTGAGTTTAATTTAAATATTAGGCAGGCACCGCCCCCTTAGCCCTCCAGTCTAAATGAAACGAAGGAGCAGTAAAGCTAACACAATTTATTGAACAATTCAAGGTAACTAGTAAAGATAATAAAAACACACACAACCTTCCAACAGTAGCCCCGGTCCCAAATTTGGGCGGGTTTGGACTCTCTTTGCAGTGCATCGAGAAGACCGTTCAGGTAAGTTCAACGGTCCTTCTCCAATGCACTTGCAAGGAGAGTCCAAGATGGGATATACCCAAGATATAATCAAAGGGAGGGAGAAGGCTGGACTGGGGGCTCCGAAAAGGAACACACCCGCTGCAATACCCTCCACCCAAAGGCTGCTTCCGTGGAAGCAAAGGAGTCAATCCGATAATGTCTGACAAATGTGGATGGAGCCGCCCAAGAGGCCGCCCTACAAATGTCCTCTAGCGAAGCCTGAGTCCTCCAGGCCGCTGTAGTGGCCGTACTGCGTGTAGAATGTCCAGTTATTCCGTGTGGTACAGGGGATCCTTTAGTCTTGTAAGCCTCAGCAATGCACTCCCGCAACCAGCGGCTGATGGTCTGAGAAGAGACTTTAGTGCCTAAGGATCTAGATGCAAAGGAAACAAACAAAGCCTCTGATGCCCTGAACTCCTAAGTCCTGCGGATATAAATTTTCAGGGCTCTTCTCACATCGAGCTTATGCCACCTCAGCTCTGAAGAATGAGTCCCATGGGCACAGAAGTCCGGTAGCACTATTTCCTGTGCCCTGTGAAAGGTAGAGTTGATTTTTGGAAGAAAGGCTGGATCAAGTCTTAAGACCACTCTATCAGGGTGAAACCTGCACAGGTCCTCCCTGGTGGAGAAAGCTGCAATCTCAGAGACCCTCCTGGCAGATGTGATCGCCACCAAGAAGGCAGTCTTGAGAGTCAACATTCTCAGCGGTACATGGCGAAACGGAGGACCAGTTAAAGCGTGTAACACCAAAGACAAATCCCAGGAAGGGAACCGATGTATCGTTGGTGGCCTGATGTTGGCGGCCCCTTTTAAGAAGTCCCTGATCCAAGGATGTCTGGTGAGGGGGCGGTAACTGTCTCCTCCTATTATTGTGGATAAGGCGGCCACATGCCGGCGTAACGTGTTTGGTGCTAGTCCTTTTTCTAGGCCTGCCTGCAGAAAGCTTAGAACCATGAGAGGGGAGGCCCTCTGAGGCTCCACCTCCCTTTCCTCACAGAACTTACAAAAGGAGGCCCAAGTCGCTTGATAAATCCTCCTTGTCGAAGGCCTGCGGGCAGCCTGAATCGTATCAATGACTCTGTCTGGCACACTCTGGCGTTTCAGATGTTCCCGCTCAATCGCCACACGGTCAGCTGCCACCACTGAGGCTCTGGATGTGATATTGAGCCCTGGGAAAGGGAAATCCGGTGGTCCAGGATTCTCCAGTGAGGCGACACTGACAGTTGCATCAGGTCCGCAAACCAAATGCGGCGAGGCCAGTATGGGGCCAGCAACAGCACCTCCGCTCTCTGCTCCAGAATCTTTCGCATTACCTTGGAAATGATGGAGATCGGTGGAAATGCATACAAAAGCCCCTGTGGCCACTGAAGTCGAAGAGCGTTCACCCCCTCCGCTCCTGGGGCCGGGAAGCGGGAGAAGAAGCGTGGGAGCTGAGAGTTGCTCTGAGTAGCAAACAGGTCTAGGACTGGTCCCCCAAACCTCTGAACAATGTCCAGAAAAACTTTGGGATCCAGCTGCCACTCCCCTGGGTCCAAGGTCTCCCGGCTGAGCCAGTCCGCGCACACATTCTCCACTCCCGAGATGTGCTCTGCCGACAGGGAAGCCAGATTGGCCTCCACCCACCTGAGCAGGGGCTCCGACTCCCTCATCAGTCTCCGAGACCGTGTCCCCCCCGTCTGTTGATGTGAGACCGGGTGGAGACATTGTCGGTCCGAACGAGGACATGATGACCCCTCTCCAAGTCTGCGAAGCTGAGGAGGCCAAGGAAACCGCCCTCAACTCCAGAAAATTGATGTTGACATCCCACAGGTCCGATGGTTCCCATAGGCCCTGGGCCAATTGTGAGGAAAGATGAGCTCCCCACCCAGTCAAGCTGGCGTCTGGCGTCACCGTAAGAAGGTATCGTTCCAGAAAAAGGGAACCCTTTGCCAGAGCTGGGGAAACCCACCACTGTAGGGATCTTTGGACCCTCGCGTCAAGATGCACCCGTTGGTGAGTGGCTGGACTTCTTCCTCTGGAATGGCAAGAGGAACCACTGGAGAGGCCGTAAGTGATACCTGGCCCATGGAGTGATATCGATACATGAAACCAGCCCATGGAGTGATATCGATACATGAAACCGAGCAGCTTGGATAGGAAGGAGAGTTTGGGGTATTGTTGAGATGCCAAGTCCCGAACGAGCCCCCTGATGGTGGACTGTCTCTCCTGGGACAGGAAAACAAGGCCCCTCCTGGAATCTATGATTGTTCCCAGGTGAGCAAGGCGTGTCGTGGGAGTTAAGTGGCTTTTGTCGAAATTGACCGAAAAGCCATGATCTTGGAGCGTCTGGATCGTTAGATGCAAGTCCTGATATGCAAGGTCTCTTGTCCTGGACAGAATCACGATGTCGTCCAGATAGGCCATCAGGCGCACCGATTGATGCCTGAGACTGGCCGTGAGGACATCCAGCAGTTTCGTGAAAGTTCTTGGGGCTGATGAAAGCCCGAATGGCATGGCCCTGTACTGGAAATGGGCCCCACCCAGACTGAACCGTAGAAATTGTCTGTGATGGGGAAAAATGGGGACATGGAGGTAGGCCTCCTTCAGGTCTATGGATGTCATATAGTCCCCCTGCCTGATAGCTGCCAGAATAGACTTGAGAGAATGCATTTTGAACCTTCTGTACTTGACATAAAGGTTCAATCTCCGAAGGTTCAGTATGAGACGGACCCCTCCTGATGACTTCGGGACCAGGAAGATTGCTGAGTAGAACCCCATACCCTGCTGGGGCAGAGGGACCTCCTCGATGGCCCCTATTTCCAATAGGTGAGACACCTCTCGGTATAGAAGCCTCTTCCTGTGAATGTCCAAGGGAGTGCGACAAGGAAGAAACCGGCAAGGTGGAGGGCGAATGAACTCGATCCTCAGTCCTTCCGATACCGTGGCAGCCGCCCAAATGTCCGAGGATGTGTTCTTCCAGATGTCTGAAAAATGTATCAGCTTGCCGCCCAAGAGGATATCCACTGGAAAGTCAT
This sequence comes from Erythrolamprus reginae, assembly GCF_031021105.1. NCBI lineage: Eukaryota > Metazoa > Chordata > Lepidosauria > Squamata > Dipsadidae > Erythrolamprus > Erythrolamprus reginae. Next base: position 266,825,833 of record NC_091950.1, on the reverse strand, counting down.
TTGGTCTTTCGAAATCCCCTGTTGGAGCCTCTGAAGGGGCGGCGGCCTTGAAAGGACCTGTTGCGATCAGACTGCACTGTCCTGTCTGATCGAAAGGAACCCTGGCCAAAGGATCCTGGAAAGTAGGGCCTCAACCCTTGATTATTGGTCGAGGCGGAGTCAGTTCGAAAGGGCTGTCTCCATTGATAGGGATTAAAGTGCCTCCCCTGCTTCTTACTAGAGCTAGGCATTACTTTTTTCTTGTCCCTGTCCTCCACTAATACATCGTCTAAGACTTCCCCGAAAAGTTTCTTGCCCTTGAACAGTGAAGAGGCAAGGGCCCATTTGGATTTTACATCGACCTGCCAATTCCGTAACCAAATGAGCCTGCGGGAAGCGATTGACGACTCCATTGCCCTAGACGTGAACTTAGCCGCATTAACTGTGGCGTCTGCGGAAAATTCTGTGGCCGCCAACAACTTGTTCAGGTCCTGGCAAAGCCTTGCATCTTGTGGATCGACTCTGGATTGGATCTCTTGTATCCAGAGGATCGTAGCTCTATTAAAGAAAGAGGCCGCAGAAGCAGCCCTTACTGCCCAAGCCGCCATTTGATGAGCCCTACGAACGACATTGTCTGCCCTTTTGTCCTCAGCCCTTAATCCCTCCTGAGACTACGAAGGGACAAGGGCATTCGAGACCAAGCTGGTCACCGGCTTGTCCACCGTAGGTAGCTCCAGGAGATCCTCCATGGCCTGGTCAAAGGTGTAAAAGCGTTTGTCCAGGTTAGATGGGCCCTGGGCTGTCGCGGGGCTCTCCCATGGGCTGTCTCCAGAAACAAGTGGGAAGATGGCACATTAACAGTCTCCTGCTTTGGAAACACAAACAGGCCCCCTGTAGGCTGACCCAGCACCGAAGGAGCCCCTTGACCTCCCTCTCCAGCCTGGTCAATGGTTATTTTCGCCTTATTCAGCAAAACCCTGAAGAGGGAGGACTTGAACAGACCGGGCAACGTGGGTTGTTCTGGTGGCTGGTCATCACCGGACAACTTATCCTCAGCCTCACTAAATTCATCCCTGGAAAAGACATCTTCATCCCTGGACTCCAGCATGGATTGAGTGGCCGGAGCTATCCAGGGGTCTCTGAATCTCGGTGGAGCAGGACCTGCTGGTAACTGCTGCTGCTGAGCCGCACTAGCCTGCCCCTGAGTGTATGCGCTGACAATTAGGTCCTGCAGGGCCTGGGGCATACTCTGCCAGGCGTCCTGTGCAGTGCGCAAGCCAGCAGCCGTTGGGGTGAAGGTAGCTGCTTGTGTCTGTACACATTGTGGAATGATAGGCTGTGGAGCTGTGAAGGTGGTAGGCCACGCTGCTTGTCTTCCCAATGCAAAGGCCTCTGGCCTAGAAGAGGTGGAGGATTGGAAGGGCCTCTCCGGAGACCAATCCCTCTCTGAGGCCGAGCCTACAACCCCTGGTGTGAATATGGGGGAGACTGGCGAGGGGATGGCACCGAGAGGCTGAACAGCTGAGGCAGAAGATCTTTGAGAGGCCTCTAACTGTTTCTCAAGCGCTTTTATGCGCTTCTCAGCTTCTCTGAGAGAAGCTCCCTGGGAAGGCTTGGACTTGGGAGCCCTCTCCTTGGGAGTACTGGGCCTGTTGGCATTGGCCTCCTCCCTGGCCTGGATTGCTTGATCTGCCATGGCCCAAAAATAACTCACAATTATCAATATGCCGAAGGAAAAAAAGACGCCTCAGCTCGCAAACCACCGACAAGAGACACAATGACAGAGGCTGAATTGCGCCTGCGTGTCTCTAAGCAGTATTACTGCCTGCTCCAACCTGAGCCAATGAGGGAATCCCCCCTTCACAGCTCTGAGAGGCGGCAGCATGACGAAAATAATTCCGGCCTGCTGCTATGGCAACCTCTGATACATTTAGGCGCGAAGCAGCTCCCTCGGCCGGTCTCGGTTTAAAAATGGCCGCCGGGCCGTTGCCCCGGCAACCCTGGATACATTCGGGCGCGATATGAGCAGCCCGGTCTGTTTCAGCCTCCCAACATGGCCGCCGGGCCGTTGCTATGGGAACGGGCGGGAAGCCAAGCTCTCCCGCCCTCCGACTGTCTCTCGATCCCTGCGGCTCTCATCTGAGGCCTCGCCGACGCCGATCCTCTCGGAGGCTCTCAGCTGACAGTCGGGGGGGGGGCGTCCAGTGTAAAGCCCCTCACGAAGGCCCCTGTCCGAAGTGACAACCGGCCCTGTCACCTATTCTCCACGGGAGGGGCGGACCCCCCCGAGGCGTCAGTCACCCCCTCGGCTACCAGGCGCCACCACGGAGGCAGACAGCCCGGGAGCTCTCTCTGCCTCCCACAGGTACTTTCAGTAATGTGGGGAGAATCGCAGAGGAGCAGCAGCTGACAGGGCAAACCCTCTGGAGGTTTAAACCCCGGCTGCCCGAGGAAATCCTTTCCCCCTGCTGCACCTGAAAGACAAAAAGAAAGAGAGAGAAAAATATTAGTAGTAAATTTTATTAATAAACATCAATATTAACAAAAACATAAGAAGAGAGCAAACTCAAAGTCCCTTTACTGCGACTGAGTTTTTAGACTGGAGGGCTAAGGGGGCGGTGCCTGACTAATATTTAAATTAAACTCAGTCCCGACCAATCAGACTGTAGAATTACCTATCTTGGACTCTCCTTGCAAGTGCATTCGAGAAAATGCCTCCCCACGGAATCGATCCATGGTGCCCAAAAAGTTGGGGACCACTGCCCTATGACAATCCCCTGAAGCATCAGAAAATTGCTTATCATGTCTCCCCTTGGTCTTTTCTTCTCCAGGCTGAGTATGCTTGTATTTCTTCATAGGATTTAACCTCCAGGCTACTTGTAACTTAAAGGAGAAAGTAGCTATTTTATACCTATGTAAGTTTAAAACTTATGGGATGCCACTGTATTTTCTACTTCACCACTATTACAGCTAAGCATAAAATACACACAGATTGCTGCAGAAAGAAGACTTGTTATTTGTCGGTAAAATTGGTTCATATAATGCAATTAACAAAAAATCTGTATACTTGTCAATAGCCAAGAAGTAATGAAACACACAGTATTTTCAAATCTAGGGTTGTGTTATTTCCTATTGAAAGTACAGTGGTACCTCTACTTAAGAACTTAATTCGTTCTGTGACCAGGTTCTTAAGTAGAAACGTTTGTAAGTAGAAGCAATTTTTCCCACAGGGATCAATGTAAAAGCAAATAATGCGTGCAAGCCCATTAGGAAAGAAATAAAAGCTCGGAATTTGGGTGGGAGGAGAAGGAGGAAGAAGAGGAGGAGGAGAGTCGCTGCCAAAGGAAGAAGATGAGGTGAGGGGAATCAAAAAAATCCAAAACTTTAAGGCTTAAAAAAAAAGAGGGACTCTGAGGTGGCGAAGAGAAGCACATACACCCGGTGCGAGGCTACCTCCCATACACTGCACCAGAAAGAAAAACCCAGGCGAGTGAGAGGGGGGACCTCCCACTCCTTTGACCAAAAGACAGGGGCTGCTGCTGCTGCTGCTACCTGCTTCCTCTTCTTTCCCATGCTGAAGGGCTCCCCTCTTCTCTCGCCCACTCGCTTTGTAGCCGGCGCCTTTTCTTCACTGTGGTGACTCCTCAGTTTGGCTGAAGCCTAGTTGATCCAGCCGGGGGAAAGTGTCCCCTTTTGCCTTTCCGCACCCAGACGCTCCAGGAGGCAACCTTGTGCCAGGTGTATGGGAGGCAGCACGAGGGAGTCACCACAGCGAAGTGGTTTATTCCCTCTCCAAGCGCCCAGAGAAAGGAAAATGCTCCATTCACTCTGGACTGCAAAAGCCTCCTTAAGCGCCACCGAAAGGCTCCTCTGGCAGCCCAGAAAAGCCCGAGATGGCCAGGATTAAAGGGGGAATGGCAGGAAACTGGACGGGACTTCATATCGCTCTCAAATTTCCTGGGAAATTTTTCCGGGCTCGGGTTCCTAAGTGGTTTTTTAAGAAGAGGCAAAATGGTTCTTAAGAAGAGGCATTCTTAAGTAGAGGTACCACCGTACTACAGCAATAGCTTTGTGCATTGCAATGTAACTGTTAAGGGCAAAGGTTTTTTATTAGTAAAAAGAACACTTGCTTTTTCCTTTTTCTATTGTCAAAAGTCCATAGCAAATAGCAAAACAAAACAAAAATTGATTTATGTCTTTCTCATATTTTCAAGGCAATGGGGAAAACAAACAGTGTGGGTTTGTACTTGGAATTTTAAAATTAGAAATCCTTCATTTCTTCTTTCTTGCTTGTCTACTCAAATCAACCCTCTAACTCTTGACAATCACTCCTGTAAGCAGAAGTTAATCTACTCTGCTATTATTTTGGCCTTTTTAACAACTAGCTGTTCCTGGCTGCAAATCTGAAGATAACTACTAAACAAAATACTGCAGGTATGCTATTCTGAAAACTGTTTTTCTATTGATAATTATGAGTCAAAATAATTCCGTAAAAGATGATCAAGAACAACACTAACAAGTAGTTCCATGGAAAAAGAAATGACAGGACAGTTAAGCCTTCAGTTAAGACTCTGCCCTCTTTCTACTGCAAGCTATCCCCTCCAAGAGAGGTTTGGCAAGAGAAACAACATTTGAGCTAACTTTACACATGACTGTCATTTCTTTAATAAACGTGAGCATCCCAGGGACAGTAGCTTTTTTAAAAGAGATAGAAACATAGAAAAATGATACATAAATAAATATTCCAATAACTCCCCAAACCAATGTAGAACTGCATGTCCTTTGAAATTGAATACTAAAGTGTTGTGATTCCGTCTGAGGCCCCTCAGGGAACGGCTGATCCTCTGCCGGCTTCCTGCTCAGAGGGGGAGGATGAGGAACAGGAGGTTCAGGCAGACGGGGAGGAGGAATCTCAGGCTGAGGGAGAGGGAGGACAGCCAGAGTCCCCCGAGAGGGAGCTCTCCCCAGCAAGCAGCCTGGATTCCTTAGATGAAAATGCACAAGCAATAATCGATCTCCGGCAGAGAAGAGCAACACAACGAAGGGGACAATTAGCCAGGTACTTTCAGCACTAAAGAGGCAACAGCTGGTTTTGGGTGTGGTGCTCTCTGGAAAGGCTGAAAAGGCAGACCTACCCTTCCTGGCTTGTGGAGTATTATCTTTGGGAGTCCTGGGACCTGGCTGTGATCTTTGGCGTCTTGGAATTCTGGTTTGTGACTTTGAATACTGAAACCTTGGGGGGAAAAGGTGTGGGTCTTATTCTCTACAGTGGTGGGTGTGCCAGCAAGAAGTCTGCTGTATTGTCTGGCCATCAGGACTCTGCTGTGAAGTCTCATAGCCTGCCTGTTGGGAAGAACAGGTTTTTCTCTGTGTTTATTTTTCAAACTATAAAGTGCTTTTGATTTTACCAGCGTGTCTGGCTGCTTTTTCCAGTTGGTGTTGAAGTCTGGGGGCACCCAGACAGAACACTAAAGTAAATTACTATTTACTTTAATTAATACTGCCATATAAAAAAGTTGATTTCAATTACATTTCTGATGCAAATTTATGGTAAGAGTTTCAGAGATTTAGAACATAAATATTGTACTCTTTGTCTCTACAGTTGAAGAATTGGTTCCTTATTTGTGAATAGTTCAACCGAATCACTTGCTGGTTATAATGCATGAGCAACTAATACACGAGTTCTGCATATTTATTTTTTCAATGGTCGAATAAAAAAATATTGTTCAAGAGAGAAAATAGATTTCAGTAAGCATCATATATACATATAAATTCAAGATTCAAAGTAGTTACCTATGATGTATTACTAAGATTAAATAAATGAATTAAAAATTAGGAAACATTTAGCTACTAACACATAATCTACAAAACTCATATAAGGGAATTAAAAACAGGAAAATAAATGGCATTTAATAAACATATCCTCAGTGACAGTGTCTATGTCTCCACCCCAGCCCTTTATCTACTGGAATATTGTGACTAATTTCAGGTGATAGTCAAAGACACACATGGGAGCCATAAGTAGGAAATGATGTCTCACCCTCTTTTAACATGCACTGATATAAAAGGGCAAGCCTTCTATCTTCTGTTTGTGCCACCATTTTGATGCTGTTCACCATTACTGTGGCTGAATTAACTAGAGTGGGAGAAGGAGGGAGGGATAGAGAGAGATGATACCAACATTGTTAGCTGAAATTAGTATGTATGCGTGGTTTAATTGGCGTGTATAAAAGGATTGACTGGGAGTGTGCCAGGTGCAAACTAAATTGGAAATTACTTCCAGTAATTTTCCAACATGTCTAAAATGTTGCATTTACAGAGCTTCTGCTGCTTAAAACTATTTCCAGTTCTGATTCCAATGGCCTATTTACCTGGGAAAGTCCAAGCCAAAGTTCTCCTGCTTCCAGGTGCAAAGTCCTTTTAGTGGCACAGTTTTGAATGTCTAAATAAAACCTAGTTTTTGCCACACATTTTCCAGCAATAGTTATTTGAAAAATTTCCAGTGTAATAAACTCAGAAGTTTACTCTTCAAGTTTTATAATTTGGGAATCATGCATAAATTGCTACAGTCTTATTCTTTTAAAACAACATTACTTATTTTATGTTATTAAAGTTGTAATGTTTAATAAGGTTAAACATTACCCTATTAAATGCAATTGCTTCAGTTACATCAATTTAAACAATGGGGTGTAAGCCCATGTCTCTTCATCACTCCGCGGACTGCACTGGCTGCCAATTGGTTTCCGGACCCAATTCAAAGTGTTGGTTATGACCTATAAAGCCCTACATGGCATAGGACCAGATTACATGCGGGACCGCCTTCTGCCGCATGAATCCCAGAGCCTGGTCAGGTCCCATAGAGTTGGCCTTCTCCAGGTCCCGTCAACCAAACAATATTGTTTGGTAGGTCCTTGGGGAAAGAGCCTTCTCTGTGGGTGCCCCGGCCCTCTGGAATCAACTCCCCCCAGAGATTTGCACTGCCCCCACCCTCCTTGCCTTTCGTAAGAACTTGAAAACGTACCTATGTCGGCAGGCTTGGGGTCACTAGACCACAGACTCTGCACAGTAAATGTATTGAATGTGACAGTATGGATGTGACTGTTCATTTTTAACTGTCTAGTTTTTAGACAATTTTTAAAAGTAATTATTCTATTAATTGGCTTAGAAATGTTTTATATTGTATCTCTTAGTGAAATGTTATGAGCCGCCCCGAGTCCACAGAGGGGCAGCCTATAAGTCCAATTAATAAAACAAAAAAATAAATATCTAGGATTTTTAGCATGAATTGCAGGAAAGAGTCTAAAATTATTTTCTCCAAAAAACAAAACAAAAACCAACCAACAAAACCTTCATGAGAATTAAATGCAATCATGGAAAATCAATGTTATTTTTACTGAAGGACTCTGTGATATGAGAAGGTATCTCACAAAACATTTGTTGACCCTTCTAGAAACAATGGTCATGAAAAAGAAGGTGTCTGTAATATGGCAAATGATTTAACTTTACTAAATAAGAGGTCAAAGCAATGGAAACTGCAGTTAATGTTTCCAAATGTAAAACAATGCACTTGGGGAAAAGGAATCCTCAATCTGTGTATTAGCAGTTCTTTGTTAGCAAAAACTTCAGAAGAGAAGGGTTTAGGGGTAGTGATTTATGACAGTCTCAAAATGGGTGAACAGTGTGGTCAGGCAGTAGGGAAAGCAAATAGAATGCTTGGCTGCATAGCTAGAGGTATAACAAGCAGGAAGAGGGAGATTGTGATCCTGCTGTATAGAGCGCTAGTGTGACATTTGGAATACTGTGTTCAGTTTTGCAGACCTCACTTACAAAAAGATATTGATAAAATTGAACGGGTCCAAAGATGGGCTACAAAAATGGAGGAAGGCCTTAAGCATAAAACTTATCAGGAAAGACTTAATGAACTCAATCTGTATAGTCTGGAAGACAGTAGGGAAAGAGGAGTCATTATCAAAACATTTAAATATTTTAAAGGGTTAAATAAGGTTCAGGAGGGAAGTGTTTTTAATAGGAAAGTGAACACAAGAACAAGGGGGCACAATCTGAGGTTAGTTGGGGAAAAGATCAGAAGCAACGTGAAAAAATATTGTTTTACTGAAAGAGGAGTAGTTGCTTGGAACAAACTTCCAGCAGATGTGGTTGGTAAATCCACAGTAAACTGAATTTAAACATGCCTGATATAAACATATATCCATCTTAAGATAAAATACAGGAAATAGTATAAGGGCAGACTAGATGGATCATGGGATCTTTTTCTACAGTCAATCAATTATGTTTCTATGTAAAAAGGGGGGGGGAACAGTGAGAGTATTCTGAACGAACTCAAGAAGAAACTATTCATGGAATCTCATTTGGAAGGAAAATTGTAGCGGCCTAATCTGTATTCCCCAAAAATCAATCCACTGGAGGGACTACTTTTGGTCATTTAAATTGCCATCCATTAACATCTTGATTGCCACCTCAGGAGGAGGCGAAAGTGAAACACTTCACCCATCTGAGAATCCCAATGTCAACATGACCATTTGTAGGAGCAGCAATTCATGACAATTTTACAGTAAAGCTGCAACTTACATAAACCTAAGAGAACCTGGGCCTCAAGATTACCTACCGTGTTTCCCCGATAGTAAGGCAGTGTCTTACTATCTTTTTACCCCCAAAAGCCCCACTGTGTCTTACTTTGGGGGTATGTCTTACATTGTCCCGGGCACCGGGGCCGGCTCGTCTTCGGGCGCGGGGAGCTGCCGGAAAGGAGGCGGGCGCCGACCTCGACGTTCGGCGGGTTGCAGGGAGCATCCCCTCGCCGCTCCCGGCAATGTTTCTCGGCAGGGGAGGCCAACTCCGCGGCGACACGGACGCTCGGCTGGCTGGCTAAAGGCAGGTCAAGGGGTGGATGGACAGTCAAAAAGGGTGAGCGGCCGCCGCTGTGCCCTCCTTCGCCCGCCTCCTTTCCGGCAGCTCCCTGCGCGCCCCTCGCCTTCGCTCGCCGCGGCGCCACCGCCTCTTCCCCTGCCGAGGCTCAGCTGCAAGCGGCCAGCGAGGCCGCTCGGCTCCGAGGCGAGCGGAAAGGAGGCGGGCAAAGGAGGGCGCAGCTTCGGCCGCTCGCCTCGGAGCCGAGCGGCCTCGCTGGCCGCTTGCAGCTGAGCCTCGGCAGGGGAAGAGGCGGTGGCGCCGCGGCGAGCGAAGGCGAGGGGCGCGCAGGGAGCTGCCGGAAAGGAGGCTGGTGAAGGAGGGCGCAGCTCCGGCCGCTCGCCTCGGAGCCACTCGGCCTCGCTGGCCGCTTGCAGCTGAGCCTCGGCAGGGGAAGCGGCCAGCAAGGCCGATCGGCTCTGAGGTGAGCGGCCGGAGCTGCGCCCTCCTTCACCAGCCTCCTTTCCGGCAGATCCCTGCGCGCCCCTCGCCTTCGCTCGCCGCGGCGCCACCGCCTCTTCCCCTGCCGAGGCTCAGCTGCAAGCGGCCAGCGAGGCCGCTCGGCTCCGAGGCGAGCGGAAAGGAGGCGGGCAAAGGAGGGCGCAGCTTCGGCCGCTCGCCTCGGAGCCGATCGGCCTCGCTGGCCGCTTGCAGCTGAGCCTCGGCAGGGGAAGAGGCGGTGGCGCCGCGGCGAGCGAAGGCGAGGGGCGCGCGGGGAGCTTGGAAGCAATGTCATCGCCCCCCCGCAATACCGTTTACTACCGTGTTTCCCCGAAAGTAAGATATATGCCTTACTTTCGGGGTATGGCTTATATAAGCCGACCCCCCTGAAACCCCCCATATGTCTTACAATCGGGGGGGTCTTACTATCGGGGAAACACGGTAATGACAGCAAATGTGAGATGGCATTGCATATATATTTGGTATCACTGGGCTTTCTGCAGATGATACTCAATTCTGACTAGACTCTTCCTGCCAGTTTAACCATTTGTTAACCAAAAATCATATCCACTCTATATTCATACTGATATTGATGGGATCAATTTTAAGCATGCTTTATACTACAGCCTTATTTTAATATCAAGTGTAATTACTTTTGCTGAGTACCTCTTCTTAAAAGTAATCAAATTAAGTCCAAACTCCTCAAAAGTCAGATGACTTTTTTAAAATCCTTCTTCTGGTACCTCAATTTCTGTCCAAACAGAATTAAAACAATTGGAAGTAACAGAAGTGGCAGGGCTTTCATAGGTTTCTGCACACTAGCTACAAAAATAGCACACGGATAGTTCATGAGAATGGCCAGGAACCATGTACCCAAAGGGATGCCTACATCTTGAAACCCTGCCCAACTTCAGTTCATTTGCTCAAATTTCCCTTTGGACAGTGTGCCCACTGGCATCGGTACTGGGTGCACCAAAAAGACAACACCTGCCACCGTATGCTGGCCATGCTCTGCAAAGCAGGACAAGTTGTCCTGCCAAAAAAACTATTCTGGGAAGAATTTTCCTTTAAGGCTGCTTCACCTTTGCTAGCCTACCTATGTCAATGGTAATAATATTTGGGACTGAGGGAAGAGCGCCAACACAAGGCCTTCCTTAGTAAGCCACACTGCTTATTACAAAGCACATGCTTGTGTGCTTCACAGTCCTGCACTCCGAGGAATGAAGGGCCTTGCGGTAGACCATCAAATGAAATCCTCCTTTGACCGTGTCCCGATGTGACATCCAACATGTCTGTACTTGAGCCTCAGCTAGCCACAGGTTTTTATTTTAACTAGAAAACAGATTGTGTTACTATTATTACTTCTTTCAGATTCCATCACCTGAGGGTTGGGGGAAGGAGTGGGAAGGCAAAAATACTCAGGTTATTTTAGTTGTTTACTATTCAATCCTATTCAGTTCAATTGGGAAGCGCATAAGGGACCACAGCTCTAAAATATCAGCAGCTGGCACCCTTGCAGGGAAAAAAAGTTTGTTGAATTTCTACTAATTTCAGAACCTTAACATTGGGTAAGCTAGGCCAATTAAGGTTTAACCAGTCATGGGTTCCAGAGGGTATGGGCCTCTCTTTACAGTGGTAGCGAAAACAGAGCTGCGTGTGACTGGCAGATGGGCATGTGCGCCTTTTCTGCCCATGTGCATAAACTTAATCTCGCGCCAACACATACATGCCCGTCTGCCTGCTGGACGCGCACCCCGCCTGTCACCAGGAGCGCACCAGGAGCACCGGTGACAGAGAACCCTTGCCTGGGTTTAACCATAAATAATGGTAGCAATGTATAGAATAAAAGCATGCAGAAAAAATTCTATTTTTTCTGCATGCTTTTATTCTATACATTTTTTGTTAATTCTAACAAAACAAAGAGGCCCGTGAAAGAAATTACAAATAAGGAAATTAGGAAGACCCCAGAATTTTTCTTATTAGGTATTACTGATATTAAATATAAAAAAGAAATATACTATTTAATAATTCATATATTAGTAGCAGCAAGAATAGCATTTGCACAAAAATGGAAAGAAAAGGAAATTCCAAAAGATGAAGAGGTTTTTACGAAGATTATGGAATGTGCAGAATTGGATATGATGACGAGACGGTTATATAAGCAAGTGGAAACTGAATTTTATAAAATTTGGGAAAAAGTTTATAAATGGTGGAATTCCAAAAAGGACTATTAAAGATAATAAAATAAAGTATGGAATAATTAAATGTACAACATTGAATATAACATAGTAATATTTGATGAATAAGTCTATTTTTATTAATTGAGTTTAACTACTTTAACTGTAACTACATAATGAACAGAAAATATTTGAAAGTTTAGATTTTTATATTAGTATTGTATACAAAGAGATATTTCATTGATAAGTCTACTTTTCTGTATTGATTTAAAATAGTCTTTTATTTCTGTATTAAGACGACTTCTATAATAAGAGGAGCAATGGAAGCTCCTATACATGTTAAATGTTGTTTGTTTTGTTTGTCTCATATTTTAAAAAATCAATAAAAAATATTTATTTGACAAAACAAAGAGGCTCATTGTGGCCAATGTTTTATGTCTCACAGTTGTAGCTTTAGTTTTAGGGGTGAGCTGCTGAAGGTTTGCAAGGGTTCGGGAGAACCTCGAGCTAAGATTCTGCGCAGTTCAGAGAACCCCCACATCCCATTCCTGACTGGCCCTGCCCACCCCACTCTGACCCTCCCAGGAGTCCACACACACAGCCCATTTTGGATGCAGGTAAGTGCCGGGTGCATGAGGAGGCTCAGGGAGAGTGAAAAACAGGCCTAGTGGATGTTTGGGAAGGCTGGAAATGGGCTCAGAGGCCCTCGGAGACTGGGGAGGCCAGAGAGCCTCTAGAGGCTGTTTTTTCCCTCCCACAGGCTTGAGGAAAGCCTCCGGAACCTGGGAAGGGCAAAAATGCCCCCACCACCAAGGTGCAGGAGGCCAACTAGGCCACTCCTACCCTGACCCCACCCGTCCAGCAACCAGGTAGAGAACCCCTTGTTAAAAATTTTGAAGCCCATCCCTGTTTAGGTTTATTGGCTGAATGGTACATGCATGGAAGAGATCAGAGCAGTATTTCTCAGCCTCAGCAACTTTAAGACATATGGGCTTCAATTGTCAGAAGTCCCCAGCCAGCATGGAAAACACTGGGTTAAATAAATGTATTCATGCAGCTGGGAAAGCCAGTAATAATGAACCAATCTGGTCTTCTCTGACCTCATCATAGCCATCTTGGTGAGTGCCTAAAAGAGGTTGGCTTCAAGCCCCTCTCACCCAACCCTAACAGTTTTCGGAGAGGTAACAATAATCTGATTCAGGTACTATTTTTGAAATCTGTTTTCTAAAAAAGACCGTTAGGGCCATTCTTTAAATGCCTGCCTTTTTCTAACACAGTGTTTCCCAATCTTGGCAACTTGGAGATATCTGGACTTCAACTCCCAGAATTCTCCAGCCACCATTCGCTGGCTGGGGAATTCTGGGAGTTGAACTCCAAATATCTTCAAGTTGCCAAGGTTGGGAAACACTGTTCTAACACACATAAAAACAGGAGCAGTTTTCAATCGCCAGGTATTATTCCAGGAAGAAGGAAGATGTATAACCTTTTAAATAAGGAGGGCAGGGTAACGGAATAAAGGAGAACAGATCGATGAATAGGATAAAAACAGGTGCATAACAGGATATTGTTTTTTGATTGATTGAATAAAAATGTATAAATATGCATGTTATTGACATAATAATAATAATAATAATAATAATAATAATAATAATAATAATAAAAAAAAATTAGATTTGTATGCCGCCTCTCTCCAAAGACTCGGGGTGGCTCACAACGATAATAACAATGTTATAAGGTATTTGTGTTGACATAAAAAATGGAAATTGTGGATATATATATTTCTTTTAAAAAAAACCTTTTAAATAAACATTTAATTGTAAATTATTAAGAGGCCACCGCTTCAAGAAAACCAACAAGCCCATTCTAGAAGACAGCATTTTAGGTGGCGATTTAAAACTCAAAATTCAGTTTTTGCTCTCCGAGGTCAAACTAAACCAGAACCCACAATGCCCTACCCTTTCTTCTGAGAAGACCACAAATGGAGAAAGTTCCCAGTAACCCACTTTGAGTCATGTGGTAAAACCATTTCAGCTCAGGGGGTATACTCAACTATTTAAAGCAATCACGTTTTTGCCAACAATGAATCTTTTTCTGGGGCACGCTCTTTCATTACTGCCTATTCCTATTTACTTTAATGACTACTGTTTCTTTAAGGACAGCCTTATGGCACAGAATTAACATCCCCAATGTAAAAATAGACCTTGGCTTCCAAAAGGGCACCACCTCAAGTTTCTAAAACTGTACAACCTAAATTACATTGGCCTGCTTAAGTTAACATTTTCAAGTTCCCCCCTCCCTGCAAACCTTCTCACTAAAAGGCATCGATAGGTCAATGAGAGCAAGGGTGGTAGCACACCACTGTCTCAGCTCTGCCAGTCATCAAGAAGTATGATCAATGCTATCTCGCTATTACGTCGCAGTCTAAACCCGAAAGGGAACCAGATAATCCATTTCCTCTGGATTACCATTTCCCTAAAATTTGATGAAAAATGTTGAGGGTTGTTATGGTCAACAGTGAAAATTGTCCATGGCTATTGGATCATTCAAGAAAGGCAGGACTATCCCCTCTGACAAGAAAGCTATCACTATTGTTCATTCTCATATTGTTCTCTATAGCATTGGCCTCCAACCTTTTTGGCCCCAGATACCAATGCCATGAAGTTTTTCTGTAAAACATGGCTTTTCCAGTAAACCTGGAGCCGGTGAATGGCTCCATTTTATCCCAGCCATATGGATGAACATTTATAGTTGTGTTATTGTTTTTAACTGTTGTTTTTATATTGTTGAATGGATGTATGTTTGTGAATGAAGGGTTTTATAATTGTTTTTATAATTTTATACTGCTGTTTTTATTGTTTATATTGCTGTTAACCATTCAGAGCCCGTATGGAGTTGGGTGGCACACAAGTCACAGAAACAAACAATGGTTTTGTGTGCTGCCTGCATCCTATGGATGAGGCTTCACTTTTTTGTACGGACCAGTTGTTGGAATGCCACAGACCGATGCTAGTCCATGGACCGGGAATTAGGGATCCCTGCTCTAAAGAAACTGAGCTATTGGCTAGCTAGAATATTCATCAAAACAGCCTTGCAAGTGATCCTGCAGCTGCTCCTTCTCCAACAAGGACTGAGTCACTTTTGGCTAGGGCCACAAGATGCTTGGTGGCGCAGTGGTTAGAGTGCAGTACTACAAGCTGTTTCTGCTGATTGCTGGCTGTAGTTCACCAGTTCAAATCTCACCAGGCTCAAGGTTGACCCAGATTGTTGGGGGCAATATGCTGACTCTGTAAACAGCTTAGAGAGGGCTGTAAAGCACTGTGAAGCAGTATATAAGTCCAAGTGCTATTGCTATCTGAGGACACAATAAAATGAGAGAAATAGTTATATTTAATTTATTTATTTATTTATTGGATTTGTATGCCGCCCCTCTCTGGAGACTCGGAGCGGCTAACAGTAATAATAAAACAATGTACAATAATAATCCAATAAATACTAAAAATGATTAAAAACCCATTAATATAAAAAAACCAAACATACATACAGACATACCATACATGAAATTGTAAAGGCCTAGGGGGAAAGAGCATCTCAATTCCCCCATGCCTGGCGGCAGAAGTGGGTTTTAAGTAGCTTACGAAAGGCAAGGAGGGTAGGGGCAATTCTAATCTCTGGGGGGAGTTGGTTCCAGAGGGCCAGGGCCTCCACAGAGAAGGCTCTTCCCCTGGGTCCTGCCAAGCGGCATTGTTTAGTTGACGGGACCCGGAGAAGACCCACTCTGTGGGACCTAACTGGTCGCTGGGATTCACCACCATATAATCTTTATATGGAGTTTTTTCTTAATCATTGGCTTTTTCTAATGCAATTCTAGGAATCCTTCAAGTGTTCCATCTGCCTGGAACTCCTTGGAAATCCAAGAAGCAATCCAAACATTGCCCAAGTGACTAGTAGAGTCCAAATAGACCTGTCAGTAAAGCTGCTGCCACATCTCCAACACACTAAGCCAAAATGCACTGGACTGCAAGCTTCACCATGCTGGTTTGGCCTGTAAAACTTGCTGTGCTGGTCTCTGCATCAGTTTCTCATCTACAGTTTGCTTCCCATTATCTTTGTCTCCTCAGCCTCTGCTCAAATGAGTTACAGTCCACTTCCAGGTCAGCTCTTCCAGCACTCTCAACTCTTTCTCTTTTCATTCTGCCACCCTCCAAACCTCCAACAAAAATCACAATCGCAATTCCAAACCCTCTACAAACATTCGGCACTTTTGGACACCATCTGACGAAGGGATTTTGAGGAGTGTCAAAATACACTAGAAAAAGAATCTCGGTGTCTTCTATTTAAAGTAGTATTAATAAATTTGTTTTTAGGTACGTTAGATGGTTGTGAGTTCAGAACGTGACATCTGGAAAGGAATTAATTTAAATGCATGTGAACAGGTTTGTTTAAGCATTCCCTGAGCTAAAATACAATGTGTAAGGTGAATCTACAGATTGAATCCTTGTGTGTTCGCATGTGGGTCATAGGTAAGCAGAAGCAGGCATTTATTTATAGAAGGCTTAAGAATTTCCTATAAGGTTTCTCTAGAGTTTGAGTCAAAGGTACACTTAAATTGGATGTATTCTGCATATACCAGGGATATTATAAGAGTCTCTAGGGACATGCAGAAGAGTCCTCTTCCCTTTCTACCCAACGAGTAACAAACTGACTCTCTCACATTTTAAAGAAAAGGCCAAGTTATGCAAAATGATCTTGTTCTCGATGGTCCTGATTTATCATGCAGATCTTCTTCTGAAAAATGTCCCAACTTCTAGCGCATGAAATGTAGCCCAGCAAGCACCAGTCATCAAAAAGAAAAAGTAGATAAGAAGACATTGCCTTTCCTGCTCTCAGTGAAATCCACTCCACATAATTATTCTCAACATGCAGTGTTTCTCCACTATGTTTCAACCTCTTACCTATCTTTTCATCAGCCTTCAGGAGGCAAAGAAAGAACTGAAATTTAGCTGGTTTGCAAAACAAGCTCACCTTATTGTAAAATGAAGAAGCAAGCCCCACACCTCCATGCAGCTAAATAATTTATTTATTTATTGACCATCCAACATGCAAAACCTGACTTTAGGCAGCCCATAATGGGGTAGAAACATAAAAACAAAGGAACTTAAAAACAAACAAACAAAGCACAACAAACATCTAATATAACTACGGATAACCATCACATCTTCCTTTTAAAGTTTTTTCTTTTCTGAACTGGTTGAGTTAAAGCCTTGGCTCAATGCCTAAGATAAGAATCAGGTTGTCAGGGCTTTATGGAAAGTTTAATAGAGTCAGGGCCATCTGAATCTTGGGGGAATGCTGTTCCATAGAACAGGTGCTACAAAAGGGAAAGCATACTCCTGGGTCTTGCCAGGTTACCTTGTTTTGAAGAAGAAACTAAAGCATGACTAGTTTGCTGGATCTCATGGGGCAATTTGAGTTAATGGGGAACAGATGGTCCAAGAAATAAGCTGGCTCTATGCCATTTAGTGCTTTATAGACAATAGTAAGCATCTTGAATTGTACCTGGAAACTTACTGTGAGCCAAAGTGATGGTGCTACATGAGTATAACAAAGTGCATCCATATCTATTTGGGGCTGCTGCATTTTGGACCAGTTGCAGCTTTTAGATGCTCTTCAAGGGCAGCCCCTTGCATTCCAACAGTCTAACTGACAGGTGACCAAGTCATGAATTACTGTGAGTTTGAAACCCACAGGCCAGCAATGGGCATAATTAGCACACAAAATATACCTAGGAAAAGAAATTCTTGGCCACAGATGCCATTTGTTTTTTTAGTACATATTCTAAGCCAATGGCCTAGAAGGGCATTTAGAGAGAACTTTTTTTCAGGGCTGATGGGTGACTGAGATTTTTTTTTTCTGTAACAGGGGACTGATTCAAAAGAGAGAACTCAACGAATACAAATCACCAGGGCCAGACGGACTTCACCCCAAAGTCCTAAAAGAATTGGCAGACACCATAGCGGAACCACTCCTCCTCATCTACCAAATATCCTGGATCACTGGAGACCTACCGGAAGACTGGAAGCGAGCTGACGTAGTCCCCATCCACAAAAAAGGCAAAAAGACTGACCCAGGTAACTACAGACCAATCAGTCTGACCTCTATACCTGGAAAAATACTGGAGAAAATAATAAAAAAACAACTTACCCACTTCCTAGAAACAAACAAGATCATATCCAATAGCCAGCACGGATTCATCAGAAACAAATCATGCCAAACCAATCTCATATCATTTTTCAACACCATAACCAAGTCAGTTGACCAACGCAACTCAGTGGACCTCATATACTTGGACTTCAGTAAGGCTTTCGATAAAGTCGACCACAATCTCCTAATCCACAAACTAGAAAAAAATGGAGTAGACTACTACACATGTAGATGGATAAACAGTTGGCTGACCAACCGCACCCGAGTTGTCCTCAACGGCACCAAATCCACATGGAAAAAAGTAGACAGTGGAGTACCACAGGGCTCTGTCCTGGGTCCTGTACTCTTTAACATCTTCATCAACGACCTGGACGAGGGAATAAAAGGGGAACTAATAAAATTTGCAGATGACACCAAGCTGGCGGGGGTAGCCAACACCCTTGAGGACAGGCTCAGAGTACAAGAAGACCTAGACAGACTATCACAGTGGGCCCATACCAACAAAATGAGGTTCAACACCGACAAATGCAGAGTCCTCCACCTCGGCAAAAAGAACCCTAGACATACATACAGCCTGGGAGATACCCCACTCAGCAGTAGTGACTGCGAAAGAGATCTTGGAGTCTTGGTGGACAATCAACTAAACATGAGTCAGCAATGTGCAGCAGCAGCCAAAAAAGCCAACTCAATCCTAAGCTGCATCAACAGAGGAATACGCTCCAAGACCAGGGAAGTACTAATACTACTCTACTATGCCCTGGTCAGACCCCACCTGGAGTACTGCATCCAATTTTGGTCACCTCACTACAAAAAAGACATCGAAACTCTGGAGAAGGTGCAAAAAAGAGCAACCAAAATGATTAGGGGACTCGAAACCAAGACTTACGAAGAGAGATTGAGAGAACTGGGCATGGACAGCCTAGAAAAAAGAAGGTCTAGAGGGGACATGATAGCAGTTTACAGATACTTGAGGGGTTGCCACGGTGAGGAGGGGGTCTCTTTATTCCCCAGGGCACCAGAGGGCCGGACGAGGAACAATGGTTGGAAGCTGACCAAGGAGAGATTCAACCTGGAAATAAGGAAGAACTTCCTGACGGTCAGAGCGATCAACCAATGGAACTGCCTGCCAGGGGAGGTGGTGAACTCCCCAACTCTGGACACCTTCAAGAGGAGATTGGACTTCCATTTGGCTGGGGTGCTGTAGGGTTTCCTGCTCAGGCAGGGGGTTGGACTCGATGACCTAACGGTCCCTTTCAACTCTATTAATAAATAAATAAATAAATAAAAATAAAATAAAAGAAATTGGGTTGGAGAGAAAGCTTGGAGGGGGGGAGGGAACCCTGAATATTTTCCACAATAATTGTCATATGGAAAACTTTATGCTACTATAAAACTTTTTTTAGTTAAAATGCACTACTGAACAACATCACTTTAAAAATAGTATATTTTATCCTGCTCCTTGAGCGGTCTATAAATTGAATTATTCCAGAAAGGTACAGGAAAAGAAAGCAAATATTTGACTATAATGTTTGGTTAGAGCTAGATTAAATAAAATCTCCCTCAAGATGAGTTCACTTCATACAATAGGTATGTCCATAGTTTTCTCAGAAACAACAATGAAGTGGTTTGTCACTCTAAATTTTCCCCATTATAATTTTATAAAGAATACAGAATTAAAATTTAACACTGACCATATTTTATCATTACATCTATACAGCAAATAGTTAAGCCAGTTCCAATTGGATGGGGTCAAAATGAATAAGAGAAAGCATTTCAGTAGAATACTACAGAGAGCGATCTCTTTCAAATTTTAAGTATTAGAAATAATGATAATGCTGGACTGAGAGTCTCTTTGGATTGAATATAAATGAAACTAGATGGAAAAATAAGTAATTTTCTACTATAAACTTATCCTAGTCACTAGGACCTAGTGTGTGAGAAAGTTTTTCAATTACAAAACAACTTAAGGAGGATAGGAAAAAAATTCTTGGAAATAAGTCATCACTAAAATTCTTTCTGCATTTAGCAACCTTCAGGGTTGGAATAGAATTCCTGGAAATGATTTTTTACTAGTACAAGTCCAATCATTTGTAATAAAACCAACATTATTTCAGTTAATTCCCCCCCCCCCCCCAAAAAAAAAATAATTATGTACATTCAAGTCAGGAATGGACAGTCAATTCCAGACCAGATTAATATATATTCAATTTTAAGTCATATTGTTTTTACTGTATTTTTAGACTTAGAAAAGTCATACTGTACTTAAAATGACATTACAGTATATACATTTTGTTTCTAAAATACATGTCCTTATAAAAGACACTTTGTATCACTAAATTGTACACTAAATTTAGAAAAAGGTGAACTGAATGTTCCAATTAACATAGGAATCTTTAGGAAGTGAAGTATAAACACTTTAGCATCATTAATGACAGTACTTATACACAAGACAAAGTGTGTAAAATCTGATTCTAAAACCTTAAGAGTTGTTGTCTAAATGGAAATTATGTCTTCATGCCAATCATATAACTGTCCCTGTTTTTTTTAATCAGTGAGAGACCTGATGAAGCCAGTTCTAAATGTGTTCATTCTAGCCCACAGAGCACAATTAAAATCAACTTTAGCTTTCACCACAATACAGTGATAGCTTTCTTCCTTCCCTTTAGAGGCAATTTACCAGGCTGCGGGTGGGGGAAGGACGGACGACCTGTGTAGGCAAGTTTATGGTTATACTAACTAGAAAGAAGCTGTTACTGCGGTTGTCTTTCCAGTATTGCAAGAAATGGCTTCAGTTTTCTTGATAAAATTATAATACAGTACTAAAAAGAGCTGTAACTAATTTGTATGAGGCGGATCCTTTCACTGAATGAATTGGTCTAAAAACATTAATGAAAAGTTTTAAGGTGCAGAAAGCATTTTTCCCCAATGGGTGACAATTTTTTTCTTTTAAAAATCAATGCTTCTACAGTCGAAACAAAAAATTAGAATATTGTGCAATTGCTCATTTATTTCAGAAATGCAATTTAAAAGGTGAAACTAATATATGAGAGATGCTCATAACATGCAAGGCAAGATAGTTCAAGCCATGATTTGTCATAAATGTGATGGTTATGGGGTATAGTTCATGAAAACCCCAAATCCACCATCTCAGAAAATTAGATTACATGTGATCATATTATAATATTATGAGTATCTCTCATATATTAAGTTTCATCTTTTAAGTCAACTGCATTAGTGAAATAAATGAACATTTGCACGATATTCTAATTTTTTGAGTTTCACCTGTATCACATCAGAAATTTTCCTGTCCCGAAATTAGCTTAGTATGACCTGGCAAAGGCCACACCTGAAATGGGATAAGCATTAAGCAATTCCTTGTTTATTATCACATACTTTTTGCTACCCATCTCACTGAATACTCTGGACATTGTACACAATTAAAAAAAACCAAATAGTGATGATAGTTGTTGATGATGCACTGTTTCTATCTATCTATCTGTCTGTCTGTCTGTCTGTCTGTCTGTCTATCTATCTATCTATCTATCTATCTATCTATCTATCTATCTATTCATTCATTCAAATTTTTAATGCCACCCTTCACCTTAGACTCAGGGTAGCTTACAACATGTTAGCAATAGCACTTTTTAACAGAGCCAGCATATTGCCCCCACAATCCAGGTCCTCATTTTACCCACCTCGTAAGGATGGAAGGCTGAGTCAACCTTGAGCTGGTGATGAGATTTGAACCCCTGACCTGCAAATCTAGCAGTCTATTATCTAGCCAGGTAATGAAATGTCTGCATAAAACAACCAAGTTCAGAAAGCAACACGGATCCCATGATCCAAATACAACAGCTTTAAATGTAAAAAGTGCATTATGCTTTAGGGAGAGTCTAGCCCAGGTACAGCAGATTTATACAAGGCAACTGGATTTGGGTGGGGGGCAGAAGTAATGTGCCCGGTTCATTTTCTCTTATCGTGTAGGGATTATAAATGATCAGTTAGCCATTTTGAGTGGATCTGAGAGACTTCAGAAAGTTGCATTGTCATATGTGGCATTTCAGCGACTCATTCAGATCATATTCTTAAATTTTAAAAAGCTCAAGGATGAATCGAAAAATCTGCATGTTAATCAATAAGTTACCAAACTGAGACTAGGCTCCAAAGGGAGGGGGGTATGGTTGTTGTTAAAACTCCCATTTAAAGAATATCTTTTTAAAAAATCAATCATTCTGAACTCCAATAGCCAAATATGATGTATTTTTCACATGTTTGATATTAGCTTTATTAAGTTACATAGGACAAGAAACAGCACTTTAATTCAACCTGTTGCACACTTATTCTGTTCAAGTCAATTCAATACAGCCACACTGAAATGCAAAAAAAAAAAAAGTCAAGTTTTCATCTGGAAATTTATCCAGGCATCATCCCAGCTAATTAGAAATAAAGAGTCAGAAAAAGCTGTAATTTTCTGAGAACAGAGTTTGAAAATTACTGGTCTAAGAAAGGAATAATTAGCAAAATATCATCACTGCACGATTTGTATTATATAAGATTATACAATACGTACTTAAAAGCTCTCTCAGCTGGTAACAAAAATTTTGCAATTTGCTTCATTAATCCATTCTGTGGATAACAACACATTTAGTGCTATTTTTAAATGGGAACTGATTTCTAGTGTAAAACTAAAATATTATTATACTGACAGAATGTAACAAAGCAATTATATTTTTACATGAAAAATGTATCTGCTAATAGATAAAGGCTCAAACTAATGTACCTAATGACTGCCTTGCTGGATCAAGTGAAGGCCCATTTTTGGACTGGCATTTTGCTTTGCATTGGGGCCAACCCTCAGTGTTAGGGTTGCTTGCAAGAAAGCAAGGGAGACAAACACTCTCTTCCATTAATTCTTCTGTGTCCAACCCTACACACTGAATCTTTGAGCCAAGTAAACCTGTGATAGACCTATCCTCCATTTACCGGTAATCTCCTTTGGAAGGCAATCAAGGCAATAGCCATCACATCACGTTGTAATGAATATTATGAATTAATACACTGCTCAAAAAAAATAAAGGGAACACTCAAATAAACACATCACATTTGTGCTGACAACAAAATGAAATTTATTGTCAATCAGTGTTGCTTCCTAAGTGGACAGTTTGATTTCAAAGAAGTCTGATTTACTTGGAGTTATATTCTGTTGTTTAAGTGTTCTCTTTATTTTTTTGAGCAGTATACTTTTGCTTTTGTCTGTCTTAAAACTTTTGCTGACAAACATCATTGGACAGCTACCAGCCCTAACTTTTTGAGAGAGAAAGTAAATCTCATCACTTTCTCTACGATTGATTTTATACATTTTAATGATCACCTCCCCCCTCCTTGCCTTTTTTTCCAAGAGTCCCACATGTTCTAGCCTGTGCTCATAGGGATGTTGTTTGGAGCCTCTGGTCATTTTAGTGACTGTTTATGCTTGTCTATCACCATAATAAAGATTTGATTGAATTTGTTCTACAATTTTTCAATTCTATTACAATATACCAGTACACACAACTCAGTGGACTTTGATCTAAAATTTCCCAGGATTCCCTTTTAAAAACTGTTGTCACATTAGTTACTTTTCAGGACATTGGGACTGAGCCTGAGTACTGTACTCTTTATGTATTATTGCTAGAATATTAATAATTGCTAGCAATAATATTATTGCTAGAATTTCACACTTGAATTTTATGAATTTTGGGTTGGATGCCCCAATTTATTAGTATACAATTCTTCAAGATATGCTTTCTGTTTAAAGACAAACACAGAATACAAAGAATTCGTGAAGCAAATTTCCAAATTCCATCTACAATTCCAATGTCTATCTGAGGTGGGCTGCTGGGAATTTGCTGAGGTTTGAAAGAACCTCTAAATTAAGATTCTACAGAGTTCAGAGAACGCCTCCCCACAAATCCCACTCCTGGCTGGCCCTGCCCACCCCTCCCCTACCAGGTATCCCCACACGGCCTATTTTGGATGCAGGTAAGTGCATGACACACACAGAAGTTTGGGAGGGTGAAAAACAGGCCTACCAGAAGTCCAGGAAGGCCAGAAACACGCCTGTTCCGGCCTCCAGAACCTGTGGAGGCCATTTGTGCCCTCCCGGAGGCTCAAGAAAATCCTCCAGAACCTGGAAGGACAACCCCCACCCACCATAGTGCAGGAAGTAGACTAAGTCACACCCACCATGGCCTTGCCTACCCAGCAACCGGGCAGAGATCCTTTTGCTAGAATTCTTGAAGTCCACCCGTCTATTATCCTTCAACATTTCTTTCACTCCTTCGTCCATTTCTCGAAGTGAGACTTCTTTTCTTTTACAGCTTCCTTAACACTATTAGAAAGCCATGCCAGCCTCATCCCCGATTAGCTAAGCTTTTCTTATATCCTAATTGAACATCAATTATTGTAATAACCTCCGGCATTTGGCATTTTGCTATTTCCTTTCAGCATTTCTTTTCTAAACCAGGCTTCGCGGTTTTTAGAAATTTCCCTTTTACTTAAATTACTACGTTGAGCTCAGCTGGCAGTTTTCTATTTTGCACAGTTACATCTCATGCCAGATCACATTCAAATCCATGGGGATTAAGTATAGAGTTACCTCTTCATAGTGAGTTCTTCCAAAACTGTTCAGAATAGGCATCTGCTGCTAATCAGGAGATAGTTCAAATGAAGAAAGTTGTCGTGATATCAGGCACAAATATTTAAGGAGTGAAATTTGCATTGTGATGGCTGTTTTGTCACTTGTCCACCCACCACTATGACACATATAGTTCTAACACATAGTCATTTATGGTATCTAGTGATTTGGTTTATTTTGCTGTAATCAGAATAAACTTGAACATACCCATTGCAAAGATCTCTCTTTTGTATGTCTTCATGATTTGGCCCATTGTTTTAACTGGGGACTCCATACTCTATTTCAAGATTTCTTGGATATAGGAAATAGTATAAAATACAGTGGTACCTCATCTTACGAACGCCTCTTCTAACGAACTTTTCAAGATACGAACCCGGTGTTTAAGATTTTTTTGCCTCTTCTTCCGAACTATTTTCACCTTACGAACCCAAGCAGCTGCTGCTGGAATGAAGAGGTTTCTTTTTTTCCCCTTTTTTGAAGAAAGAAAAGGGAGGGGCTGCTTGGAGTAGGAAACATTTTGCAGAGAACAACGTGCTTGCAAAGGAACTGAAAGGGTGTCTTTTTAAGAAAGAAAAGGGAGGAGGGAGGGGCAGCTTGGGGGAGGAAAATTTTTGCAGAGAACAACGTGCTTACAAAGGAACTGAAAGGGTGTCTTTTTAAGAAAGAAAAGGGAGGAGGGAGGGGCAGCTTGGGGGAGGAAAATTTTTGCAGAGAACAACGTGCTTGCAAAGGAACTGAAAGGGTGTCTTTTTAAGAAAGAAAAGGGAGGAGGGAGGGGCAGCTTGGGGGAGGAAAATTTTTGCAGAGAACAACGTGCTTGCAAAGGAACTGAAAGGGTGTCTTTTTAAGAAAGAAAAGGGAGGAGGGAGGGGCAGCTTGGGGGAGGAAAATTTTTGCAGAGAACAACGTGCTTACAAAGGAACTGAAAGGGTGTCTTTTTAAGAAAGAAAAAGGAGGGGCGCCCCCCTTGCCTTTCTTCCTTCCCACTCACCCTTTAGCCTAGCCTTGCTTCTTCCACCCGCCCCCTTTAGCTGCTCCTCCCTGCCCTCTGTTCGCCTCCCTTCTAAAGTTTGGGATTTTCCTGAAGGATTTGCACGCATTATTTGCTTTTACATTGATTCCTATGGGAAACATTGTTTCATCTTATGAACTTTTCACCTTACGAACCTCCTCCTGGAACCAATTAAGTTCGTATGATGAGGTACCACTGTACTGTGGATTGAATAAGTGCATGTAAATTGTTGTAATCATTGCTGTGTTGATCACTGAGATTCCTCTCTATTTTTATCCTACTGAGCCAAATTAAAACAATATTAGATGGAATACAGTCTACAATTTGTTAAGCAACAGCTTCATCATTCTCTCCCAGAGCTGTTAAATTTTTTACTGTATATGCAATCATGGCACATATAGACTTAAACTAGCTGGATCTGTTGCAGTTACAATTTGGTTCTGATACACAATTAGTGTGGCAAACACTGATTTGGACAGAAAATAAAACATGTGGTAGAGACGTTGCAAGATTGAAACTTTCCAACTACCACTGAGAAGTAAAATGACTGGTTCTGCACTTATTTAAGGCAATTCTTTGCAAGTAATTAGTTATATATCACAGGAGCATTCCAACTTGTCTTTCTTTTTTTTTCTTTTTTTAGGTACACAAGAACAGTCTTACTAAATTATCTTCTACCTTCTCATAGTTAGAAATAGTTTATCGTATGATCATAGCTTAGAGAGAGTACACTGTGACAAATTTTTAGGCTAAGAAATTCAAATTGCTCCTAGACAAATTGTAACACAGCCCTATCCCTTCCCAGAAGTACAGCCATGTTCAATTTTGTTCACTTCCAGAAATACAACATGACTAAGTTTAAGATTATTATTAGGCACAGTCTTACTAAATTATCTTCTACCTTCTCATAGTTAGAAATAGTTTATCGTATGATCATAGCTTAGAGAGAGTACACTGCTACAAAAAGAAATATGTCTGGATAACTGTAATGCCAATGTCCCAAAGTTAGCAATGCTATATTAGATGCTGCAGAAACGTGGGGATAGGGGAGACAGATGGTAATAACTGCAGCCATTTAGTCAATTTATTCAACCAGTCTATAAATTGCTGATGATGATTTTCGTCCATCGTGTTCAAAGAGGACTTTGATATCTAATGGGTTGTGGGCTGTACGTGATATGTCTAGAGGTGGCTGGTAAGGCCTATACGGGCATGAAATGTTCTGCCACATGTTGGGGAGAAATGTGTGGGCACCATTGTCACAGCATTTGCAGCTCTGGCTTTGCGTAGTGCTCACTTCTCTTCTGCTATGAATGTTCTTCTGGCCTCAGATGTCTGGCAGCCTTGGTGGATCTGCATGATGTGCCATGTTGGTCGATATTGTGCCAGGGTTTCCCAGGAGGTGGTGTTGATATCAAGGGACTCGAAGGAGGCTTTCAACATGTCTTTCTATCACTTCCTTTGTCCCTCATGTGATCACTTTCCTTTAGACAGGTCACCATAGAGGAGCTGTTTAGGGATGCAATGGTCTGGCATCCTAGCAATATGGCCTCCCCAGCGTGTCTGGGCTTTCATCAGAAGGATGGGAATTGATAGCAGGCCTGCTCTGGAGAGGACCTCAGTGTCAGGCACCTTATCCTGCCACCGGATCCTCAGAATTCTACGGAGGCAGGTCATGCGGAAGTGGTTCAATTGCCTAGCATGCCTCCTGTATACAGTCCAAGTCTCACTGGCATACAACAGGATAGATAGCACTACTGCTTGGTAGACTATGAGCTTTGTAGCAAGGCTTATTCCACATCGGTTCCACACATTGTTCATTAGTCTGCCGAATGCAGAGCTTGCCTTGGCGATTCTGCAGTTGACCTCAATGTTAATTGTGCTGCCAAGGTATGTAAATTGGTCCACTGCTTGTAGCTTTTGTCCATTTACTGTGATGGTGGGTTCCTGGTATTTGGCTTTGGGAGCTGGCTGATGCATCACTTCGGTTTTCTTTGTTGATAAGGAGTAGTAGATCCTTGGAACAAACTTCCAGCACACATGGTTGGTAAATTTAAACATGCCTGGGATAAACATATATCCATCCTAAGATAAAATACAGGAAATGGTATAAGGGCAGAATAGATGGACCATGAGGTCTTTTTCTGCCGTCAATCTTCTATGTTTCTAAGGAGACCAAAGTTGTTGCATGCTGCTGCAAAATTGTCTACACTGGCCCTGCTCTGATCCAGCATTCAGGGGACACTCGTCAGCAAAGAGGTGGTCACATAGCACAGTCTCCTTTATCTTGATGATTGGGAATGATTGGGAATTCCAGGTGGCACAAATATTTGGCACTCTACTCACTATTATGAGAATTCACTCCTATTTCAGAGCAAAAAAGTAATTTATCTCACCAAAAGATTTCCCAAAGCACAAGCCTGGCATCTTATTTTTGTTTCTCTTTGTTTCTCTTTTAATACCGTATATACTCGAGTATAAGCCGACCCGAGTATAAGCCGAGGCACCAATTTTTGCCACAAAAACTGGGAAAACGTATTGACCCGAGTATAAGCCGAGGTTAGAAAATGCAGTGGCTACTGGTAACTTATAAAAATGGAAAACAATAAAATTACATTAATTGAGACATGTTTTAAAATATTTATTTTAAAGAAAACCAGTAAACTAGCTCTGTAAATTTAAAAGAGGGTAAACAAATTAACAATATTAACAATAAATTAAAAAGTAAAAAAAGTAGCTCGATCAGGAACAAAGCTAAAACCTAAGAATTAAAATCCTTCAAAACTGGATTCCTTCTCATCATTAATTGGATTTACATTATTGTTCTGTTTTTATATATGCTGTGAGCCACCCTGAGTCCTTGGAGAGGGATTGCATACAAATCCAATTAAATAAATAAACAAACAAACAAACAAACAAACAAATAAGTGTATCCAAAGAAGAGCTTCAGCATTAGCTGCTGTGAGGTTATCAGCATAGAAAACCAAATAGATAGATAGATAGATAGATAGATAGATAGATAGATAGATAGATAGATAGATAGATAGATAGATATAGATAGAAAGATAGACAGACAGACAGACAGAAAAATAGATAGATAGATAGATAGATAGATAGAAAGAAATAGATAGATAGATAGATAGATAGATAGATAGATAGATAGATAGATAGATAGATAGATATAGATAGAAAGATAGATAGACAGACAGACAGACAGACAGAAAAATAGATAGATAGATAGATAGATAGATAGATAGATAGAAATAGATAGATAGATAGATAGATATAGATAGAAAGATAGATAGACAGACAGACAGATAGAAAAATAGATAGATAGATAGATAGATAGATAGATATAGATAGATAGAAAGATAGATAGACAGACAGACAGACAGATAGAAAAATAGATAGATAGATAGAAATAGATACAGATAGATAGATAGATAGATAGATAGAAAAATAGTTAGATAGAAAAATAGATAGATAGAAATAGATACAGATAGATAGATAGATGATAGATAGATAGATAGATAGATAGATAGACAGATAGATATAAAGATAGACAGACAGATAGAAAAATAGATAGATAGATAGATAGATAGATAGATAGATAGATAGATAGAAAGAAATAGATACAGATAGATAGATAGATAGATAGATAGATAGAAAAATAGATAGATAGAAAGATAGACAGATAGAAAAAGAATTCCTGTCTAGCTCTGCCTCATAACACATTATTAGATCCTATCCAAGCAAGGACAGCAACTACCACAAAATACCATTTTTTAAAGTTTAAATCCTTTCAAAGGAGGGGGAGGAGAATCTGACAGCAGGGGGCCTTTTTAATCCGACTCACCATTGCAAATGGCTGCCTTCTTTGCTTGAGCTAGGGAGAGGAACTACGGCGTGCCAGAGGGGACAAAAGCTGGTGCCTCCTCGCTCTGGCTCAAGCAATGGCGCCCTCGTGTGGTGACTTTGGCAATGACCCGAGTATAAGCCGAGGCTGTGTTTTTCAGCCCATTTTTGGGGCTAAAAAACTCGGCTTATACTTGAGTATATACGGTAATTCAGTACTATATGGCAAGCTGGGCAGCTAACAGGGGTGCCTCTACTACTACAGTCTCTTAGCACCCAATAAATCTGTTGGGTCTTGGCACAGAGGAGAAGGAGTGAAGGTTGGAGGCAGAGGGCTACTTACTTGAAAAGTCCTCAGAGGAAGCACTGAGTCTGCCGGGATGCATTCAGTGAAGCAGCTTTAATGCCTTACCACTCCAGAATTTATTTCATCAATACCTAGGGAGATCTTTCTCCTTTCCAATCTCAGTAAAATTTGCAGTGCTTGGTCAATTGTGTGCGGGGAAATAATCAGCTCTAAACGATCAATTCATTGTTTCCATTATCTCTCTCTTTTTCTCTCTATTTCCAAGCTACATCTGAAATTGGGCTCGGTTATTGAGTCATTTTTTTAAAAAAAGAAAAGTAGCACAGGATCACTTTTCTTTACGACTATTCCATGGCCTGTTGAGCAGCAGGAAAATAAAATGTTACCAGAGTCTCAGCTTGAGCACAGGCATTCAGAGGTTGGTTTTAAGTGCATGTTTTTCTTAAGGGCTTTCTATTTATATAACAAATCAAATCTTTACATCCAACTTAAAGCCCATGGATTTTCAGATTTACATTAGATGCTAAAATTCTTTTGTACTCTGGAAAGAGTTTATAAAATGTACTCATCAATTGGGTAATGCAATGAGAATAATTGGGGTGTTTTTTTTACTTGTATGTTTTATTTGTGTGTTGTCAGTGCTTGTTTATATTTTAATTAATATTTTTATTGATTTTTATAATATAAAACACACACACAACATATAACATATAACATGTGCTCAGTGATCCCACCACCAGACAATCAATCATACCCCACCACCGGTTGGGGGTATTTCTTGTATAAATCATTTAAACCCAAGAGGGAAATATTTCTTTACATATTATAGAGTGATTCCAACTTGTTTCTTATAGCTTGGTCTCGGATCCTACTCGCCATATATCGTCTTACCTTGTCCCATCGCCCCATCAGCTGTTGCAAATCAGTTTCATTAATCAAATTCATCCTTTTATCCATAATCTCGAATTGAATGTGGTCCACCATATACCTATACCAATTTTGCATTGTCTATTTTGTCACGTCTTTCCACCCCAAGACTATTACCGCCTGAGCGCTTTCTATCGCTGCTTGCTTTATTTCTCTGCATTCTCCCATCTCACTACAGTGCTTGTTTAGACGCTCTGAGGAAGCAATAACAGCAAAGAATTAATGCTGTTTCACAGCTCTTACCACTGCTCTACACCTTAATAGTGCCATAATATGAGCCGGGGTGGCACAGCAGGTAGAGTGCTGTACTGCAGGCCACTGAAGCTAACTGTAGATCTGTAGGTCAGCGGTTCAAATCTCATCACCAGCTCAAGGTTAACTCAGCCTTCCATCCTTCCGAGGTGGGTAAAA
Organism: Erythrolamprus reginae; assembly: GCF_031021105.1. Classification (NCBI taxonomy): domain Eukaryota; kingdom Metazoa; phylum Chordata; class Lepidosauria; order Squamata; family Dipsadidae; genus Erythrolamprus; species Erythrolamprus reginae. The sequence goes on along the minus strand of NC_091950.1, from coordinate 266,794,922 downwards.
TGAGGACCCGGATTGTGGGGGCAATATGCTGGCTCTGTTAAAAAGTGCTATTGCTAACATGTTGTAAGCCGCCCTGAGTCTAAGGAGAAGGGCAGCATAAAAATTGAATGAATGAATGAATTAATTAATTAATGAACGAATGAATGAATGAATTAATGAATGAATAAATAAATAAATAAGTCGTGTCCTCCTACAAAACCCATGATTTCACATGATTTGAAAAACAGTAGTCTGAATAACAAATGTGCATAAGTACATACAGTTGCAACAGAATGGTATATTAGTTGGTGAATTCCTCCCAGGGATGAGCTTCGGCATTGAACTTCAGCAAAAGCGCACACATGTGTGCCCACACCCATAATTCAATGCCCCCAACATGCATCCATGTACATATGTGCGACCCCCCCCTCCCCGCTGTTCTTCCCCTGTGCATATCCCCTGCTCCCTTTTCCTGACTTCCGGTGGGCCCATTCGGGCCATTTTTCACCCTCCACAGACTCGAGGCTTCCCTGTAGTCTGGGGAGGGTGAAAATGGTCTCCCCCACCCTCCAGAGGCTCTAAACGGCCCATTTCCTGACTTCTGGTGCACCCAGTAGGCCCATTTATCACCCTCCCCAGGCGCCTTTTTGGAGCCTGAGTCAGGCAAAAATTGCCTCCCCACCCCCAGGCTGAAAACACCCTGCCAGAGCCTCTGCGTGAATCGAAAATCAGCTGGCCAGCACACACATGCACGCTGGAGCTGAGCTAGGGCAACGGCTCGGTTCCGCCACTATGGCTCCATGTGTCACCTGTAGCATGCGTGCCATAGGTTTGCCATTACATCATAGACCATAATAGACCACCCTAAAACTGCTGTATGTTAGCCAGAGCCAGGGATACATCTGTAGCCAGCACCTGCCAAAGCAATATTTTGCTCTACATTTATTGAATATTACCTTGTTTTGCTTTATTGTCTTGCCTGTATTTTCTTTCAGTATTAAGTTTCACAGCTAACATTATTTTTGGTATTTGCTCTACTTAATAAACCCTTTCAGCTTCCATCTCATTTGTGCATTCATTGCATTTGGATCTATAAACTTCCTGCCCACATTTTAATGTGGCAAAACAATGACAAACAGCCAAACAAAATATTAAATGAAAACCAGAAGCACTTCGTCCTGGAAAAGAAGAAGCATATTCGTATTAAAAAATGAAAGAAATGGAAGAATTCAGTAATACCTCATCTTATGAACCCTCGTCATACAAACTTTTCAAGATACGAACCCGGGGTTTAAGATTTTTTTGCCTCTTCTTCCGAACTATTTTCACCTTACGAACCCGCCGCCACTGGGATGCCCCACCTCCGGATTTCCATTGCCAGCCGAATAGGCGTTGATTGCTTACCTGAACGCCTCTTCTCGTACGGTGAGCGGGTACAGCAGTCACATGGGTTGCTCATGTCCAATCCGGTGGAACTGAGCCTAGTATTAAAAAAGCTTGCCGGATCCGCCCCTTCCCCAGAATTCGCGAATCCATAGACTAGGCTCAGTTGTGAAGCTCTGTAGTGTTCAACTCTCATTGTTAGAGGAAGAAAGATATAGAAAGGTAAAGAAGACACATACAAGGGCGGGAAGTGACTGCTGTACCCGCTCACCGTACGAGAAGAGGCGTTCAGGTAAGCAATCAACGCCTATTCTCCGTACTGAAGGAGCGGGTCCAGCAGTCACATGGGACATACCCAATAGATGGTCCCTAGGGTGGGATTAGCTTGCTATCGTGTGAGATAACGGATTGGAGTACCCTTCTGCCGAAGGCAGCGTCCGCTGAAGCGTAAGAATCAATCTTGTAGTGCCTGATGAAGGAATTTGGCGAGGCCCAAGTGGCTGCTTTGCAGACCTCCTCCAACGGGGCTTGAGTCGCCCAAGCGGCCGAGGTGGCTGCGCTCCTGGTGGAATGCGCTGTGATGTTCCTTGGAACTGAGAGGGAGGCCGACTCATAGGCCTTAGATATAGTCCCTCTGATCCAACGGCCTATTACTGTTGAAGACACTTTGGCCCCCATGACTCTGGGATGATAGGCTACAAAAAGTGCTTCTGACCTCCGAAAGGGTCCTGTGCGTTGGATATAGATTCTCAGCGCTCTGGTGAGATCCAGGGTGTGCCATCTAATTGCCAAGGGATGGTCTCGTTGGAGGCAGAAGGAAGGTAGGACAATATCCTGAGATCTGTGGAACATGGAACTGACCTTGGGTAAGAAGGTGGGGTCCAGTCGCAAGACTACCTTGTCCTGATGGAATTGGCAAAGGTCCTGCCTGATTGAGAGGGCAGCCAGCTCCGAAATGCGTCGGGCAGAGGTAATAGCCACCAGGAATGCTACCTTAAAGGATAGGTACCTGAGGGACGCCGATTTTAGGGGTTCGTATGGTGCCTGCGTGAGGGAATGGAGAACCCGTGGCAAATCCCAGGATGGGTACCTGTGGACCTTGGAAGGTCTGAGGTTGGCTATGCCCTTGAGGAATTCCTGAACTTCAGGGAAGGATCGGAGAGGCTGTCTGCGGGGACCCCCTAGGACAGATGAAATGGCTGCCAGATGACGCCGGAGGGTGCTGGTGGAAAGTCCTTTATGGAAGCCTTGCATAAGGAAGGAAATTATTCTGTGTATGGGGATGCACAGAGGGGAGAGACCTTCCTGTAGACACCACTGGTGAAACTTGGACCACGTGTGGTCGTAGATTCGATTGGTCGAACCCCTTCTGGCCTTTAAAATGACCTCCACTGAATCGGGGTCATGACCACGCAGTTCTAAATCTCTCCTGATAACAGCCAGGCGGTGAGGTGGAACCACTCCGGGTCTGGATGGAAAGAGGCCCCCTGCCGCAGCATATCCCCCGAAACGGGGAGTCGCCAAGGGTCCTGGACGGACAGCTGTTGGAGATCCGCGAACCAGGGCCGGCGGGGCCAGTGAGGGGCGATTAGGATTACTCGGGCCCTCTCGGTGAGGACCTTGTGAATCACGTCCGGGAGGATTGGAATTGGAGGGAATGCGTAGAGTAGGCCTGGAGGCCATGGACTCCGGAGGGCATTGATTGCTTCCGCTCCCGGGGATGGAAATCTGGAATAGAAGCGAGGGAGTTGGGCGTTCGCATTGGTCGCGAAGAGATCCAGGATTGGTAGGCCGAATCTGAGGGTGATTTGATGGAACAGGTCTTGATGGAGGTTCCACTCTCCTGGGTCTATCGTTGCCCGGGATAGCCAATCTGCCTGGACGTTGAGACTCCCCGAGATGTGATCGGCTAGGAGCGACTGGAGATGTTTTTCCGCCCAAAGGCCCAACTTGAGGGCCTCCCTCATGAGAGCCTTGGATCTCGTGCCCCCCTGTCTGCAAATATGGCTTTTCGTGGCAATGTTGTCGGTGAGAATGAGAACGTGCCGGTTGGGAATGCGAGGAGAGAAATGCTTCAGAGCCAGGGAAACGGCTCTTAACTCTAGCCAATTGATTGGCCTGGAAGCTTCCTCCGGGGACCACGTGCCCTGGGCTATCATCCCCTGGGCGTGGGCGCCCCATCCCGATAGACTGGCATCTGTGGTGATGACAAATTGATCCGGGCACCTGAACGGGGATCCTCTGTCCATGGCCGGAGACTTCCACCACTTGAAGGATCTGCGAACACTCAGTGGGATGACAATGCGTCGATTTGAGTTGCTGTGCCCTGATCTCTGAAAAGGTAACAGGAGCCACTGGAGTTCCCTAGCATGAAGGCGAGCCCAGGGAATGATGCCTATGCATGACACCATCTTCCCCAAAAGGGAAGATAGAGTGACTATGGGAACTGAAGAATTAGATAAAATGCTAGAAATTAACTCCACTATACTGAGTTTTCTCTCGGGAGAGAGAAAAACCTGGGAGGATTCTGAATCAATAATGGATCCCAGGTGAGAAATGGATGTGGAAGGTTGGAGGTGGCTTTTATCAAAGTTGATGGAAAATCCATGGTCCTGAAGGACTGACATGGTGACAGAAAGGTCCGTTTTCACTTTCTCTAGGGAGTTCCCATGAATCAAAATATCATCAAGATAACATAAAATGTGGATGGGAAACGCCCGGATATAGGCCGCCAGGGACCCCAAGAGCTTTGTAAAGACCCGAGGGGCCGAGGAAAGGCCAAATGGCATCGCCCTATACTGGAAATGCCTGCCTTGAAAGGAAAAACGTAAAAATTTTCTGTGGCATTTGGCTATAGGAATGTGAAGGTAGGCCTCAGTGAGGTCTAAGGAGACCATGAAATCTCCCGAGTGAATGGCGGCCAAAATAGAAGACAAGGAGTGCATCTTAAACTTCCTATATTTGATGAATAGATTTAGTTTCTTTAAATCCAAAATAGCTCTCCAACCTCCGGAGGACTTTGGAACCATAAATAGGATGGAGTAAAAACCTAGGCCCTTCTGACCGGAAGGGACCGGTTGAATGGCTCTGATGGACAATAGATGAGAAATGGCCTCCTCCATACGGTTACAATCTGAGGATGACCTGGGAGAAGGGCAGGAAATAAAACGTTTAGGGGGAGGAGAAATAAATTCTAAAAGAAGGCCTGTTTGAACAGTGTCAATGACCCAAGGGTCCTTGGAGGTGAGACGCCAATTAGAGGCGAAATGAGCTAGGCGACCCCCTATGGGAATAGAGGTAAGATTACCATCTAGGTTTTTTTGAAGCCCTGTTAGAGGAAGCTCCCCTTTGGAAGCGAAACCCTCCACCCCTGGAGTTCCTACCTTGGGAACGAAAGCGGGGGGAATACTGACCTGGAGATCTCTGGTAGGAAGCCGCTTGATCTTGCTGGCGCCCTGGGCGACGAAAGGACTGCGTTTTGGTAGCCTTTTTTGTGGTTGGACCCAAAACTTTCTTCTTGTCCGTGGTTTCCGTGAGGAGTGGATCCAGAAGATCACCGAAGAGAAGGTCGCGCTTTAAGGGACCCTGGGATAACTGCCACTTTTGGCGAACTCCCGCTTGCCAAGGGCGAATCCATAGGAGTCTTCTTGCCGTAGTAGAAGCTGCAATAGACTTAGCAGAAAATCTAGTAGATTGCAAGGTGGCATCAGCCACGTACTGGGCAGCTGCAAAGACCTTGTTGAAGTCTTGTTGACCTCTCAAGTCATCGGGAGGAATATGCTGTTGAAGTTGGCGAAGCCACAGCAGCATGGCTCTGGAGAAAAAGGAAGCCGCTGCAGAGCTTTTAGTGGCCCAGGAATCAGCGGTGAATCCTCTTTTGAGCATTTGCTCAATGCGCTTGTCCTCTGGGCGGAGGACTTCCTCCGCCTCGCCTGGCACAGCCGCTGCCGAGTGAAGAATCTTGACAGGTTCATCCGGTTTGGGAAAGGATAGAAGCTCTTCATAGGAAGAGGAAAGTTTGTACAACTTTCTGTCCTTGGTGGAGGGATTAAGGCCAGAGGCTGGAAATTCCCACTGCTTGAGTAAAGCATCTTTAAACAACTTAGGCATAGGAATTACCTCGTTATCCTCCTGTTCCTCTGTGAAGTAAGGTAAATTCTCCTCCGGGGGATCAGTGGAAGTGGAGGCTTGTTTCTCCTGGGCCGCTAATCCCGTAGAAATTCTAGCTTTGAGGAGGAGAGATTTGAATAATTGAGAAGGAAAAATAGTAATTGGAGGAGGAACCTTTATTTGGGATTCCTCATCATCTGATAAGCCTTGAAAAGCATCCTCATCATCCTCTATATCCTCATATTCATCCTGGGAGGAATCTGAATCATCCTGCATAGGAGCTCTGACCGCTGGGGGAGAACCCAAGGGGCGGGAGGAGCGAGAAGGAGGAAGAGGTAAGGGAAGCTCATTGATGGTGGAGAGTTTGGCATCAATGGCTTTGGACAACACAGCAAAAATAGACTGGAACTCAGGAGGTAAGCTGGAAATATCAGCAGAAATGGCAGAAGAATCCCTAAAGGCCTGGGAGGATCCTGGCTGGGGGGAATCTTCAATAATATCTGGTTCCTCTGGACCTATGCCCCATAGGTTAGGTTGGGGTCTGTCTAGGTTTGGCTCATCCAGAGATAACACAGGGACCCCAGAAGGAGGAAGACTAGAAGCCTCTGGTGGGTCTTGACTACTGATTACTTGGGCCTGCACTTTCAAACGTTTTGCTGATTTGTCATGGATTTTTTGTAGGGCTAGGTCCCTTCTCTTCTCGGCCCTGGTGACCTTGGTCGAGGGGCGGGCCCCTGGAGAAGAGGAGGAAGAGGCCTGGGGGATACTAGTAATCTCATCGCCTGTAGGCCTGGCCTCTCTGGGACCTTTAGTTGTGCCTCTCTTGGGAAAAGTAGCCATAGTCTGACAGTTAACAGAAGACAAGGCTGAGCCAATAACTGAATAATAAGGAGAAGAATTTCAAGGACTTCCCAAGAGGAATGGATCCTGCTTCGAGGCCTCGAAGCTGCTGAAACTTGAGGACAATCTGGGCAAACCCAGAGTTCGTGCCCCCAAATCCAGCGGGGCCAGCCTCCCTAAACTTTATAATTAAGTAAACCAAGGCACTCTGGTTGGAGGCTTAGCCGGTGGAGAATTTAGCCTGGGACCCCCAAGGCCCGCTCCGGGATCCACGCGGTGGACTGAGGCCTACGCGGCTGGCAGGAGGCCAACACGAGAGGCCTAGATTTAAAAAGGGCGCGAAGGCCTTCGCGCCGAAAAAATCGCCCCGTAGATTTCTTAAAGGGGAAGCGATCGACTAAGTCCAGGAGACTAGAAGGCGTCTCACTCCGCAGGAGGTATTTCTTAAGCCCTTAAATATATTGTATACAATAAATAATCAATAATTCAATAGATTAATACTTGCACCAGGACCTCCAGGCCAAAGGATTAGAAGAATCCACAAGCGGCCGCAGGAATCGTAACCGGCAAAACCGCCGGGGGGAAACGAAACCGCAACTTCTCCAAAGGAAAAAAGCCGAGCCGCAAACGGCTGGCGCTATTGGTGCAAGTAAATAATAATGATAAAACAAATCTTACTACTTTTGAAGAAAAGGATCGAAGGGAAGGTGTTAGAATGTTGAACGAGCTATCACAATACAACCGCAGGATATGCGAACTGAGCGAATTCTGGGGAAGGGGCGGATCCGGCAAGCTTTTTTAATACTAGGCTCAGTTCCACCGGATTGGACATGAGCAACCCATGTGACTGCTGGACCCGCTCCTTCAGTACGGAGAAGTGCCCGTTTTCATGCTGGTGGGATTCCCCTGAGGCTCCCCTCCATGGGAAACCCCACCTCCAGACTTCCACATTTTTGCGATGCTGCAGAGGAATCCCAGCATCGCAAAAATGGGCGCTTCCAGAGGTGGGGTTTCCCAGCGAGGGAAGTCTCAGCGAAATCGCAGCATTTGCGATCCAGACTTCCATTGCCAGTCAAAGTGCCCGTTTTCGCGCTGGTGGAGTTCCCCTGGTGGGATTCCCCTGCAGCATTGCAAAAAAGTGGAAGTCCAGAGGTGGGGTCTCCCATGGAGGGGAGCCTCAGGGGAATCCCACCAGCACGAAAACGGGTGCTTCAGCTGGCAAAAGGGGTGAATTTTGGCCTTGCACACATTAATCGCTTTTCCATTGATTCCTATGGGAAACATTGTTTCGTCTTACAAACTTTTCACCTTGTCCTGGAACCAATTAAGTTTGTAAAACAAGGTTTCACTGTATATACAAGCATGTCTATTACAGGCAGTGAACCCATTAAACAAAGGGAGGTTTAATGGTTATTATCATATTTTGGTGTATAAGATGCACTTTTTTCCTCATTAAAAGAGGATGATAATTAGGATGCATCTTATACTTTGAATGTAGCTTTTTTCACCCCTAATTAACTGCTAATAATGTAATTAACAGCCTTAATCAGGTGCTATCAATGTTCCAAAGCTCTTTCATTGTTACTCTCTACGAAGAATGTTTTCCAAGCCCTAAGCCTTTGCAGGGTTTTTTTCATTGCTCTAACTTGCTCCGAGTAAGTTTCTTTCCAGTTCTAACCAGGGGCTAACAATGTTCTCAGCTCTTACGGGCTTGCAAGCTTTCATTGTTACTCTCTTTGAATAAGGTTTTTTTTAAATGCCCTAACCAGGGGATAAAATAATGTTCTGAGGCTGACCAAACTAAGGACGCTAGCCAGATGAATACAGGTAGTCCCCGACTTAGGACAGGGATCCGTTCCCACGGCGCGTCATAAGCTGAGTTTGGTGTAAGTCGGAATATTTCGATTTACACGAATATTCCGACTTACACGGCGGCGGCAGCTTCTAAGCAACCAACAGCCGGCGAATCCTCTGCTGAACATTCGTGCGAGGGGATCCCCGCGGTGGGCGGCCTTGGAGGCTACAGCAACACAGCATTGAGAAGGACTGGCTTCAAGGGACCAACAGCCGGTCCTTCTCGGGGCTGCATTGCTGTAGCCTCCGAGGCTGCCCACCGTGGAGATCCCCTCACCCGAATGGAGGCGGCGCCGGCAGCCTCAGAGGCTGCAGCAATGCAGCGCCAAGAAGGACCGGCTGTTGGTCCCTTGAAGTCGGTCCTTCTCGGCACTGCATTGCTGTAGCCTCCGAGGCTGCCCACCACGGAGATTCCCTTGCCTGAATGGAGGCGGCAGCGGTGGCTTCAAAACTGTCCCCGGGTCGTCATAACGACAAAACATTGTATGTCGGGGACGATGTATCCCGGGGACTACCTATACCTGGTAAGCAGATTCTTTTCTCTATTTTCCTGTCCTAAGGTGCATCTTATACTCCAGTGCGTCTTATACTCCGAAAAATACTGTATCTTATTCTACTGCACCAAAAGGAGTCAGAAGTCAACATCTTTTCTTTCATTTCCCCTTTTATTTTCCTACTATTTTCTTTTGTGTTCTCGTATTTCATATTATAAACTAATAAAAAATAAATAAAGAGAACCAATGAGAAAGTGATCTCCTCCTAGGCTTGAACAAGATCATGAATCATGTGAGTGGAAACTAACCTGCATGATTATGCAAGACATATCATCGTTTGCCTATATCTCATCAACTATGTTTGACTACTCCATATGCTCATCATACACAAAGCGGACAAGTCAGAACTGCAAAATAAAATTCTGCAGAGTGATGACCAGTTCAGATATAGAGAAGAAGCTGCTTGAAATGCCCTGGGCAAACACTAGCTTCAAGGGGAGTCTGGCAATTTAGCACTCAAGGCTGACATGAATGAGAGGAGGTCAAGAGGAAGCAGCAGAAGATTAGGGGATTGATCCAGGTCCTTTCCCCATCTGTAGAGCATGTAGGGCTCTGAGCAGAGGAAATCTGGAGGGCTTTGAACACAATAAGGGCATGCCATTGAAGAGCCAAAAGGTCTCTGTTGGGGGAAACTGTTCCATTTGCATTTGCCTCCTGAACATAATGCCTGAAACATATTTTCTCCTTACAGCCCAGATTTGGATGACTGAAGTTTTAGACCATGGCCTCTGTGTGTTTCTGTGCACACTCCCCCCACCCCCTGTCATTGTGGACTCTGACTACTTGGAACTCATTACATGTGGACTGTCTAGGGCAGTGTTTCCCAACCTTGGCAACTTGAAGAGATCTGGAAGAGAGTTGAAGTCCAGATCTCTTCAAGTTGCCAAGGTTGGGAAACACTGGTCTAGGGGTTTGGTGCTTTGCTGTTCTGGTATATTTGCACACAGGCCCTATCTACCACTGCTTGTATTTTTAAATCCTAAGTAAAGTTTATTATAATTACTTATCATTGTATGTCTAACCCTGGATAGGACAAGTATTCATTTTCTGATTAAAACCTTCCCTATTAGACTATTCCAATCAATATTTGGACAAGATAAATCCTAAGTCTGCAAATGGAAATTGATTTTAATTTAAATCCAGTTATTTAACATTCAACAAAATCCAAAATGCAAAGATGAAATTGGGTGAAATACATGTAAAAAAAAGATTTATCAATGCTAGTATAACATTCCCTTAAAATTCAATAATTTTCACACATGTTACAGCCTATGTCCCCCCAACCCCCAACATTTTCCCTTAGACTTTCCACGGTTGACTTCTCCAGATTCCTTAGAGGTCAGTAAGGGGCGAGCATAAGAGCACTAGTGTGCCTTCCATCCCCTGTCCAATTGTCTCTCCTATATTTTATATATCTTTTCTCCCTTTCATATATCCTTCCTCCACTCTTCATTGATGTATTCTATTCTCATATCTCTTCTTCTATCCCTTCCCTGATATTTACTACTACACGTTTTTATTCTCTTTAACTTTCAATTTGTATTGGACAAAATAAATAAATAAAATAAATGTCGGTGACTTAAAAAAAATATAGACTTAAATTTTATGGCATTTTTTTTATTTTCGTACTTTAACTCTCAGATAATGCAGTTTCCTAAATGTGTATATTATGGCTAAGGTTCCACAGATAGTGCTTCCATTAAATCTTCTATCAACAGTCTCTCTCTTTCTCTTTCTCTCTTCAGAGATTTTGATCTAAATAAAGAGGCTATAAACAAATTCTACAAGATTGTAGTCTCATAAGAAAAAAGCATGCCTAATCAGGGCTAATACAGGATCAAAAGTAAGAAAAAAGGCCAAAGTGTTAAATTATATTCAAAACTGGGAGCTGGAATTCTTTAACTAATATATAAAGTGGCTGGGGGAAAAACCAGCACCCACAGACACTTTGCAAGAAATCCTTTAAGTAGCTTCTTTTGAAGATAACCCTCAAATTTTAGCTGTAGTTAAAATGTACTTTTCAACTCTACAGAATCTGATTTGTGCAAAGTATTTTACATGAAATACCATCTTGAAATAAGATGTGAGGTTTTTATTGAAATGAATTATATGAACTGTTGAAGTTCAGTAGCCTGAATTGCCTTCTTTAAGCAAATGGTTGAGTTCCCCACTCAGTCATCTCAATCGCAGCCTGGATTAGGATGACAAATTCAATCTAATGGCACGGTTTACCACGATGCATAAAAGTCTTCGGAGAGGGGCGGCATACAAATCTAATAACTTATTATTATTATTATTATTATTATTATTATTATTGGTAGTAGTAGTAGTAGTAGTAGTAGTAGTAGTAGTAGTAGTATTAAAGTCCCTAATGTTTTAGCTACGTAACAAATTATCATTTTCTTCTGTTCATCGTGTCTGATTCTTGAAGAATTCCTGGACTTCAAAAGGTTTTTCAAAAGGGGTTTGTCACTGCCGCCTTACCCCTAGGCTAAGAAAGGGGTGCAATGTAGATTAGACTCCATTATGGGGCATCCTGGGCAACATGACATTGTTACTGCTAAATAGTCTATACATTCTGGGCTGCTCCACCTCACAAAGATCTCCCAGCAAGAAGAAGTAGCACGAGTACTGAAAATAAAAACAATGGTTATTTTGTACACTATGTTTTAATATTGGATTTGTAATAATTATTGGATTTGTAATAATAATAATAATAATAATAATAATAATAATAATAATAATAATAATTATTATTATTATTATTATGTCAGTACAACACAGCAAACGAGATCATTATGCTGGATTTCGTATTTCATCACCAGTCGGGCGCTTCCCAAGCACCTAGGACTGCGTGATGTAGGGGCGAATTATGTTTGCTGATCCCAGTAAAGCGGCCTTTTGCAATTGACACATGGAGATTTTGTCAATTCCGATAGTTTTCAAATGTCCGCTGAGATCCTTTGGCACTGTGCCCAGCGTGCCAAGTACCACTGGGACCACTTTCACGGGCTTATGCCAGAGTCGTTGCAGCTCGATTTTTAGATCTTCGTATTTTACTAATTTCTCTAGCTGCTTCTCCTCAATTCTGCTGTCTCCTGGGATTGCAATGTCGATGATCCATACTTTCTTTATTATTATTATTATTATTATCATCATCATCATCATCATCATCATCATCATCATCATCATCATCATCATCCTTTTCTGTATTTCGGTCTTCTCTTGCAGTTCGCAGGAAGAGCTGCCTTTCCTCCACAGAGATTTCAGAATTTATATTTTTTTAAAAAACTGGAAGCAGAAAGGCTTTAGTTCCTTCTTCCTGCCTGTAGCCTCTGCATAGCAGAGAAGTACCATAAGTGGTAGCTGTCTTGTGAGGTTGAAGCAGAGCGTGCAGTTTGGCCCCGACAAAACAGCTTTCATTTGCTAAGAAAGATGGGATGACTCAAGCACATAAATAATACCTCTGAGATTAAAAAGCTCAGGCCTTCCTGTCAAACATGAGAAAGAAAGAAAAGAAATCCAGCTGCTTCTGTACTGCTGTGACCAAGGAGACAACTATCATAGAACAGCCTTAATCCTGAAGGATTCTCTCTGTCTGCGATACAACCGATAGTTTTATCTTCCACTACACGGGTAGTAAAAAATGCAATAATGTCCTCACATCTTTTGTTCTTTTTTTTTCAATTACTTGAGGAATTCAGACACCGGGTAGTTTGCTTGTGCAGCTACCGCCAAGTATGAGAACAGAAGTCTTAATCCCAGCAAATCATCACCTCTTCGTATTACTGACCTGAACATGCCCCGGCTATTTTTAGATTGCGAAGTCTTGGAATCAGAAAATGGCTTTCACTTGGCATAAGCAAATGTTTCCTCATCACTGGATGAAAACAATGTTAAAAAATGCTCAATCTAACGCTCGCTACTGATTTTTAGCAAAGGGAACCTTACGGTTTCTAAATCCCCACTCCCACTCCAAGGCTTCAAGATGTATCAACTGCAGGCTGGCTTCAGAATCTAACCACAATTCACATGCTATTTTGGTGATCTATTTTCAGGTCTACCACCAACATGAACAATGTTAATGGGCGGATTTACATCAGTAGAGAGCACCTTAATTTTACTCTCTTTCTTTTCTCATTTGTTTGTTTGCCTGTCAGCTATCAATATACCCAAACTATCCAATTCAGTTGGTTGTGCGCCCATTAATGTTTTTGAGGGTTAGTTCGTATTTGCCAGTCTACCTAACCTGCCTTAAGTAGAAGGAAATTCAAGGAGACAAGAAAACTTACAAGGTGGCAGTGAGAACTAACCAGATTTTTCAAGTGACAAACTTTGGGTGGAACACTAAATAAGTTTCCAGATGCTTTACTTAGTTCAAGGAGGATATGACCATATTCCTGAGGCACAATAATAAACTTCCCTGAAAAATAAATATCTGAAATATAGTGTTACTCCAATAATGATGCCATTAAAATATGTTTGAGTTTAATACACACACACACACAAACGTGTGTGTGTGTGTGTGTGTGATTGTGATGAAATAAAAGGTAGAAGAGCACTGCTTTTATTCTACCATACATGTGTAATTAATTTGGAAAATAGTTCAAGAATACAAGCAAACAGGAGTCATCCCATGCTGCGAGAGAGAAACCAGAAGCAATAAACACTTCTATAAATGAAATGAAAGTAAATAATTTTCCATAGCAGAGAAACCATGGCAAAGGGGAAAATAGAATCTATGGAGTGCTAACCAATAGAATGACTGCATTTATTGTCACTAAATCAAGGGGCAAGTTCTTGGATACAACTTGTCTGGACTTGGAAGCTCAGCAGGGGCAAGACTGTTAGTTAGTAATGGGCAGTGGTGGATTACTACCGGTTTGCCCTGGTTCAGGTGTATTGGTAGCAGGTGGCTCTGCCCAGCTTCTCGGACGTCATTATGGACACTCTGCACATGCGCAGACATGGCACATGTATATCTCCCAACCTGTAGCAAAGGTAAGTGAAATCACCAGTTTAGAAATGAGCGTGCACCTCTTCTGCGCATGTGCAGTTTGTCCATGATGACTTCTGGGTGGTTGGTTGAGCCTTCTGACACCGCTAACGGTACGCCTGAACCAGGGTGAACTGGTAAAAAAATACCAAGGGATTTTGGGGTTGCAGGCTACTCTAGTCATCTCCAGAGATAAGTCAATGGCAAACCACTTCTACACTTTTGCCAAGAAAATTGCATTTGAACATCTCCATGATCTGGAATTGAACAAAACTCAGAATGACTTTTTTACACGACTGTCATTCTTAAATTAAATATGTGAGAGAGGACTTGTTTAGTGAAACTCAAACGCTAGAGCAGAAAGAAAAATCTGAAGTGCAAACAGAGAGGAAGCCTTGCCAATCACCCAGGAGAAGATCTAGAAGGGGCTGGCCTAGAAGAGGCTTCTTATGTTGCTAATATCTCTCCCTAAGTGGATCATTTATCTTCATTTATTTCAGAACTACTGATAACTACTTGAAAGGGGATCAACACTGTTGGCTACATTGAGATTTAAAAAACAAAACAACCAAAATTGATGGCAAAAGGTACCCGTTCGATTGCTATGAAAACTATATTTGTCAAGAATCATTTTCAAACAGAGGAATCTTTACCTGTTTACCAACACTTTAGGAATTCTTGGAAGAAGAGATCCACCAGCACAATCCAAATGACTTCAACAGCGCACAAACTAGAATAGAAGTCTACAGAATCCATAAGATGGAAGTCACAGACCTCAACAAATCACATTCGCCATCACTTTATGGACTAACATCCTAATGGAAAATTATTGCAAAGTGTTCCAGAAAAATAACATGGTTTATGGTGGGTGGGTCTTTTAATTTTTCTTTTCTCTCTGGAACAAATATTTTTTTAAAAAAAATCCATTACATACACAATTAGAAACATATGATCTGGTCCATCGGGTCTAAGTAGGGAATAGCTTTGTATTTAGCCATAGTTCTATTGTATTTTATACATTAAAGGCTTCCAGGCACATTTGGAAAATGAGAACTCATTTCAACTCTGACAAATGTACTCTCAGGAATTATTGTAATGTAAAAACTGCAGGTAAATCTATTCTCTCTGTTTTGAAAGTGTAGGCAAGTTCAGTTATTATATTTTAGAACAGCTTACAATTGGTTAAGTTTTTAAACTATTAAGTTATTGCACAATTTTGGAATGCCTAGAATTGTGAAATCTTACTGTTATTAAATTAAAAAATCTCCGGATTTCACAATTTGGTTTAGATGCAATAATGATGTTTAAAAGTCTCAATCTATCTATGAATTATTCTAACTGTACAGTATTTTTAAATAAACAACTATTTAAAAGTTGGAATAAAGAGAAAGCATATTCATTTATTAATATATAAATAGCCAATGTTATTAAACATTACGTATATGTGTTACAAACGTAAAATGAATTATTAGAAAAATATTCAATAAAGGGTTGTTGTTTTTTACTTTTATTGGACATTCTGGACTGAAAATGTTAGCAGAATGGTTAATTATTATGTTGGAAATGTAAAATAAGAAAGATTAATGTGACTGTACTTCTGAAATACTGTATATACTGCTGAAAAAAATAAAGGGAATACTTAAACAACAGAATAAACCACTTAAATCAAAACTCTGTGAAATCAAACTGTCCACTTAAGAAGCAACACCGATTGACAATCAATTTCACATGCTCTTGAGCACATTCAACTTTGTACAGAACAAAGTATTCAATGAGAATATTTCATTCATTCAGATCTAGGATGTGTTATTTGAATGTTCCATTTATTTTTTTATATTGCAAACTTGCGATTTATTACTGTATGAAAAATGAGGCAATTATCAAACAGGAGGGAGAGACAACAAAAAAAGATTGTTGGAAAGATAGGTCCCAGATTTATAGGATCACTACTAGTTTATGAACTGGCTCTCTACCAATGTAATAGGCTGATCAATATTATTCCATTTAGCCAAGAGTTAATGGTGTGCTTCACGAGTGAATTCCTCCCGGTTCAGACTGGTTCACCTGAACCAATAGCAATCCACTGGTGATGTTACCAATGGCCAGAGGAGATGACCACCACACTATACAGCAGTTCTCAGTTGGTAATTAAAATCTCTGTCAGATTCACATTTTCATTGAATCCAAATGATATTTCAAAATTTTGCATAGCACTAAAGCAGTCTGATAGCACATCTTTTTGTGTCAGACATGTGACTACACACAAGGATTTTGGTCTTCTCTCACTGAAACATGTCATCAGCACCTAACTTAATAAAATGTTCCAGGATATTTTAGAATCCATTCATCCCAGGATAATAAGGGACAGCCCAAGTGTACACTACTGGATTAAAAGAATCACATATAGCAAGCTGTCATATTTTTAAAATGCTATTTGAATACATTACGTGTAAATGCTTAGGCGTCATACTGGCCAGATACAAAGGAAGATAGTTGCATGAAAATTATAAAATGGAAATTCCTGTAGTATTTCTTTGCATATTTACTACCATATTTAGAATATTTTCCTAAATTGTGTCGAAATGCCAAATATCCATCAGAAATGTGGAGGAATGACTGAAACTGAAAGTGTAAGATATTTCTGACTCATATTTTCCCCTCCTTTACAACATCTGAAAGCAAAGAAAGCAATGTCTCCATGATCTCCATAGCCTAACTGATGTGTATCTCCTTTTGTTTTTCCCATTCCTCTGAAGAACTAACACAGAAGTCTGACATTTCAACATAGGCTAGGAAAGTATTCTAGACACGGCAGTAAACGTGCAAAATTGCATTTCACATCTTGTGGGCTAGTGGAGAAACAAAGTGTGCTTATTTCCCTACCATCCGAAAAAACCTCTGACCATAGTAAAGAATGTTTCCATACTCTATCTGCTTATTCCTTTCTCTATCCCTAGAGTTACAAGAGAAGACTGTGATGCATTCTCAGCATGAGGAAGGTTTGATGTCTGCAGTAGCAGGGTGGTAGAGTTAATGAACTGTTGGTTTACAATTAGTGATGGGTGAACCCAACGGTGTTCAGGTTCGGCAAGTTCGGACGAACTTCACGAAAAGTTCGGCCGAACCCGAACCTGAACGGTCCGTGGCGCCAAAGCTCCGCCCCTGGAATCCCATCATTTTTTATTTTAACGGATTTTTAATTTTTATTTATTTTATTTTTACGAAAAAGGACGCCGCAACAGCGCCGCAAGCAAAGGGAGGTCCTTTCACGTAAAAATAAAAATGCAAGAAGTGATCACTTTGGCATCCTTAGCAACCTGCCGGCATAGTTCCCTCTAAGCTGAGCAGTGAGCAATCGCTCACTTAAAAATCATCATCAACTCAGAGTTTTCCAAACCTGCCCAGAAGCCGAGAGGGAAGGAGAGAGAGAGGAAGAGAGGAAGAGAGAGAAACAGATAGAAAAAAGAGAGGAAGGAAAAGAGAAAGAAAAAGAATGGGAGTAACGAAGAGAGAAAGAAAATCAAAATCTAGTTTGAAACTAGCTCAACTATTTAAGTGGCATTTTGATATTGATAGAGTTGCCCTATTATGAGCTCACTGTTATAGACACACAGTACAGTATTTTATTTTGAAATTCTCTGAGGCAAAACAGGGTGGGTTTTTTATTTATTTGTTTGTTTGTTTGTTTATTTATTTATTTATTATTTCTGTGCCGCCCAGTCCCGAAGGGACTGCCACTCAGACACTATACTTTTCCGCCCACCCCCCCAAAATATTAGAGGGAACACTGCCTGCCGGTATACATGACGTCAAAGCTCCGCCCCCCGGAATCTCTTCATGGGAGGGATTCCCCAGCTCCTTCAAAGGGAGGTCTTTTCATGTAAAAATTATTTTTTTTATTTTTACGTGAAAGGACCTCCCTTTGCTTGTGGCGCCGCTGCGGCATCCTTTTTCGTATAAATAAAAATTAATAAAAATTAAAAATCCGTTAAAATAAAAAACGATGGGATTCCGGGGGCGGAGCTTTGACGTCACATATACCAGCAGGTTGCTAAGGACGCCAAGGTGATCACTTCCTGGATTCCAGGGAGAATGGAGGGAGGATGGAATCCAGGAAGTGATCACCTTGGCGTCCTTAGCAACCTGCCGGTATATGTGACATCAAAGCTCCGCCCCGGAATCTCTTCGTGGGATTCCCCAGCTCCTTTTGTGCCTCCCTCCCAGCCTCCCAACAGCTCCCCGGTGTTCACCTTCCTCCGCTGCCACCAGCGCCCGGCTCCTCCTCCTCTTCCCATC
Source organism: Erythrolamprus reginae (assembly GCF_031021105.1). NCBI lineage: Eukaryota > Metazoa > Chordata > Lepidosauria > Squamata > Dipsadidae > Erythrolamprus > Erythrolamprus reginae. Next base: position 266,776,910 of record NC_091950.1, on the reverse strand, counting down.
AGATGACAGCCGGGCGGTGGCTTTCATGGTGTTCGGCACGAACGCCGAACCAAAGCACTATTTTTTTAAAAAAATTCGGGTTCGGCATGCTGAACACCACAAAATTCGGTACAGACCAGAATTGTGCGGGTTCGGTTCGCCCAACACTATTTACAATAACTATGAGTAGGCTGATATGTTCAGGGCCAAAGCTTTGGTCCCAGGTTCCTGGGAGGGTACAGGCCCAGTTGAGTCACAGTTCCCAATCACAGTAGCAATAGGACTTTGACTTATATATCTCTTCATAATGTTTTATAGCCATAAGTGGTTTATAGAGTCAGCATATTGCCCCCAACAATCTGGGTCCTCATTTTACTGACCTCAGAAGAACAGAAGGCAGAGTCAACCCTGAGCCAGTCAGGATCGAACTGCTGTTATCACATTTATGCTCATTTTTGCTTGACTCTGCCAGGCAACACAATCCTTTTTTTTTTTACATGATTTTCCCCTGACTTTTAAACATTTTAATACAGTTTGGTTTCCCCCCCCCCCCCCCTGATTTATTCCGTTTTTTTTCACAAATTCACTGATAGTTCCCGAACCGCCTATTTCCGTTTTCCAGGTTTGCTGGACACTCTGTACTGAATATAAATCAAGGCAGATTTGTAGATTCTGGGGACTGGGTTGGGTGAAAGAGAAGAATAGAAAAATAAAGAAATGCTGTGTTTAAACAAACAGTCATAATTCACTAAATAAGCAGTTCCTCTGAGTTGTTGCCCATTCTTCAAGAGCATTGATGGCATACCATTTTCTCCATCTTGTATTCCAGTAATAAAACTACCCCTCCTCTGGAAACTTCATTTAGTGCTGCACCTCACATTGCAAATCATGACCGGGGAATAACACTTTTACATTACAAGAGGAGCTTTGTGACTTGTGGTGCAATTGTATTATCAAGCAATTACATGTGCGCTATATATTATCAACACAGCAATGTTTACTCTGCTCCCTATTAGATAAATATAATTCTATTTACAATGCCTTTATTTACAATTGCTTCCAGTGTTTGCAAGCCATCTGGGGAGGGTTATTAATCCTGAAAGATATGGCATAAATAATAACTGCCACTAATAAATGATACAAATAATTGTCACTAACAAATGATATAAATAATATTCAAGGAGACAGTTAAGGCACCAGGCTAAAAACTGGGAGATTGTCATGTTAGACATGAAACCAGCTGGATGATCTTGGGCTGGTCACTCCCCATCAGCCTTAGAATGGAAGCAGTGGAAAACCACTTCTGGAAAACCTTGCTAATGAAACTGCAGGGACTTGGCCAAGAGTCACCCAGAGACAAATAATATTCAGTAAAGGAGAACATTAGGACAAGGTACAACAAAGAGGGCACCTGGACACTTGCATTTAAAAACCTACCTGGACTGACTGCAACATGGACTGCAAGAGCACTACCTCCTCTGTATGGCTTGTCTGAGCAACATGAGTGACTCTGGAAATTAAGATGCGTGTACACACAAAAAAGGAAGCATTGATGAGGACACTCTGTATTCCAGAAGTAGGAAACTATGGCCCCTTTATGACTTGAGGACTTCAACGCCCAGAATTCTCAGGAATTCTGGGAGTTGAAGTCCACAAGTCATAAAGGGGCCATAGTTCCCCAGCTCTGCTGTATACAAATGTAACCTTGACGGGATTGAAAGCTGAACAGTTCGGCCTTCTTGCTTTCCCATATGAAGCCGTTCCCTCTTCTTGAATAAGGATTTTTAAATTATGCCGCCCCCCGTTGTGCGCTAATGTTGAATCACAGGCAACTCTCAGAAGACATTCGAGTGCCAGGAACAGAGACATGAATAGGTCAAATAACGACAGCTTGGGAACAGAGCAGATAATACTGGGGCTTATGCCAAAACTAAAAAAGGGGGGATTTATCTATCATGTTTTATGACCAGGCCAAATAAATTTTTATTCCTCAGCCAAATTTCCAGTCTCTAACAGCTTTGCCAGTCTGGGAATGCCCAAGAAGGGCAGGGACTGTGCGTGGCCTGAAAGAAATTCATTTTCCCGGGAAAAATAATTCACATTACAGCTCTGAGGCTTACCACACAAGTTTGTTTACGCAGAGCCAAGAATTTCTGGATCTAATCCCAATAGTTCCTGGCACTGTGATTATAAAGGACAATCCAGCAGAGCAGTCTAACCAAAGTTTTCCAAATCCATACACTGAAGAAGAACCAGAATGTCCTGACTAAAAAAAAATAATTAAAATCCATGGGCTAGTGCCTTTCATTAAAGTAATAATCAAATACATATATATTATTGCAATCAAGTAAGAGAAGAGAAGCAGTGGCATCAGTAAAACCAAGGTGATGCCAAATTCACATCGTCACATAAATGCCACATTTATAGATTTGTAAGACATCATCAAATGTTTCTTCAATTTGCCCCGGCATGCTTTCTCAACACCTATGGAGAACAAAATTCGAAAAAGAACTATACACGCATCCTAAGAGTGGTTCAACTATGTATATTCAGTATTTAGTCGCTCAAACATCAAATTATTGCTTCTATCAGCCTTTTCCAATCTTGATAACTTTCAGTGGGGAATTTTGAATTAAACCTTGAAGGTGTCTGGGTTCCAAATAGCATCTAAAATTAAATCATCTAAAATTAAATCAGTCCAAGGCACAGCATTCCTCAAAATTCCAATTTATTAACAGAGCTATGAGAAACCCAAATCTAAAGCTACAAGGGTTCCTTCGCCCAGTTTAAAGTTCATTTCCTTACTCCCACGCCCATAAATTCATCATATTGGCCAGTCATCTTTTGGCACTGTGTCTGCTACTTCCATCAGCTCCCAGGCAGGTATTGAACAAAGGATGACCTTGAGAATCTAGAATGAAATGGTTATGGCTACATTTCTACATCCCTCATGCAACAGCCCCTCCCAAGTTCCCATAGCAAGAATACATTCTAAAGCAGTGTTTCCCAACCTTGGCAACTTGAAGATATTTGGACTTCAACTCCCAGAATTCCCCAGCCAGCGGATGCTGGCTAGGGAATTCTGGGAGTTGAAGTCCAAATATCTTCAAGTTGCCAGGGTAGGGAAACACTGTTCTAAAGCATAAACTGTGGCAGGCCAAAGTCTCCAAGTCAACAATGGCTTTGGCCTGATAGGAGCCTCATTTGAGGCGGCTTCAATGTAGGAGAATCCTATTGTGGAAGTCCTTGACTTATAGCCATATTTGGGACCAGAATTTCTATTGCTAAACAAGGTAGTTGTTAAGTGGGTTGCATTATGACCTTTTTGCCATGGTTGTTAAGTGAATCATGCAGTCATTAAGAGAATTAGGCTTCCCCCATTGACTCTGAAAAGCCAGCTGGGAAGGTCACAAACAGCGCTTACATGACCCTGGGACATTGCAGCAGCTGTAAATACATGCCACTTGTCAAGCAAGCGCCTGGATTTAGATCATGTGACCTTAACGATGCTGTGCTGATTCTAAGTGTGAGGACTGATTATACGTTGTTATTTTCAGCACCGTTGTCACTTCAAACAGTGACTAAATGAATGGCTGTAAGTCTACCATAAGATGATTTTCAATGGAATCGGTTCACATAATTAGTGGCCATCTGACCAGAGATTCAAAGAAAAATTAAGAGATGTATGTAAATCATGTGTGGGACAAGCTTCATATGAGAATTTTCCAGTTTTTAGTTCAGGAAGCAAATAAATAACATTTATAAAGTTGGAACAAAGACAAAATGCAAAACCTCAGTTTTGGAAAACAGTTTTCTGTTTGTAGCTCATACCTTCCTATGTTTCCAAAGCTGTGCCATCTGGTCCTTGTTCCCAAACATGATTTAATTTTTAAAGTTCAAATCAGGCTGGAATTTTCATTCCCCAAAAGTTTACAGCTGAAAAAAAATGCAACATTCTGATATCACACTCAAGACTCAGTAGAGTTGCTAATGTCACCGCCTTTTCCTTCCTTTAAAAATCCTACGTGAGGCAAAAATTAGTGATGTTTAATAGTACAGTGATACCATTTGTGGTTCTACTTGTCTAAAGATGTCCAGGATAAACCGCACCTAAGAACCTAAATAGGAAAAAAAGGCTGTTTATACTATAGAGTGTTCCCTCGATTTTCGCGGGTTCAAACTTCGCGGATAGCCTATACCACGGTTTTTCAAAAAATATTAATTAAAAAATACTTCACAGGTTTTTTTCTATACTACACTTTTTCCTGCCTGATGACGCCATACATCATCGCTAAACTAATAATTTTTGCAAATAAATAACAAAAAAAAATTTATTGTTAATAAATAATTATGTTTATAAATACAGTGGTACCTCGAGATACGAGTTTAATTCGTTCCGGACCTGGGCTCTTAAGTCGAGCAGCTCTTATCTCGAACGACTTTTCCCCATAGGAATTAATGTAAATAATTTTAATTGGTTCCAGCCCTCAAAAAACTCACAAAGTTAGTCTAAATTATGCAGAAAGACAAGTTTTTAATGAAGAAATGTACATGTACATATAAATGAATAATGAAGTTTCTTTCACTTAACTTGTAAACTTTCTTAAACTTTTAAATTTACATATGTTCAACTTCTCTGCCACCCAATCCTGTAGGACAGAGGTCCCCAACCCTTTTTGCACCAGGGACCGGCTTTAAGCGATCAAGAGAGGAATAGGTGAATGAATGGACGGAGGGTGGGAAGGAAGGAAGGAAAGAGGGAAGGGACAGGAACAGAGGAAGGAAGCAAGGAAACTTATGAAAGGGGAGAGTAAGAGAGGAATGAGTGGAGGGAGGGAGGGAGGGAAGAAGGTGGGAAGGAGAAAGAAAAGAAGAAATAGAGGAAGGGAAGGTAAAAGAGAGAAAGAAAAAGAGCTAACTTCCGCGTTCAGCTTCAGGAGACAGCTGCGAAGCCGCGCGCGTGTTTTAAAAGGTTGCAGCCGGCCTGGGGGGCTCGGGGGGGTGCTGGCAAGCCCCCCAGGCCGGCTGCAAGCACCCCACGAGCCCCCCAGGCCGGCTGCAACCTTTTAAAACACGTGCGCCGCTTCGCAGCTGTCTCCTGAAGCCGAACGTGGAAGTTAGCGTTCGGCTTCAGGAGACAGCTCCTTGGCGCTCGTATCTCGAATTTGGGCTTGTAAGTAGAACAAAAATATCTCTCCCCTCCCAGCTCTTATCTCGAGTTGCTCGTAAGTAGAGCAGCTCTTATGTCGGGGTTCCACTGTATCAGGATCACTAAGTATCTTATTCAATGGTGAGTACCAGTAATAATGGTGAGTAAATGGTTGTTAAGGGAATGGAAAATGGTAATTTAGAGGTTTAAAGTGTTAAGGAAAGGCTTGTGATACTGTCCATAGCCAAAAATGGTGTATTTACGTCCGCATCTCTACTTTGCGGAAATTCGACTTTCATGGGCGGTCTCAGAACGTATCCCCCGCAAAAATCGAGAGAGAACACAGTATTCCTATTTTAAAAAAATATTGAGAATTATACTACAGTTTTCTGTATTGTAGGATCTGACAAGGAATACTTTTGGAAGGATTCATTTTAGGGCCATCCAAGAACATCTTACATACATGGTGGTGCTAAGTATGTTTTGAAAAGGTACTTCAAAGTATTCCCTTGTAAAGGAAAAAGCCCAAAGCCGCCAGAAGATACAAAATTTATTCCTCTTGGAACAATACAGCAGCATTAGTAAAACAGTACATCAGTGTATTCAGAAGCATAAATCTGCTCTCCCTCCTGAGTTGCAGAGTCTGGCCTTCACACATAATAATCAATCTGGAAGCATAGATAGCCGAAACAAAGATAGATGGCTGTTTTATATCACACGGAATTGAATTCAGCTCATATAGAGCAATCTGAGACAAATGGATAATCAGTTGCTATTTTTTTTTTTTAAAGGTACAACACGAACCTCAAACAAATTTCCCTCTTCAGAACTCAAAGGAAGAAGGAAGCTATCTGCAAGCTTAGCCTGCGAATTAGATTTCTCAGCATTTCAACACACTGCCACACACAGGGAATTCTTACACCTTGGTTTGCATAACTAACAGAGACAGCTATAAGTTACTACCACCGATGATGGTAACCATCGAGATCTGGCCATAAATGGTATGCATGAGTTTCACTGTTTTAAGTGTTTTTAAACTGTTTTATAGATTTTTAGTACAGTGGTACCTCTACTTATGAACTTAATTTGTTCTGTGACCAGGTTCTTAAGTAGAAAAGTTTGTAAAAAGAAGCAATTTTTCCCATAGGAATCAATGTAAAAACAAGTAATGTATTTGATTGGGGAAACCACGGGAGAGTGGAGCCCCTATTTCCTCCCAGGAGATTCCTAGAGAGGCCCCACAGAGGCTTCTCCCCGCCTTTTCCAGCCCTGTTTCCTCCCAGGAGATTCCTAGAGAGGCCCCACAGAGGCTTAAAAAAGAATGATTTGTTTCCCCAATTTTTGGGGAGGGGATTTTTTCCCCATTTTTTCTTCTGTGCATGCGGAGAAGCTGAGTTTCTGGCATGGTGCATGTGTCGCTATCTTGTTTTCAAGGTTTTTTTGGGGGGGGTGTTATTTTTTGCCAATGCACATGTGCGTGCATGCAAAGCACATGTACATACATACAAAATGCATGTGCATGCACATGAAATGCATGTACTCCCAGGTGCACCCATGCAGTGCAGGTGGGGATGAACCGGCAGTGAAATAAGTTAGAACCCACCCCTGTATCTGAATACACCTGGAGCCTAGCAATTATTATGGCAAAGTATTCTCTTTTTAATGAGATACTCCAGACACCACTGGCCAATAGTTGCAAAAAAATATTAAAATGAGACCAGTGTTGGATGATATTTTCACTGGATATTTTCAAGAGTCACATGAACCTGCCCTAAACTTGCTCTGCTTCTTTCAAGAAGTAGCAATCTCTTTCTCCTCTCCCATTGGGGTGTGTATGTGGGATCAGCACAGTACAGTGGAACCTCGACATACGAGCAGCTCTACTTACGAGCTACTCGAGATAAGAGCTGGGAGGGGAGCGACATTTTTGTTCGCCTCCCGAGCTCACTAACTTCCGCTTTCGGCTTCAGGAGACAGCTCCTTGGCGCTCGTATCCCGCGTGTTTTAAAAGGTTGCAGCCGGCCTGGGGGCTCGGGGGGGTGCTGGCAAGCCCCCCAGGCCGGCTGCAACCTTTTAAAACACACGCGCCGCTTCGCAGCTCTCTGCTGAATCCGGAACGCTAACTTCCGCGTTCGGATTCAGCAGACAGCTGCGAAGCAGCGCGCGTGTTTTAAAATGTGGCAGCCGGCCTGGGGGGCTCGGGGGGAAGCCCCCGAGCCCCCCAGGCCGGCTGCCACGTTTTAAAACAGGCGCGCTGCTTCGCAGCTGTCTCTGAACGCTAACTTCCGCGTTCGTCGGCAGCGGTTTTTTTTGTTGTTGCACGGATTAATTGACTACATTGTTTCCTATGGGAAACAATGTTTCGTCATACGAGCGTTCCGACTTACGAGCCTCCTTCCGGAACCAATTAGTCTCGTAAGTCGGGGTTCTACTGTATGTAAAAAAGCAACACTACGATCCCTAATTAACTAATCTAAGATTTAAAATGAAGCTGTACATTTTTCTTACTCATTCCTCCGTTCCTCATTGGCTTGTGGTGTAATTTGCAGAGAAAGAGTGCTAGATATTTGCAGTGAACAGCTTATCATACAATTTGCCATATGAGGTTCGTTTGCTTTTTGTTTTTTACTCCAATTCACAATTCTCAACATTTTATGTCAGCAATTTCAATATACAGTAATTAGATGGCCAGATGTGGCCCCAACATGGAACTTCATTATGGAGACACATACTTGAGGATGTGAGGGCCTCTTGCCATTCAAAAGTACAAAGTGTGCATTTGTGGGTTAGTGCACTAAATCTGAAGATATAATTTACCAAGCCCACAGTCCCACTTTGAAATAAAAAAGGGGGAAGGGATAAACTATACACTATAAATAGTTAGTGAATCAGCAGTCATGTGAAGAGCAATTATTGGGTGGTGTTTGGTTTTTTTTTTCAAACTAAGATTGCTAACTTTATTTCCTGGCAGACTCCTGTGCCACCCTCACCGCCTACCTGGCATGCAGAAATGAAGCAGATAGAGCTTCATCCATAAGTTTACTCCCAAGTCTGAAACTGTTAAAAAAAAAAAAAAAGGCTGCTTTTCAGGCAGCTTTTAAAAGCAAAAGAATCTGCCAAAAAGGACTGGATGTTCTTCTATCAGATTACAGGATGTCTTGTATCTAAGAATTGTTTCATCTCCCACACTGCAATATATAAATATCTCAATATTTTTCAGAGTAACTGTATTAATCTTTGTAGCCCAAGCAATTCTCTGTAGTTTCCTTCTTGCAGAGATTTAGCTTCTTGCAGAGATTTAGCTCTATTGTGCCGTAAATATTTCCAGCAGTGCACCTTCACATTTGCAACAAAGGAAAAGGAAAAGAAATCTAACTACTTTGAGCAGCAAAGAGGGAAAATGGTTCCTAGGATAATAAGCCGGTGACTTAGTGCTACTAAGAGAACAGCGGAGAAGTGGAGGAATAATTTTTAAAGAACATTAGGGCTCCAAACTCCAAATGGGAGAATCATAAAGATAAAAGTTAGATTAAAAAAAAGAGTTATAATAAAAGCAGGGAGGGGTTTTTTTTTGGGGGGGGGACAGCTTCAAGTAACCCAAAACATTGGTTAAATGCAAGCTGTATATAAAACAAGATGAAAAAAAGACCCAAATGGAGGGTGGTGAATTAGATGGTAAGCAGTCATGCCACAACTACCAACCAAACACATTTCTGAATTTCACTTTCATTAATCTAAGACAGTGGCCCCCAACCTGTTGGGCAACAAGGATGGGTTCCATGGAGAAAAAGTTTTCCGTGCACCGGAGGGAGTGTGGTTTTGTGTGCTGCCTGCATCCTGCAGATGCAGCTCCACTTGCTCCTGTGGACCAGTTTGCTTGCATGCTGCGGACCGGAAACGATCCACGGATCAGGGATTCAGAATCTACATTAGCATAAGGAACAGACTGCTGTGCTGGAACTTTCATAGAAACATAGAAGACTGACGGCAGAAAAAGACCTCATGGTCCATCTAGTCTGCCCTTATACTATTTCCTGTATTTTATCTTAGGATGGATGTATGTTTATCCCAGGCATGTTTAAATTCAGTTACTGTGGATTTACCAACCACGTCTGCTGGAAGTTTGTTCCAAGGATCTACTACTCTTTCAGTAAAATAATGTTTTCTCATGTTGCTTTTGATCTTTCCCCCAACTAACTTCAGATTGTGTCCCCTTGTTCTTGTGTTCACTTTCCTATTAAAAACACTTCCCTCCTGGACCTTATTTAACCCTTTAACATATTTAAATGTTTCGATCATGTCCCCCCTTTTCCTTCTGTCCTCCAGACTATACAGATTCAGTTCATTAAGTCTTTCCTGATACGTTTTATGCTTAAGACCTTCCACCATTTCCATGCAAAGTCAGGAACTTTCTGCTAAAGACAAAAAAAAAAATGCCTTTGAAAAGACCAGTGGAGAATCCCAGGAGAAAAGGAACCAGAAGCTATATGCTGAAGTTGGGAAAAGGAATCCAGCACAACTGGTTTCTGAACGCAATTCAAAGTGTTGGTTATGACCTATAAGGCCCCACATTGCATCAGACCAGATTACCTACGGGACCTGAATCTCAACGACTGGTTAGGTCCCACAGAGCTGGCCTTCTCCAGGTCTCGTCAACTAGACAATGTTGCTTGGTGGGACCTAGGGGAAAGGCCTTCTCTGTGGGGGCCCCAGCTTTCTGGAACCAGCTCCCCCCCCCCGAGATTCGTACCACCCCTACCCTCCTCACCTTCCTCAAGAATCTAAAGACTCATCTGTGCTGCCAGGCTTGGGGCTATTAACTGCTTGCCCCCTGGCTGATGAATGAAATGAATGATTGTTGTTTAAATGGGAGTGACTGATTTTTAAATGTACTGTACTTGGGGTTTAGACCAATTAGTTTTAAATGTAATTGGATTTCAGAAGTTTTTATTGTCTTTTATATGTTGTAAGCCTCCCCGAGTCCTCGGAGAGGGGCAGCATATGAATCCAATTCATCATCTTCTTCATCATCATCTCTTTAGTTTCTATCATCATCATCATCAACATCATCATCTCTTTAGTCTCTGTTAAAAATAAAGAGTCAGTAAGTAAAAAAAAAACTGGATAGAGAAGTTTGGGGGGAAATGCTCATGAAAGTAAGTAGGAATCCTACTTGAAGGCATGAGGTCTTCCCACAGCACAGGTAACATTTTAAGATGAGTAGAAATAATGCATAATGTTGCTTTTTACCATGTTCCTTCCCATAGATCATTTACAAGCTATCTTTTTATGCAACCTGGCATCTTTTTGTGTCAGAGTTGCTTTTATATTAATGGCAGATCTACCATCCTTTGAACTACTAAGAGTTTTATGTTCTCCTGTATGTTCTTTTTAATTGGATATTGTTTTCAGATGTCTGTGTTTTGAACCATTCTGTATTCTTATCCTCTCTGCCACATCCAACTACTTAAAAGTTAAAAAATAAGTCACCACATTCTCCCTTTCCCTTTTTGTTTCTTGCTTTAAATGAAGTTTGATTCTCTTTATTCCTTGTGATATTGATCTCATGTTACAGTCGAAGCATCTGAGCGCAAAGCTTGGCGCAGTGATCGGAAAGATTTGCGGTTTTACTGTCTGAAAAACAGCTGATGTTCCTGAACACGGCCTGTTAACTGGCGTCCGCGAGGGGGCCGATGGCCCTTCCTACCTGTGGCAGACTGAGCTCAAGGCTGCTGCATCGATTATTATTATTATTATTATTATTATTATTATTATTATTATTATTATTATTATTATTATTATTTACTTACTTACTTACTTACTTACTTACTTACTTACTTACTTATTTATTAGATTTGTATGCCGCCCCTCTCCGGAGACTCGGAGCGGCTCACAACAACAAAACAGTACAAATCCAATGGTTAAAACAATTTAAAACCCTTAATATAAAAAACAATCATACATCTCATACAAACTAAAGCGGAAACGGCCCAGGGGAATCAATTTCCCCATGCCTGGCGACAGAGGTGGGTTTTAAGGAGTTTGTGAAAGGCAAGGAGGATGGGGGCAATCCTAATCTTCGGGGGGAGTTGATTCCAGAGGGTTGGGGCCACCACGGAGAAGGCTCTTCCCCTGGGTCCCACCAGATGATATTGTTTTGTTGATGGGACCCGGAGAAGGCAAACTCTGTGGGACCTAACCGGTGGCTGGGATTCATGCGGCAGAAGGCAGTCCCGGAGATATTCTGGTCTGATGCCAGAACTGGGATACCGGGGCGGATCCAGAGATATTCAAATAGATTCAGTCTTCATTGCTGACGGGTGAGGACAAACCATCCTGCTGGCTCCTCCCACAATGGAGAAGGGTTTGGTTTTCATAATCGGGTGCTTTTCAATGCTACAAGGCCAGTAAGTGATTGTGCTAAAGAATTTCCCTTTTATTATTCCCCATCTTCTTTTTAAGGGTGAAATACATACAGTGAGGGTTAGAGTTGGAAGAGATGACATCAGATAGAGACATACCTAGGAAAATAGATAGGGGCAGCACTAATGCTGTACCCAAAGCAAGCCTAGACAGTATAGACAGCGATTAGGAGGGAAAACCACCAGCCTTTCAGACAATGGGTTTGATTTTGCTAGTGCAAGGAGTAATATTGCAGTAATATTGACAAATGCAGAGCAACATCTAAAAGAGCTTTCATACACCCTGTCTTAGGTGGTTTGTGGATTCCTGAAAGGTCTTTATATTGTAAACATAGAAACAATGTGGCCTAGTTTTAACAATGTACTAAAGGTCTGAGGTTGTTCTATATTAATACAGTATTATATGGATCGTTTAAAGAATGGTTTACATTTAGTTCATTTTAACCATAGTTTATTATATGTATGCACACATGTGTATTATTGTAGTATCACTGTGGTATTATTTTTATTCTTAATATGGTTGCTGTGTGTTTGTTTTTATATATTGATGTTGTTGTTATATTTCGCCCAATGAAGAAAACATTTAAAAGCAAAGGATATGTTCTTCAGGATAAGCCATTCAACTAACAGTACAACATTATGCCAGTTTCCTTAGTAACATGTCTCTTTCATTTCTATGAGATTGATCCTCAAGAAAGTTTGTTTAAGGTTGATGCCTAATTTACCAAGCACAGCTACTCAGACATTAAGCCTCCAAGTCTCATGTAGTTCAAACATGAAGTAATATGTAGACTTTGCTCCAGCATACAGTTAGCATACTCAACCTCATTTAAATCACAGCCTGTCAGTTCCAAGTGCCATTTAAAACATACTTTTGTCTTTCAAATTTGGTCTTGTGATTCTTACCACTGAACATTTCATATGAAGAAACCTACATAACCAAATCTGCAGGCTCAGCACTGATACCATCAAAGCATAACTGAAGATGGATTTTTTTTTCATGTTCCCTTCTTAACTATTTTCTTCCAGTTTCCCTGCAGCCAACCATGAATGTCTCCTTGCTTGATTTGAGTGGGTTTCTGCAAGCTGTTTCAGCAAAGCTGCTTTTAAAATATGCATGGGTCTATTGATGCTGAAGAATTAGAGAGACTAGAGATTACTTAATGTTTGCATTAGAGAACCCAAGGTTTTCAAGCATTTTTAAGGCACTGCCACATATTTAAACCCCTGGAAAGGAGCAGGATGTAGTATATAGTCCCTCCCAAGATTCTTTCTAGATAAGTTTAAGTTCTTTTTTTAATAAGTTTTTTTTATTCTTTAACTTGAACATATCATCTTCCATTAAATCGGTGGTTCTCAATCTGGAGGTTGGGACTCCTTTGGGAGGTCGAACAACTGTTTCACAGAGTTCACCTAAGACCATAGGAGAAGATAAATTTCCCATGCTGTTAGGAACTAAAGCTTCTATTCTGGCGCCTTGGAACATATTTTTACAATCCAACCAATCAGGAGTTTACAGTGGGGATGTCCCTCTGAACTTCCTGCCAATCAGCTTAAAGTTCTGTTGGGAGAATTGGCACTAGACTTATGGTTGGGAGTCACCACAATATGAGGAACCGTATTAAGGGGCCGCGGCATTAGAAAGGTTGAGAACCACTGCATTAAATAATGTGTTGTCTTGGTACAAATGCCTCTGTGTTATTACAGTCAAGATTTATAGTATTCATTACATTGGTAATAATTCTCTAATCTTACAGTAATAGTAATCAAAGTTATAACTCTATTCATTTCTCCCTCTTACTGTATCTTCTACTGAAAATATATTATATTAAATATAATAACCTTAACAATCATATTGATAATAATCATATTGTTTTCATTTCTATGTTAACATATGTTCTTTATTTCACCGATCTCCATTTATTTCTCAGTTCTATTTTTATTCTCCAACCATGCATAAAATAGCTCCCATGTCATACAGATATTCAGTTTGTTCTTTCTCCATTACAGCAAGCCTTAATCTATTCATTTCTGCACATTCTAATATTTTTCTAATCAAATTCTCATCCATAGGAATCTTACCAGTTTTCCAATTTTGTGCAAATACAATTGTACCGTTTCCCCCAAAATAGGACATCCTCTGATAATAAGCCCAATCGGATTTTTCATTGCATGGCAAGAAGGCCAAACAATTATTACAAAAAAAATATATAAGACATGGACTTATTTTCATGGAAACACAGTCACTGCAGTTAATACATGTACAATTAAATATTGATTTCCTTTACTATATGTTTCAGGCAAAATCCCCCACAAAAATATTTCTGATTTTAAATCTATGTGCTGCTTTATCATCTTTTCCAACCATATTTGTATTTTTGTCCACTTTTTTTTGCCACTACACATGTCCACCACACATGGTGATACGATCCAGGTATCTTTTATCGTTTCCAACATTTAGCTGGTTTATCTTTAAACATCTTTGCCAACCTCGCCGGTGCCAGGTGCCATCTATAAACATCTTATACAAATTTTATTTGTATGCAGTTGACATTAATTTATCATTTCTATCCCACAACCTTTGCCACTCATCTAATTCTATTGTATAACCAAAGTTTTTTGCCTATGATATAATTGTCTCCTTCACTTGTTCATCTTCCAACAGCCAATGAGTAAGTTATACAGTGATCCCTCTATTCTCGCGAGGGTTCCGTTCCAAGACCCCTCGCGATAATCGATTTTTCGCGATGTAGGGTTGCAGAAGTAAAAACACCATCTGCGCATGCGCGCCCTTTTTTCTATGGCCGCGCATGCGTAGATGGTGGAGTTTGCGTTCCCCGCCGCCCACGCAAAGGGGAAACCCCGATTCGGCTCCTCGCTGCTGCTGCGCTACCGAGCAGATCAGCTGCTGGGCGGCCGAAGGAACCTTCCCTGGGTCTTCCCCCTCATGCTGGTGGGCGGGCGAGCGGCGGACATCAGCGAGGAGCCTGGGTTTCCCCTTTGCGTGGGCGGCCGGGAAGACCCAGGTTGGGGGTTCGGGGGGGTGCTGGGAAGCCTCCCAGGCCGGCTGCAACCTTTTAAAACAGCCGCGCCGCTTCCCAGCTGAGTCCTGAAGCCAAACGCGGAAGTTCACCTTTGGCGTTTGGCTTCAGGACTCAGCTGGGAAGCGGTGCGGCTGTTTTAAAAAGGTCGCAGCCAGCCTGGGGGGCTTCCCAGCACCCCCCAGGCCGGCTGAGACCTTTTAAAACAGCCGCGCCGCTTCCCAGCTGACTCCCGAAGCCAAACCCGGAAGTGGTTTTTTTTTTTTAATTAATTTTTTTTAAATCGCGATATAGCGTTTTGCGAAGATCGAGATCGCGAAACTCGAGGGATCACTGTACAGCTTTTTTATCACTTTCTTCTGTCCCTGTTAATATCTTATCTAATTACGTTGCTTCTTTATAAAAAACCATATAATTTAGCATCTTTCTCATATCTAGAACATACCTGCACCTGTGAATACCATACCATGCCCTTGATCACTCAATTCTTGTTTCTTTTTGAGTTCCCTCTTTTCATTCAAAAGATCTTTATATCTCACAATATTTCCCATGTTAATAACATTGGGTGAATCAGTGCTTCCATTGTTGAAAGCCAAACTGGTGTCAAATAATGTTGTTCTCTAATTTTCTCCCATTCTAACAATAATGCATTTCCTTATATAATGTCTTTGAAAGTAACCTTGTATTCTGCTTTTCCCATACCATAGAAAGGCATGCCAACCCAGTTATAGGTCATGTCCCTCCAGAGTCAATAGCCTTATGTCTCTATGTAATCCATTCTTTCATCCATGTTAATGCTGCTGCCTGATAGTACAATTCCCAATTAGATAGTAAAAAGCCCCCTCTATTTCTTGAATCCTGCAACATTTTTAAACTAATCCTTACTTTTTTCCCCTGCCAAAAGTAGTATTATTTTATTAAGTTCCTCAAAGTAATTTTTTCCAGTTTTATCGGAATTATTTGAAATAGATACAATACTCTCGGCAATATATTCATTTTAATTGTAGCTCTCCTTCCCATCAGCAATAGCTGCAAATTTTTCAAAATGTATTTTAATTTGCTGCATCAATTTTCAGTAATTATCTTCCTTAATAGTAGTTACACATTTTGTGGTCAACTGAATTCCAAAGTACTTTACTTTCTTAGTACTGTAATCTGAATATCTATTCTCTTCATTGACTCTTTTTTCTGATTATCACTAAGGTTTTCCACTAAAATTTTAGTTTTCTGTTTATTTAATTTTTAATCCTGCTAACTTCCCCATATTCCCCATAATTTTTAAAATTAATTTAGGCTGTTTCTTGTGGGTCTTCCAAAATAAATACCAAGTCATCTGAGAACGTTTGTAGTTTATACTTTTCTTTTTTAAATTTCCATATCTTTTATTTCTATATCCTCTCTAATATTTCTATTCAAGTGCCATGATAAATAACATGGGGGATAAGGCTAAGTTCAAATTCCATCATCTTCAACCATCATTGCAGGGACTAACTTCCCCAGCAGATTAGAAGTTGGGCAATCACCATCCAGTTACTTCAAATAACTGACAGGGAAAAGTGGGAGGGGAAGAGATTCTAACTTAACCATCACAGAATTTTTTAAAAGCATTTATAAGAAGGGGGGGGGGAGATGGAAAATATTACCCCAAATCACATATGATTTCACAGAGCCAGAGTCACACCTCTTTAAAGAGGCATGGCATAAATCAAACTTTGATAGTGGAATCCATTTATGAATCCAGATGGCTTTTACTAAAGGATCCTTCCTTATATAGCCATGTAGGTTGGTCATTTTTTTTCTCCACCCCTTCAACTTGCTTTGCCAGAAACTGACTGCTGCTTCAGCCAATGCAACTGAAGGTTTCTACTGGGAAGGAACATTCCCGAGGCTCCGTGTTCACCTTTATTTCATCCATCCATCCACCTGTCCACACCCATTGCAAGCTCTCTTTTAACCAGAGGTCAGGGGAATAGGAACTGTGGGCCTCTAGTTACTCCTAAACAACAACTCTGAATAGTACACCAATATGATCAATGTGAAGGATACTGACAGAGGATCTGGAGCAATGCTTCTCAATCTTAGCCACAAAAGTCAAAAACTTCCATTTCCTCCATCAGTATGAACTGGAAGGACTTGGTTTTTCTTATTTCTGCATATTGAGACATTGCTTATATAAGTAAGGTTGAACATTGTACTTCTGCAACTTGGTGCTTTCTTGATATATTAACAACCCTAGACAACATAAATGACAAAATATTATCAAGGTTAGCAAGTCAGAATATCTACAAGGGGAGGTTTCCTGCTATTATAACTCTAATCTCAATGTCTTGAAAGCTAATTAAATATTTTCCCCTCTCTATTCCATTAGTTCTCCCCCAAACAATCAAGCATAGCCAAGATTTATCAAACCTAGTATCTTTTTTTCTCCTTACATAAAAGGGTAGAGAGGGATACGGTAAGTTAGGAGATTGTGCTTGCTGATTCTTCCCAGCAAAGAGCTGCTAAAAAAGTCCAGGAATTAAAGAAAAGTAGTAGGGTATAAGATGCTGGCAGTAGTATGCTCCATCATCATGTTGCCTGTACTCACCTCCATTGCTCATTCTAGAAATGGGTTGAAAAATGTTTAATAAAAAAAAACCCACCACATTTTAGGATGGCAGCCAAATGGAGTTATGCAAGCCAAATGAATTATGCATTAAATGCAAGAAAAAAAAGGTCCAAAATGGCATTAAAATATCTAGGTGCACATATTCGCTAATACAAATAGTTCTCACTTAAAAACTCTCCTGTTTAGTAACCATGTAAGTTACAGCAATGCTGAAAAAGTAACTTTAAAACCAGTCCTCACATTTACGACCATCACAGGGCCCCCAAAGTTACTTGTGATTCAGGCCTTTCACAGCTGGCACACATTTATGACAGTTGCAAATCCCACAGTCACACTAACTGCCATTTGCACACTTCAATTGCTGACTTGTGACAAGCAGAGACAATGGAGAAGCCGGCAATCAAAATCACAACTGATGTCTCTCTGTGGCCACATTGCTTAGCGATGGATATGCCAGCCCCAATTTTAAGCATATACATGTACATGCCTGCATACAGAGCAAGAATGGATGCACCACATCATTCTATGATAAAGTTTTTTCATAACTAATTTATTTAGTTCTGATTAATAGTGCGGCCCAAACTGTGCAAGCTATCCCAAAGGCCGATTCTGGCCATCTGCGACATTGACACTAATTTGGGTGCAAGTCTCTCTGAATTCCACAGAATTTGCTTACCTCAAGGAATTCATCAAATGTTAGCATAGCACCCCCATCCATCTTTTTTTATAGTTTTATTTTTTATTTTTTTCTCCACCATACATCAAATAATTACATCCATATAAACCAATCATAGTAATAAAAAACCCATTAAAAATATCTTACTTTGACTTCAATCCAAATACTATCAATATTTGCCAGTCTGAACTTCCATTTTCTATTCACTCAACCTTCTTCTTTCCTCCACTCCTCACCCTTCTTTCTTTAACTTTCTCAGCCCTTCCTTCTCCAACCTCTCCGTCCATCATCATCATCATCATCATCATCATCATCATTATATTATTTCCCTTCATAAATCGACAAGGCTCAAAGAGAGGGGGGGCTCTCAGGAGGTTGTGAGTTCTATCCTAATTAGAGGCAAATGCAGGGTCTCCATTTTGGGCAGTGGGCTTGGACTAGATCAGTGTTTCCCAACCTTGGCCACTTGAAGATATCTGGACTTCAACTCCCAGAATTCCCCAGCCAGCATTCGCTGGCTGGGGAATTCTGGGAGTTGAAGTCCAAATATCTTCAAGTGGCCAAGGTTGGGAAACACTGGACTAGATGACCTGCAAGGTCCCTTCCAACTCTTGTTAATCTGTTAAAAAGGCTGCTGACAAGCGCCAGTAAGGCCCTTCGGGAAGGATGCCGTTCTCCATCAAGCTAACAAAAATAAAAGGACTGGGCAAAACTTCACCACCGCCTACAATAAGGGGGTCCAGGTTACCGGGGCTCCCCTTACTACTAAGCCTCCAGCTACATCATGTTTACGGACGACATTTGTAAGACGCGAGCCCGTTCAACGGGTGAGAGCCGAGCAATGCTCGCCTAGAGCGCGAACGCTCCATCTCACCGCCGGCCGCGCAAAACCCTCCAAGCCGCCGCGCCGGTTAAGAGAAGGGCGGCCTACCCAGAGGAAGCGCCCGTGGGATGCCGCCCGTCAGGAGCTCCAACGAGGGCGACGCCTCAGCCTTCTTCTCCTCTTGCTGCTGCTGCTGCTGCCGCCGCCGCCGTCCTCGGAAAGAGAAAAGCCCGCCGCCTCGGCCGCTTCTGCTGAGCGGGCGCCTCCTGGGCTCTGCAGCTCCCGCCGGGGCTTGCATGGACCACGCGCCGGTGCCGCCCGCTCCTCAGGGGCGCGAGCAGCCTGGCCGGGGTGTGGGCGCCTCGCGCATTCTGCCGCCGCTGGCTTGGATTGCCCGCCCGAGGGTGGTTCGGCGCGCTTTCCTTCGCCGCTTTCTGCTCGCCCTTGTTCGCCCCCCTTATCCTTCTGTCCCTTGAGGAAGGAAGAAGGATGGGGGGGGGGAGCGAGGAGGGAGGGAGGGAGGAGGGAAAAGGGAATAGCTAATCTGAGCACAAGGGCGCCATTAAGCTTTCTGTGGCTTTGCAAGCCGGAGCGGGGCTGCTTTGAAGCGACCGCTAAATTGGGTGCGCCGCGGATGTTCTCCACAGCCCACTAGCCGCCCCGCGCGCCCCCTGCTGGCTCGCGGGGCGCAAGACATAAAAAGGCCAGAGCCTTCCCCTCAGGCAAATCTCAAATTCGGATCGCTATTTGCGCAACTTCGGCCTTCGGGAAGGTGGGCAATTGATGATCGACTCGCTTTTGCGGGCACCTCTGAGTAGCTAGCAATCCGAAATCAGTCAGAATAGAGCTGGAAGGAGCCTCAGAGTCTTGTAGTCCAGCCCCCTGCTCAAGCAGAAGACTATACCGGGGATTAGATTAGATTATTATTGGAGTTGGAAGGGACCTTGTAGGTCATCTAGTCCAACACTCTACCCCTCAAGCGGGAGTCCCTACACTATTTCAGACAAATGGCAGTCCAGTCACCCTTTGAAAGTCACAACTGTCGGAGTGCTCACAATGTCCGCTCACAATCTCGGTAGGCAAGCTGTTCCACTTGTTTTATTGCTCTCACTGTCAGAAAGTTCCTCCTTATTTCCAGATTGAATCTCTCTTTGGCCAGCTTCCATCTGTTATTCCTCATGTGGCCTTCTGGTGATTTGGAAAACAGCCTGACCCACTCTCAGCCATGGGATTTTAAGAGAATTTTTATTGGGAAATGTAAAGAAAAGGGTGGATAGCTTATTTTCCTGTACTTTTCTAACACTTCTCTCTTCCTTTTTTTCTAATCCAGACTGTCCCAATGATTAACCAGAGTATTCAGTTGTAACCTAAAATGGACAAATACTAAAAGACAAGGCATAGGCTGACACTGTAAAATTTAACACTCTTCCGTCATTTTCTCTAAATTGCCCCATATCCCCACAGTTGTTGCTTGTGACTGAGATAAATGAAAACTCTCAGATCAGGGCAATTTACATTCTTGCCCACTTAAAGGCTGGAGGAATGCTTTTGAACGGTACCATCTGAGTGTATCCTACTTAGTTTTATAACTAACTTTCAGATTCATTATTATTAGTCTTCAAAGTCACCCTTCAATGTGGGCATTTGAAATTGGCCACTGTGTGATTAATGGATACTGCAGAGGGTGTCAAGAGACTCTCCACCCCACATCCTCGGAAAGGGCTGGCATATAAATCAAACAAATAAATAAGCAAACAAATAACTAAACAAACAACTAAACAAACAAACAAATAAATAACTATGGCAGAAGCTCTTCCTTTGGATTGCCTCCTTCATATAATACAGTGATGGCAAACCTTTTTCGGCTCAGGTGCGAAAGGGGTGCCCTCCTCTCACCCCATGCATGGACACAACCCCTGCAATTCCCCCCCTGTGCATGCGCACAACCCTCCATGGCCACAGGCCTCACTGAGGCTTCCGGATTGCCAGTAGCCACGTTGGGCTGCTTTCCACTCTCTCCAGGGTTCAGGAAAACCTCCTTAAGCCTGGGGACAGTGAAAACGGCCCAACGGGCCAACTGTAAGTTTGCTTCCGAATGTCCATTTGGCCCGTTGGGCCATTCTTCACCATCCCCAGAGTTCACAAGGCTTTCCTGAAGCCTGGGCCAGCATGCACATACATAATGGAGCTTACATAGGGCAATGCCTTGCATGCCCTCAGATATGGCTCCGCATGCCACCTGTGGCACACATGTCATAGGTTCCCCATCACTGATATATTAAAATGCATTGTGATATCACACTTACCAAAGGAGTGAAGCTTGCATCAGGACAGCATGATGCCATTGCTCTCATTTTGATTAAAGCATTGGGTTTTTCAGACACCTCTGTATGTAAGACAGAATGTTAAATGAGAAGAACTCTTTACTTGTTCTTTAAAATAAAGAACCCGAATATCTGTATGGTACATGTAGTCTGTCTATAGAGATTCTCAGTCATCCAGGTTTGTCCCAAAGGTGCTTTTTCAGGAAGCAACTGGACTTACTTGTTTTTTTTTCTTGAAGACATTTTGCTCCTTCTCCTTTTCTTCAGAAGAAAAAACAAGAAAGTCTCCTGAAAAAGCACCTTTGGGACTACTTGTGGTCTGATTTACAACCCTTCATTTAGCAATAGTTCAAAGTTATAATGGCACAAATGAAAGTGACTTATGACTGGTCCTTGCATTTAACAACTATCACAGCAGCTCCAGGTCATGAAGCTGGAGGTGACCAAAATTTGGATTGGTGACAACCAGCAAGTATTTATGACAGTTACAGAATTTCGGGGTCACATGTTCACCATTTATGATCTTCCCAGCTAACTTCCAACAAGCAAAATCAGGGAGAAGGTAGATGATGTTAATAACACAATTCACTTAACTGCCATACAGTATTTAGCAATAGTTAGTTGTAGTTGTAAGTTGAGGACTACTTATATATGCCTTTTGGCTGGTAGAATTAAGAACCTTCTGTCTCTAGGGAAGGGTCAGTGTTAAGTTAGAACTGGAACTCTTGTTAACTCTCATGGCTACAGCTCTCAGAATTCCTGTGCCTCATAATTCTACAAGACCAATCTATCTATCCATCCATCCATCCATCCATCCATCTAATTAATTAATTAATTAATTAATTAATTAATTAATTAATTAATTAATAGGCTGTCCATTTCTTCGTGGACTCAGGGTGGCTTACAAGAGTAAAATTCAATCTAACAATAAAAATAGTGAATTATGAATAATTAGAAAAGTTAGAAAGATAAAAAACTCAATATAACACAATTAATCGTCTATCATTCACACAATGGGATGAAGCGGGAACTATTGCTCATAGCCCCAGGCCTGCTGGCATAGATAAGTTTTCAACCCTTTTCAAAAGGCAAGAAAAGGGGGGGGGGCGATATGAATCTCCAAGGCGTGTTGGCTCCAGAGGCCTGGGACCACTACAGAGAAGGCCCTTCCCCACGGCCCGTCGGTTGGCATTGTTTGGCTGATGGGACTGGAGAAGGCCGATTCTGTGTGACCTAACCAGCTGCTGGAATACATGAGGCAGAAGACAGTCCCGAAAGTAGTCTGGTCTTAAGCCATGTAGGGCTTTATAGGTGATAACCAACACCTTGAATTGAATCCAGAGACTGATCAGCAATCAGTGCAGGTCGCTGGGTGGTGGACTGATGTATCTAGGTATGCCAAACATGGCTTGCACGACTGCATGCTGGATTAATTGAAGTCTCTGAACGTTCTTCAAGGGTAGCCCCAAATAGAGCGCATTACAGTAATCGAGCCTTAAGGTGATGAGGGCATGAGACTTCCTGTCCAAATAGGCCCCCAACTGGTGCAACAGGTGAACCTGTGCGAAAGTCCCTCTAGCCACAGCTAAGATATGTTGCTCTAACCTCAGCGGTGGGGCTAGAAGGACTCCCAAGTTGTGGACCCACTCTGAGGGGGGTCAAAATTCCCCCCTTCGCCGACTGATGGACATACAGATGGGATTGTCTTTGGCAGGCAAAACCCACAACCACTCAGTCTTGTCAGGGTTAAGCTTGAGCCTGTTGACGCCAATCCAGGCCCTCACACTCTCCAGGCACTGGCACATCACTTCAACTGCTTCACTGAATTGGCACGGGATGGAGATGTACAGCTGAGTGTCATCAGCATACTAATGGAAACTCACCCCATGCTGACAGATGATCTCACCCAGCGGTTTCATGTAGATATTAAACATGAATACTGTATACTGTATTACTGGTTCATATTTAAGTGATCTTGGGTTAAGTTTGCTGAGATTTCCATTCCTAGGAAGATTGGCAATTGTGTTGAATGCTTTTCACTTGTGAATAATTTTCCTCTTTCTAGAATTATGGGCTTTGAATTGTTTTGGAAATGGCCTTATAACCCTTCCCATGCACTAACAATGGCTTCCCCTAAGATTATTGTTGATGTCTTTATCCTTTGGCATTTTGTTAACACACACTTCAATAATGTAATGGAACCCAGCAAATGCCTAAAATTTTGAAACTTTTAAAGAGGTAGTCACTTGCTGATGATTGTTGTGAGTGGTCCACAACCAGCTCAGTTAGTCACAGATTCTGAGAAGGGTGAATTGGGTCTATCTTGGTACCCTAGGCCAGTGTTCTTGACAACTGAGTCAGACAGTGAGAGTGAGGGAGAATGAGAACCTGAGAAACCTGAGGAACCTCCAGAGACTGTAGAAACCCCAATGATGGTAATGTCTGAGTCAGAGAAGGAGGGAGGCATAGGGGATCAGGAGCCCCTATTAGACGCCTTGGTCAAAACAGGCAGACAGGAATATCTTTATGTGGAAAGTTTCAAAAGGTAATATCTATGAAAGAAAGTGAAGACAGTTATAGCTCTAGCAAACAGTTGACCACATCCAGACAGTAAATAAGTGAGGAATCATAGGTAAAAAAGGTATAGAGTTCCAACATTTGTAAAGGTGGAAGTCCTAGATTCAGGGTTCCAGAAATGATTTGCTGGCAAACTTCTCTTACTCTTCTAACATCATCGAGCCGAGATGCAGCTGTCTGAGAGAAACCTGGAGATTCGTGAATGTGTGTGTGACTGAAGAAACATTATCTGACTGAGGAATGTTATAATTAGCTTTGATTCTCGGCTGCAGTCCGTTTCTTATCTCTTAGCCAATTTAACCAGGAAAGCAGCCAAAACGGACTGAAAGGCCTGGCTTTGCTTGTATAAATCCTGTTTTACATATAAAAGTGTTTGATTTGAAATATCTGCGCATGGGTTCTCCCTTTGTTCCGATCCAAGTAGGACTGAGCAGAACAATGATCAATTGATCAAGGGTTCCTGATTAGCAGCACCTGTTGGCTACTTAGCCTCTTCATACTTATGGAAGCAGTAAAGATGTACTAAGATTTTCCCACACAACTTCTCCATTTTGGCTTTGTTGTTCTTGTTATTCAACAAATGATGGCATGGTTGTTCATACGAAGTTCTATTTGCCTACTTTTAAGAACAGCTAAGGGCCAGATGATTTTAACTATGTCTCGATACATACAACCACAGAACTCAAAGAGGACATAATTTTTCACATGACTGTAGGTTTTGATGTTTAAAATGATTTTATGTAAAGCAAAATGTATGTTGATGTTGTATCACTTTTGAAATCTACTGGATGTTGTAGTTTTGTAATTTACTGAATTGAAGAAAGTCAAGTCGGTACTTTTCTTTCTCTCTTTGCTTTTCTTTCTTTCTCCCCCCCTCTTTTTCTAACTTTTGTTTCTTCTATATTTTTTATCTTATAAAGGAACTTACTAAAAAGTATTAATTGGAATGTTTGCACTGTGCGTAGTGATTGCTCTGAGGTAGTGGTTCTCAATCTGGGGAGCGGGACCCCTTTGGGGGTCGAACGGCTATTTCACAACGCCTAAGACCATGGGAAAAGACAAATTTCCCCATGTTTAGGAATTAAAGCTTCTATTCTGGCACTTTGGAACATATTTTTACAATCCAACCAATCAGGCGTTTACAGAGGTGTGTCCCTCTGACCTTCCTGCCAATCAGCTTAAAGTTCTTTTGGGAGAATTGGCACTAGACTTATGGTTTGGGGTCACCACCACATGAGGAACTGTATTAAGGGGTCGTGGCATTAGAAAGTTTGAGAACCACTGCCTGAGGTTTGAAGTCATTAAGGTGATGTGGTTTGGGTGTGGACTTTCAGGCTTTATTTAAACTTTATATCTGAAGAAGGGCAATTTTTACTAAACTGCAGCTATGGCATGAAGCTCCATAATTGTTTCTGTGGTATTTTACAAATTTTTGGGGAGGTGCAGTTATGCAAGAAATCTACATGCATGAAATGGAAGAATGCTGGACGCATTTTAGTCCCACTGGAATTGAATGTGATTATGGTTAGTGCAATAAAAATAGAGATTAAGAGAACTGCAACTTATGAAGCCTTTTCAGTTATTTTTTCCCTCAGTGGTGTACAGTACTAAATCTATATATAGAAACTGTGGCTTTGGTCTAAATTTGTGCCTGGCAGCTGTACACGGTTATCAAAAACTGTTTAAAATACCATATTTCAAACATTACCATGCTATTTAAGAGTAAATAAAATTACTAGCGATTATAAGGATCATAGTCAAGTTAGGTTTGAACATTTCAATTAATATTCAATCAATTAATGCTGAATATTGTTGAACTACCCCTCTCCCCCCTCAAAGCCTTAATTAAACAGATAATTCATACATTTGTGTTTATTACATTTACATTAAGCTGCAGGTCTGGACAGTCTGTGACAGTTTGTAGCTGATTTATAATTCCTATCAGCTGCTGCCAGTATTAACTGGATAGTAGCTAATAGTCTTTTTACTGTTAGGAAAGCATGAGAAATATTTTTGGTGTATATTTTAATACAAGTAGTTCTAATTGCCAAAATCAGAATGTGAAATTCAGCTACCCCCACCCCCATTTTTATAGGTTTTTTTCACACAAAAAATGCATGTTACAGCAGTGTTTTTCAAACTTCAGCAACTTTAAGCCATGTGGACTTCAAGTCCCAGAATTCCCCAGCCAGCCATGCTAGCTGGAAAATTCTGGGACTTGAAGTCCACATGGCTTAAAGTCAACGAGGTTGAAAAACACTGCACTATGGGAACCTTCCCTCCCACTTCCAAGATAGATAAGCTGATATTAGGGGATAAAGTGCATGTGTGTGTGTGTGTGTGTGTGTGTGTGTGTGTGCATTGGAGTATTTGGGAATCCAAGCAAGTTCTGAACAGCAGTAAGAATTACAAAGAGTGTGATTATTTTTTAACTGTTTTCTGTTATTGGAAGAAATATCCATCTGGTTCAGTTCCAAATGGGGAGAAAGATACTGGAAACATGGAGACTGATTGGAATGATGGTTTAATGGAGCCAAACCATCAAGCACATGGTCCTGGTTGGTAGTGGGTTCTAAATCCCTTTTCGTGTGTGTACTTGTTATTTATTTTTTTAATTTATTATTTAGATTTGTATGCCGCCCCTCTCTGTGAACTCGGGGCGGCTCACAACAGGCATAAACAAATCGTACAAATCCAAATAGATTCAAATAAATTTAAATATTTAAAAAAGTTTTAAAAAGAACCCCGATATACTAACAAGCACACAAACAAACATACCATACATAAATTGTACGTGCCCGGGGGAGATGTTTCAGTTCCCCCATGCCTGATGACAAAGGTGGGTTTTAAGAACTTTACGGAAGGCAGGGAGGGTAGGGGCAGTTCTAATCTCCGGGGGGAGTTGATTCCAGAGAGTCGGGGCCGCCACAGAGAAGGCTCTTCCCCTGGGGCCCGCCAACCGGCATTGTTTAGTTGACGGGACCCGGAGAAGGCCCACTCTGAGGGACCTAATCGGTCGCTGTGATTCGTGCGGCAGGAGGCGGTCTCGGAGGTATTCTGGTCCAATGCTATGAAGGGCTTTAAAGGTCATAACCAACACTTTGAATTGTGACCGGAAATTGATCGGCAACCAATGCAGACTGCGGAGTGATGGCGAAACATGGGCATACCTAGGTAAGCCCATGACTGCTCTCGCAGCTGCATTCTGCACGATCTGAAGTTTCCGAACACTTTTCAAAGGTAGCCCCATGTAGAGAGCGTTACAGTAGTCGAATCTCGAGGTGATGAGGGCATGAGTGACTGTGAGCAATGAGTCCCGGTCCAGATAGGGCCGCAACTGGTGCACCAGGCAAACCTGGGCAAACGCCCCCCTCGCCACAGCTGAAAGATGGTTTTCTAATGTGAGCTGTGGATCGAGGAGGACGCCCAAGTTGCGGACCCTCTCCGAGGGGGTCAATAATTCCCTCCCAGGGTAATGGACGGACAGATGGAATTGTCCTTGGGAGGCAGAACCCACAGCCACTCCGTCTTATCTGGGTTGAGTTTGAGTCTGTTGACACCCATCCAGGCCCCAACAGCCTCCAGACACCGGCACATCACTTCCACTGCTTCGTTGACTGGACATGGGGTGGAGATGTAAAGCTGGGTATCATCAGCGTACTGATGATACCTCACCCCATGCCCTCGGATGATCTCACCCAGCGGTTTCATGTAGATATTAAATAGCAGGGGGGAGAGGACCGACCCCTGAGGTACCCCACAAGGGAGAGACCTCGGAGTCGACCTCTGACCCCCCACTAACACCGACTGCGACCGGCCGGTGAGGTAGGAGGAGAACCACTGAAGGACAGTGCCCCCCACTCCCAACCCCTCCAGCCGGTGCAGAAGGATACCATGGTCGATGGTATCGAAAGCCACTGAGAGGTCAAGGAGCACCAGGACAGAGGATAAACCCCTGTCCCGGGCCAGCCAGAGATCATCCATCAATGCGACCAAAGCAGTTTCCGTGCTGTAACTGGGTTATGTTTCTGTGCATGTACAGAAGCGTCCCAGGTGGGTTGGTGGAGCCCTCCCACTGCTGGCATTACCGGTTCTTAGAACTGGGTCAAACCAGGAGCAACCCACCACTGGTCCTGATGCAGCTGAACACTTGGAGTGGAGATTGAATGTTATTTATACTCTTTCTGGGGCCTTGTCCTTGAGCTTCCTGTTTCTGTGGCAAGGGCATGTATTCTATTGGTTGCTGTCAGACTATGCAAGGACCATAGCTGATTTTGTATGTTATCTGAGTCAACCTTGGTTGAAGCTTGGGCTGATGCAATGAAGAGGCTTTGTTGTGCAGTTTCTATTCTGGCTGAATTTCTTTGCCCTGAAGGATAATCCCATTATCCTGGAGCTGAAGATCTTTTGTTTTGTAGATAGGCTGGCCCAGTCCTTCTCAATGGGCACCAAATATCTGCTGGGGACAGGGAGCTGAAGTTCTGAATTTCTATCTTTAGAAACATGTTTCTCCTTTAGGGAAAATATAATATTCTGCCCTTTTAATATTTCCTAAAATATTTCATTCTTCCAAGAGGGCTGGCCGCTAACTTTCTACACTATATATTTATCAGCAGTGAAGGGCTACCATGATAGGGCGTGGCTTATGCAGGATGCCCTGCATTTTCTTTCATCTTTTAATGCAAATTGGGTGCTATGGGGTGGAGCTCCATTTTTGCTACCCTACCCCGTCCGGGCAGTAGTCCACCCCTGTTTATCAGTCAGAAAAACAACGTGTTCTCATCTGATCCTCCAAAACACTGGAGTCAAACTCGATCGTGATGTCACAGGTTTTGCCTTTGTGGAGCTGGCGTGGGCATGGCCTGCCTGTGATGTATCTGGCCCAAAGGCCACCAGTTTGACGCACCTGCTGCAAAACAATTTAGCAGGGATGAAGAGGGTTAGAATTAATAGATGATAAGGTAACATAAAGTAAGATAACTTTTAGTATCATTTTTTACTGTGAGCACACTGGCCCACATTAAAAATGAAATTATGTTACCTGCTCTCAAACGAAAATATACACAAACAACACATACATATACACAGGGGTGGGCTACTGCCCGGATTTATTTGGGGGGGGAACACAGTGGGGTAGCGAAAAAGGGGCTCCACCCCCGAGCACCTAATTTGCACTGAAAGATGTTGAAAGAAAATGCAGGGCATCCTTCATAAGCCACGCCCACAGTGTGGTAGTAAAATTTTGGTAGCTCTTCACTGCATATACATTATAAATATCCGTAATGGCGAATCTATGGCACATGTGCCAGAGATAGCATGCAGAACCCTCTCTGTGGGCATGCCTGCCATCACCAGTTGCTTTTCCAAGTTCGATCATGTGCATGCACACCAGACAATGGAACCTGGAAGAGCAACCTGGCCACCGTGCGCATACATATCGGCCAGCTGTTCTCTTCTGGATTCTGGCTCATTGGTGTGCATGTGCGCCTGCACCCAAAAGGTTAACCATCACTGATATATACCCCATGGAGCCTGTTCCAGCATCACTATATGCTATATCCTAGACCTAGATAGAAGGAAGTAAACTACCAGTCATCTTTGCGGCCATCCTCGTCACTCTTTTGGAAATGCTTCCAAATCAGACAATAATGCTATATGACAGGATGCTGTCGATCACCCCTCTATACAGGAACAGGGAAGGAAGATGTACTCTTCTCACGTGATGCAAAAAATGCGGGTAGTATTTGAAGTGACTTGAGACAGCGAGTAAATGAGACAGTTCTTTATTTTCAGCTCTTTAGGAAGTGACTCTCAGCTGGAACGCGTCTCAGCTGGGCAAGGAGAAAACCGCTCCTTTTATACATTTTTGGTTCCCGCTTAAAACGAGCTGTCAGCGCCTCAACCAATCAGGCGCAACCTTATTTACATATTTTCCCTGGTTACAGCTATTTACAGAGTATTCAACCCCCCCGCCCTCTCTATAAAAAAACAGTTTAATCAGAAAGCCATGTGATGTAGTCATCCAATCGGTGCGGTCTTTGTATGTTCCTTGCTGACCTGCGCAGTTCAGTTGGGGTTTCGTCGTCGGCAGAAGAGGAGGTCGGTTCATCGGTACCTCCTCTGGTTTCTAAGGGCCGAGGCTGAGCTCCGGCCCCCAGAGTCGAGCTGGCTGGCACATCACCGACCTCTGCTGACGAAGATGGTTCTGCGGCGCTGGTTGAGCAGCTTCTTTGTGGTAAGTCCATATTTAAATCTATTTCAGCTGGTGGTGCGTCGACTTCAAGCGGGGTAAAACAGTCGGTCCTAAGATTTTGGTTAGGTTCAGAGTCCGGGCCCCTTCTTAAATGATCAATGTGCCTAGTCCATAACCGGCCATCAGTTAATCTTATTAAATATGTTTTAGGCGCTTTTTGTTGGACCACGGTTCCCTTTAGCCAGCTTAGGCCTCCACCAAAATTTCGTGCTAGAATACTTTGCCCTAAAAACATATGTCTTTCAGCGTTTTCAGACATAAAATTACTTTTACAATACATAGGGTGTAACCTATCAAGGGTTGACCTGAGTTTCCTCCCCATGAGAATTTCTGCAGGACTCATGTGGGTTGCTGCATTTGGAGTTATATGTTGGGCCAATAGGAATTTATCTAAATGGGCTTGTACCTCCCCAGGACCAGCCCTACGTAAGGCCTCCTTGGCTATACGTACGTATCTCTCTGCCAATCCGTTAGCCCATGGCGAAAAAGGTGATATGAGGGCATGCCTGACCCCTAGCTGGTCTAGGAAAAGCTCAAATTGCCTGGCTGTCAACTGGGGCCCATTATCCGATACCAATACGTCTGGATAGCCATGGGTTGTAAAAAGATGGCTAAGCGCTTTTATAGTAGCACATGTGGTAATGTTATGCATTGCAATTATTTTGAGCCACTTAGAATAAGCATCTACAACAATTAAGAAATACTGTGAGCCAATGGGGCCTGCGAAATCAATGTGTATTCTGGACCATGGGCCCTTGGGTTGCTCCCAATCCATGGGTGTAGTTTTGGGGGGCTTTGGCCTTGACTCCTGACAGGGGTCACATTTGGCCACCCAACCTTCAATTTCAGCATCCAGTCCGGGCCACCAGAAATGGCCCCTTGCTAACCCCTTCATTCTGACAATGCAACATTTTTAAAACCTTAGTCTTCAGACTGTCAGGGATTATGACCCTGTCACCCCATAAAAGACATCCTTTAACATAAGACAACTCAAATCTCTTACACTTAAATTCAGACAGGCATTTTTCATCAGGTTCATTAGTCCACCCTCTTAGGACACAATTTATTACTTTCCTTAGCCTCAGGTCTTGTTTAGTATGTTCGGCCACTTCCTTGGCAGTGGTCAGGGGGGTTATCTTCTAACTCTATAAGTAATACATCAGCGGAAGGGGCAGGGTCCTCCACTATTTCGGGAATGGGGCACCTGCTAAGGCCATCTGCATGGTTTATGGTTGTTCCTCCCCTATGCGTTAATCCATATTGGTAACCTGACAAGAATAAATTCCATCTAATTAATCTTGGTGACATAAAGGGGGGAGTTGGTTTGTCTGGGGCCAGAAGGCCCAACAAGGGTTTGTGATCTGTAACAAGTTCGAACCTCCTCCCAAAAAGGTAGTTGTGGAACTTTTTCACTCCCGCTACTAATGCTAAAGCCTCTCTGTCCAGTTGACTTTAGTTACATTCAGTGCTGGACAAAGTCCTTGAAAAAAATGCTATAGGGGCCTCTGTGTTGTTAGGCAGCACATGAGCCAAGACACTACCCACGCCATAGGGGGAAGCATCGCACGTCAGACGTAGGGGAAGCAACGTACTATACTGTACCACTACACTTGTGGATGTTAACAGATTCTTTATTCGTGAGAACGCTTCACTTTCAATTCTCCCCCACGTCCAAGGAACTCCTTTCTGAAGCAGCCGGTGTAGAGGTTCCGCTGCTGTGGCCTTCTGTCTCAAAAAAATAGAGTAAAAATTTAGAAGGCCTAAAAATGCCTGTAATTCAGCCTTACTTTTGGGCTCGGGGGCTTCCTTGATAGCCTTGACCTTTTCTTTAGTGGGGTGGATACCTTCGCCATCTATTCGATATCCCAGAAACTCGACACTACTGGTTCCCCATACGCATTTCTCTGGCTTGATCCTAAGTCCCTTGTCCTGTAATCTTGTTAAAACCTCCCTTATTCTTAGGTTTAACTGTGTCTGATCCTCCCCAGAAATTAAAATGTCATCAAAGTATGGTATGGTTCCCCCAATTCCTGTCAATAACCTCTTCATTAGACTTTGAAAAATTCCCGGGGCTACACTTACTCCAAATTGTAACCGGGTGCATCTAAAAGCCCCTCTATGGGTAACGATGGTTTGTGCCAGGGATGTAGGCCCATCGACAGGCAATTGCTGGTAAGCCTGCGCCAGGTCAATCTTTGCAAACACCTTCCCGTCCCCCAAGGAGTGTAATAGCTGTTGTACTACAGGTATGGGGTATGGGTGATGTTGTAAGGCTCTATTTAGGGTGGATTTATAGTCGGTGCAGACTCGTAAGGAGCCATCTGGTTTGAGAGGAGTTACTATGGGTGTTTCCCAAGGAGCTTGTTCTACTGGAACTAGAATGCCCTGATGTATAAGTTTATCTAATTGAATATCCAATTTAGGAAGTAGTGGCAGGGGAACCCTCCTCGGTTTGAGGCGAACAGGGGGCACTTTCGGATCAAGAGAGAATGAGATTGGTGGGCCTTTATAGGACCCCAAAGTTGAGCTAAACACCTCTGGAAATTCCTTTAAAAAGTTTGGGACAAGGTTATTTGTTATTTTGCAAACCCCCGAGATTTCTATTCCTAGGGGAGCCATCCACTCTAATCCCAAAATGGAGTGCCTAGGACCAGATACCACGACTAATGGAAGATTAGTGGTTATATGTTTAAACACAATTGGCACGATTAGCTTTCCCAATACTGGAATTGACCCCCCTTGAAAATCCTTAATAATTAAATTAGTAGATATTAAATCATTTTTGACAACATTAGGCATTTTGACTTTTTCCCAAGGCATTATACTATACCAAGACCCCGTGTCCAGCTCCATCTGGCATGGGTGAGAGTTCAGGAGTAAAGAAATAGTAATTTTGGTTTTGTTTGCCGTTACCGTGTGATTGATTGAAAAGTCCCGGTTACCTTTTGGGTAATCGCGGTTAAAGTTTGAGTGATTCTTTCGGCCGAAAGATCGAAATCCCCTGTTGTCGCGGTGTGGAGGCTGCTGGTTTTGGAATCTTGGTGCCCGTTGTGTGAAGAACATTTCCTCCGGCACGGGGGCTCTGCAGGCTTCGGCGATGTGGCCCCGGCGGCCGCAGCGGTGGCAAATCGCATCCCGAAATGGGCAGCGTTGGCGGGGATGGTTTCCCCGGCAGCCTGGGCCTGGAAATGCTGAGCGAGGTTGCCTTAAAAAGCGTGCCGGGTCTTGCTGGAGTAGGAAGCAGTCGTCTTCGGAAGGTGTGGATGGAGCTAAGTTGCTAGGAGACTCAGCGAGGCGAGGAGGTGAAGTGACTTGAGCAACGACTTCGTTTTTGTCGTTTTGTTTAAGCTCTCGTGCAGCGGCTTCGGCGACCTCAGCAGTCTGGGCCAATTTGATGACAGTTTGTAGTGTAGGCTCCTCTTCGGTGAGGAGCTTGTTGCGGACGGTGGAATTTTTCATCCCGAAGATGAGTGCATCTATGAGGCGGGCTTCCGGGTTGTCAAAACGGCATTTGGACAGCACCGTTCGTAGGCGGGTAGCGTATTGATTGATGCTCTCCGACTCTAGTTGCCCCATTCGCGAGAACTGGTGCCTGAAAATGATCGCCGGCTTCGTGGGTTTAAAATGGGCAGACAGCTTTGCCTTCAACGAGTCCCAGGCGATGGAGTTGGCCGGTACCGGGTCTGTCAACGTTTGGGCGAGATCGAACATCTCCGAGCCGCAGTAGTTTAAGAAGATCGCTCTTTTCCGATCATTGTCGGCTTCTCTCATGCCGGCAGCCTCGAGGAATATTTTGAATTTCGCGAGGTAGGCGTCCCATGTAGATTTCTCCGGGTCGAAGAACTCCGGAGCTCTCCCGACAGGCAGGGAATCCATAGCGGCAAGTGAAGGCTCTTTCTTCCGTCGTCACCAGGTGAAGTGACTCGAGACAGCGAGTAAACGAGACGGTTCTTTATTTTCAGCTCTTTAGGAAGTGACTCTCAGCTGGAACGCGTCTCAGCTGGGCAAGGAGAAAACCGCTCCTTTTATACATTTTTGGTTCCCGCTTAAAACGAGCTGTCAGCGCCTCAACCAATCAGGCGCAACCTTATTTACATATTTTCCCTGGTTACAGCTATTTACAGAGTATTCAACAGTATTGTGCTTGTTTCACCAGTGTCTCATTTTTGAGCGACCAAGCTGGCCTGCTTCTCTAACTGCACACCCAGAAACCTGACGCTGCTAACCATCTCTACAGGTGAATTGTTAATACACAGAGGTGTGTGGTTGCCTTTTCTGTGATCAACAATGATCTCTTTAGTCCGCTCTTTACTCTACAATAGGCAAAATACGCTTGCATTGGCTGCCGATCAGTTTCCAGTCACAATTCAAAGTGTTGGTCATGACCTTTAAAGCCCTACATGGCAATGGACCAGATTACCTCCGGAACCGCCTGCTACTGCACGAATCCCAGCGACCGATAAGGTCACACAGAGTTGGCCTTCTCTGGGTCCCGTTGACTAAACAATGTCATTTGGCGGGCCCCAGGGGAAGAGCCTTCTCTGTGGCGGCCCCGACCCTCTGGAACCAACTCCCCCCCGGAGATTAGAACTGCCCCCACCCTCCCTGTCTTTCGTAAACTACTCAAGACTCATTTATACCGCCAGGCATGGGGGAGTTGAGATAGCTCTTCCCCCTAGGCCATTACAAGTTATGCATGGTATGTTTGTGTATATGTTTGGTTTTATAATAGGGGTTTTTAGTTGTTTTTATTATTGGATTGTACATGTTGTGTTTATTATTGTTGTTAGCCGCCCCGAGTCTGCGGAGAGGGGCGGCAAACAAATCCAATAAATAATAATAATAATAATAATAATAATAATTATTATTATTATTATTATTATTATTATTAAAAGGTTTGTTAGTGCAGAAACTAAAATTATTAAAGATAGATGTGGAGTGAAGGGTTTTCAGCCTTACCCATGAACATAAATAAAAGGGATAAGGGAACCAATTTGCGGTTGTGGTTAAGGTGCTGGCCTAGGAAACAGGAGACAATTGATTTCTAGACCTGCCTTAGGCAAGAAAGACACCTGAGGGATTTGGGGCAGTCACTCTATCAGTCCAATCCACCTCATAGGTTGTGGGAACAATAAAAGGAAGGAATAATAGAAGGAAGGAATAAAGACGGGTGGCATAATTATCGAATAATGGTAGGACTAATACAGTAATATGACAAATATTTTAAGCACCACAGTCTAGGGCCGTGATGCATGTAGGCTACAGGTGACATGCGGAGCCATTTCGGAGGGCACGCAAGACCTTGCCCTATGTCAGCTACAGTACACGTGTGGTGTGGCCAACTGATTTTTGCCCTTGGGAAAGGCCATTTCGCCCTCTGGACAGCCCTGGAGTGCAAACCCCCCCCCCCCACTGAAAGGACAAACCGGAAAGGACAAACCGGAAATTCAGAAAATGCACTTCCGGTTTGCTAGTTGTGCTGTTTTTTGCACTCCGGAGGATTCAGGGAAGCTTCCTGAAGCCCCAGAATACAAAAAGAACAGCACAACAGGCAAACCGGAAGTGTATTTTCTGAACTTCCAGTTTGGGCGTTTTTTCACGTTCTAGGCTTCGGTAAGGCCTGGAGTGGTGTGGGCCACACATGCGTGTGGGGGAGAAAAGGGGTGTGGGCACATGCACGCATGCTAGCACACACACACGCACATGGTTCACTCTCTGTGAAACTAAATACTGTATTAAATTGATAAACCACATTTATAACAATATAAATCAATATAAATCAGATTTTTCTTTCCAAATATCAACCAAACATTTAACTTGATCAAAAAATATGGTATGTAAGAAATACCTGTTTAATGTAGAGGTTAAAGCATCAGGCTAGAAACCAGGGAAAGTATGAGTTCTAGTCCTGCTTAGGCATGAAAGCTGGCAGGGTGACTTTGAGCCAGTCACTCTTCCGTAAGCCCTGGGAAGGAGGTGAGGGCAAACCATTTCTGAAAATCTTGCCAAGAAAACTCTGGAGTAGTCCAGGCAATTTCCAGGAATCAACACCGACTCACAAAGCATATACAAAAACATTACATTATAAATTCCTGTAAAAGATTGAAGTATTTTTGTTCAATAGGGATGTAGCTTATCAGTAAACATTATTTGTATATATTATGATAAATAAATATTGCAATCGCAATAATTAAAAGAATAGGGAAAACTGAAATGGTCAGATCTTACTATCTCCTTTTGCTAACTTTGAAAATAATGTAAAATCCATCCCAGAAGGCAATGTAAGGATAAATATGAACGCTCTCTTCAGTCAAGTTCGATTTTTTGGTGACGTTCATATAGCTTCCCCCCCCCCCTGCAAAAAACAACTCAATTTACCATTGCCAGCACTGCCTTTTATTAGGAATTTTGTTGACTTTTCTGTCTAGACTGAAGTTCTGGCCTTTCCTACCTAATTCTACCAAGTTCTAATCAGTCCAACACTGCCTGTGTAATTCTGCATAGCAACAGAAATGTCTCCACAAAAGCAACAGTATGGGGATAAGCAAACAAGAGGCAGCTTTTAAACCTGTGTTAGAAAAGAACTTCTTTATTACTAATGAACAGATCAGTTGAATTCTAGCATCCTGCAAAAAACAGCCACCTATGAATATAGACTGGTTGGATAAATCAATTAGAATGAATGAATGAATGAGTTTGCAGGAAAAAAAAAATACTTGAATACTTTTAAAATCATATTTATTGAATTTATATAGCTACTTTCCTCCATATATGATTCTCAGGAGCTCACAAACTGTTAAAAACAATATGAAAACAGCATATATATATATAATTTTTATATTTACATTACATTATAAATTCCTGTAGGATTGAAGTAGTTTTGTTCACCAGAGATGTAGCTTTTAATTTAATTTTAATTAAATTAATTTAAATTTAATTTAACTTCATTTTTTTTTCCATTTTTTAAAAAAATATTTTTTCTGCAAAGTTTTTGGCACTGTGCCTGTTTTTTATGTTACATATACTGTACATACTGTACATACACATACATACAATGTTATTTATATAACAATTAAAACAATATGAACCATAAAACCATATCCCAAAATAAAACATATATTCTTTTATTTTTCACAGATTATTTGAAAGATGTATTAACTAACATTAGTCATAAGTAAATTCTGTTAAAAAATGATAGGAGTGGAAATCAAGAGCCCTCTCATTTCACTTCCAGAATTCGCAAATGAAGTTGCAGAAGCCAGTGCCATACTTTTACATAGTATTTTGAGGTAAAAAACACAGAAAAGGTCTAAAATTGTCTTTTTGCATTATTGCAAATGAAAGTCACATTTCACACCCACAAACAAAAGTACTTTTAAAAAATGCAAATAATACTGACACCAGGTAGCCCTATTCACGCTGGCCTCTATTTTATCTTCCTACTCTTATACTTCTCCTAGAAACATTAAGGCAACTTTGGGTCACTTGAAAACTGCCCACTCAGTTTGAAAAGTATTGACTTTATTTTTAGTAATGCGCTTGTGATAATCATGGCAACTTAGAGTTCTACTGTACCTTCTGTTGACTAATAATTAGTCCCAAAGTATTATTATTATTATTATTATTATTAATAATAATAATAATAATAATTAGATTTGTATGCCGCCCCTCTCCGGATTATCTTGACCTTACATATGTAAACTGGTATTTATACATTTGTATGTTGAAAAAAGACAATTATATATAAAAAAATCTTTTATATAGAAGTGTCCTATGGCCATTAAATATTTTAAAATTAATCCTACAGTATAGAAGCAGAAAACGTCTTGTTTCCCACTATTCCATGTTTGACTATTGGGCAAGTGTCTTTCTAAAACCAACATATTCTATGCTGGTACAATTTTTGTGAACAAAATATTACTACTACTTTTTTTTTTCTGCATAAAGCAACATTGACACAGCATCATCCACCAGGACAGTTTATTTCTAAAAACAACAACAAAACATCAAGCATCTTTCTCCAAAGAGGAGAGTAAAGTCAGTGGAGTTTGTGCTTGACGTTTCCAGCAAATAATTTGTTGGATCACCACTGCAGTGCCATATCTGCTTTGCTCCAGACATATTTGCCTCCTCGCTTGAAAAACATATTTTCATCAAAGCCACTGCATTGTATAGCATTTTTTACTCCTACATCCAGGATTGACCGAGAAGGTTCTTTTCGGCCATTTGCACAGTTGAGAAAACGCATCTGGGAAAAACGCAAAGAAAAGAATTATAGCAGAAAAGAATTAACACCTGTGTACAGCTGTTTTGCCAAACCACCGAATCGCTTGAAATTAGTGCCTAATTCCAATCCCGCAAATGACTTCATGTAATTATATAGCCATGTTTCCCCGAAATTAAAATCCTGTCTTATATTTTTTTTGAACCGCGAAATAAGCACTTGGCCTTATAGCCATGTACTCAAAAGCAGGATTGGGCTTATTATCAGGCATTGTCTTATTTTGGGGAAAACAGGGTACATGGGAATGTTATTAATATTTCATGCGCTGAATGATACAAAAAACCACAATGTATTTGTTTGTAGCTCATGTGTAAAGACTTCTCAAGTAACAAATCATAATTCCCTTCATTCCACTCATACAGTCACTGAGTGAACGGTTATTTGTTGAGGAATACAAATAAAGCAACAAAAACAGCAAAAATGCCTGAGTTTTAAGTACAGTGGTACCTCGGTTCTCGAACGCTTTGGTTCTCGTACATTTCGGATACCGAACAAATTTTTCAGCAAAAATTTGCTTCGGTATCTGAACAAAAATTCAGATACCGAACAGCCACAGAAAATTTTGTTCATTATCCGAAATGTTACCGCCGGGGGCGGCTGCAATCCCGGCGGCTTCAGGGGGTTGAGGAGCTCTATAAGGGCTCCAAGCTGCAGGAAGGGTGGGGGCGGCTGCAATCCCGGTGGCTTCGGGGGGCTCCTTTCCTCAGTGTGTCTTATTAGCTGTAGGCAGCTGCAAAAACTTTCTCCTTCCCGGCGGCGGCAACAGCGGCGGCTTCCCTTCGAGGAGCAACAGCGCCGGGAACATCACGTGATGAAGGGAAGCCGCTGGAGCCATCTCAGCAGTTGCCGCCACTCCAGCAGCTTCCCTTCATTACGTGACGTTCTGGGCGCTGTTGCTCCTTGAAGGGAAGCCGCCGCCGTTGCCGCCTCTGGGAAGGAGAAAGTTGGTGCAGCTGCCTACAGGTAACAAGATGAAGCACTGAGGAAAGGAGCCCCCCGAAGCTGCCGGGATTGCAGCCGCCCCCACCCTTCCTGCAGCTTGGAGCGCTTATAGAGCTCCTCAGATTTTTTTATCCCATAGGAAATAAAGAAAATAGATTTAATTGGTTCCCAGCAAGTTAACAGGGGCTGGGAACCAATTAAATCCTTTTCCATTATTTCCTATGGGATAAATACATTCAGTACTCGACCAAATCGGTTCTCGACCACACTTCTGGAACGAATTGTGGTTGAGAACCAAGGTACCACTGTATGTGCATTAAATGTACAGTTGTACTGCACATATGTGTACAGCTAGACTTTTATAAACATTATAGAATGTACTTTTATTCCAATGCAGTGGGCTGCACTGCATGCAGTGAACTCACTATTGAATAAACAAATACAGGATTTTTTAATTTAATGGACTTGGGGAGACAGGGAGGAAAAGAGTCCATTAGTTCATGAATCTATTTTAAATTAAATAATATATTGAGGGTCCTTTGTGCTCTCTAAGCTTGGTTATTTTCCTACAGATATTTCTTTACCAAACTAGGTAACATCATCAGTGGTAGGCTAGCACTTGGTAATGAAATGTCTGCAAGAAAACAACGAAGCTTAGAGAGCACCAAGGACTCCTCAGTTCAACCTTGAGCCACACATTTTCTCCTTTATTGAAAGAATACATTATTTACAGAAACAATATCATACAAGTGATGTAAATGACATCATTGCATCACATTTACGACCTTGCCCAAATGATATATTATTTATTATTTATTAATTGGATTATTTATGATTTGTTGCACTTGTTGTGAGCCGCCCCGAGTCTTCGGAGAGGGGCGGCATACAAATCCAAATAATAAATAAATAAATATAAAATGATGTAAACCCAATGGACATGTTCATCTGTTGTATCCAAAATCTTGGCTCTATGGTCAACCAAATCAGTTTTTCACAGCATAACAGAGACTCATACCTAATAACTAATATTTTATTAGTTATGTTTATAATATTAAACTGCAATATAAGCTTCGCTGATTTCAGGGGATTTTACTTGCATGAAGCACAAGTTGTGATCCCCCTGTGGCAAGCACTGAAATAAAGCTCTTGATTTCAGAAAAAAAATATTTTCAAAGTATAGAGCAAATAAAATGACAAACAAAAGGACTTACATATTCATCCAGAATTAAGTAGGAATCTCTCATCTGTGAAAAGACGGGAAAGCAAAAACTTTAAGTTACCATAATATATAACTATATATTTAGAGAATGAGGCATAAAAGCTGGCTGGATGACTTTGGGCCAGTCACTCTCTCTTAGCTCAACCTACCTCACAGGGCTGTTGTTAGAAGAGAAAATAGGAGAGTGGTGTGTAAGATATTTTATTTATTTATTTATTTATGCATGCATGCATGCCATCCTTCTCCTAAGACTCAGGGTGGCTTACAATATATTTGCCATCTTGCATTATTTGTAATAAAGGCAGGATAAAAATCTAATGCATAAATTAAAAACCAAGAGCAGATTTCATTTAGAGGTAATTCTCGACTTGTGACTACAATTGAGGCCAAAATTTCTGTTGGTAAGTGAGATATTTCTTAAGTGAGTTTTGCCCCATTTTATGACATTTCTTGCTCAGTTATTAAATGAAACACCACAGTTGATAAATTAATAGGTTGTTAAGTGACTCTGGTTTCCCCATTGATTTTGTTTATCAGAAGGTTGCAAAAGGGACACAGCAACCGTCGTAAGTGTGAACCTTTTTCAAAGGGTTAAATTAAAGCAAGATCAATGTATACATACTGTATATATTATGTATAATAATAGTTGAGAGTGGTAACAGGGAATGAACATACTAAGAAATATAAATTAGGTATGTCACACGCTGTCCAACATTTTTAAATATTTGTGTTTGTGTGTTTGTATTTAAATAAAGATATATTTTATTTTTTAAGAAACTGCACTCCCTGACTCTGCCGGCAACAAAACAGGCCTAGGACATGTTGATGTTTCCCCTGCCTCTACCTCCACATTCCCTGGGACAGGAGCTGGGCCAGAGCCAACCACAACAGTTTCTGACAAAAAAAATATGGTTATAATTTGCAGTCATCTGACTGTAGGATGCAGCCATAAATATTGGTCCTTTGACTGTGATGTGTGGGGAGGGACAGGAATCAAAACTTTGAATCAAGATTGAAAGTATTTTGGGAGGTTCATTATAACTTCAAAAAAATAAAAAAAAATAACTTCAAACAGATATTAAGTGACCAGTCATAAATCAAGGACTATCTGTATAATAAACAACTCTAGTCAGCAGCAAACATACCTAATACAGCTTCCTCCATTTGATCTACTGAGTTATAAAATAACAAATAATTTTTAAAAATATAATCCAAATTGCAAAGGGGGAATCAAATGGGGAGATTTATTTTCATTCCTTTAATAAGTCTAAAATGAAACAAACTGAGATCCTAGAAAAATTAAAATTTTGTTGAACCCAACGTTAATTTGTAGTTTTGCAAAATCTATTTTTTTTCCTCGTGAGTGTCCCTATTGAGACTATTCACGATCAATAGTAATGTGATGCATTGGATTATTTTTACTGTATCATGGTGCAGTAATAATTATTGTAGTGGACCAGTGCTTAAGAAATAATGAAGTCATGACTGTTAATTTCTGATGCAATTGCTTGCAACAGTGTTAATACGAAATGTGAAGCAATTCAACTTGGTATAATACTGGGCATCTAGACTACCAACAATACAAATCCAAAATGCCAAGGGGGCATAAATTGCAAGCATTCTAACAAATCCCAATTTAAAAAAGCTTTCTTGTAGCAATAGAAAAAAGAACTTGGATAATTGCATTTTGCTGTAAGCCATCTAATGCTAAACAATAAATATATTGCTTTCAAAGTGTACGAACAATCAACATGATTACCTTTTGATTAGATTCAGGGACTAAGCATGGGAGATCTTTATGACGGTGCACAAATCGTTCAAAATCTTCATCACTGATGATGAATCTTTCAGCTTCTCTCAGAGCTTCTTCCCCTGTATTTTCTCCTTCAATGAGCAAGCACTGAAATATCTAGAAAGCATCAAGTGTATGATTAAGAGAAAACTCTTGCTGATCACAATTATTGTACAATAAAACAATGCTACCAAGAAAATTTAATGAAAGCTTTTAATTCTATAAACCAGATGTCGGGCAGAATATACATGTACTATTATTATACTGTATGGGTAATTTGCAATTATATCCATAGTCAAACACTGGTGAAAACTTCACCCTCTGGATTTTGTGCTTGAGATGGAAGAAAATACAACTTTGATTCTGAGTTTTGCTGATTAGATAAGTTTGCTGTTGTAGAAATGGCTAATGCATATTATGTAAAAATAAAACGTTGAGTCTGAAATGTCAATATTTTAGTCTACTGTAGTAAAAGGAATCAGGAGTCAATGCTTTCAATTCATTTTCTGTCTTTGACCTACACGTCTTTCACTTCCCTTTTCCTTCCCTCATTTTGTATTTTCATTTTCTTTTGTATTTTATATCTTGTTAAACTTAATAAAATTATTAAAGAAGACTGGTGAAAACTAATTAAGTCTAATCAAGAATTATTGGTTAGAGCAGTGTTTCTGAATCTTACAACTTTAAAATGTGTGAATTTTAACATCCCACAATGTTAGCTAGGGAATCCTGGGAGTTAAAGTCCAACCTGTTGTATCCTGAAATGGCTACCTTGTAATTCCTGTAAATAGTTTGTTCCTCTTTCCAGCGCTGTCTGAGCCGAAGCAGGAAGTCGCTCCTGATTGGCTCAGACACGGCTGGCTCTAGCTTTGGCGGGAACCGCAAATGTATAAAAGGAGCGGTTTCTCCAAGCAGAGTCAGTCGGTACTCGCTGAATTGTCACTTTGCCTTGCTGAGCTGTCACTTGTTCTCTGAGCTGAATAAAAGTACCGATTGCTTGAATCCTGTTTCTGGGTCCTCTTCACTGGCGACGAACGGACGGAAGAAACATCGCGTGCAACATGAACAAAGTCCAGATCGGCCAGGCTCCGGAACTCTTCGATCCCGAAAAAACGTCCTGGGACGAATACATGGCCACCTTCGAGATCTTCCTCGAGGCGGCGGGAATACAGGACGCCGAAGCCGATCGCAGATGGGCTATTTTTCTCAATTACTGCGGCCCAGAAATCCGTGGCCTTGCCCAGACTCTCACCGACCCGCAGCCAGCAAGAACCGTAGCTTGGGACGTCCTACAGGAGAAGCTAGCGAGCCATTTCAAACCGACCAAACCAGCCATGGTTTTTCGGCATCAGTTTTCCATGATGGCTCAGAAGGAAACTGAATCAATCAACCAGTTTACAACGCGACTTCGGACGGTACTTGCTCAATGCAAGTTTAAAGACCCGGAAGACCCGTTGTACCTACCTGAACGGTCTTCTCGATGCACTGGAAGGAGAGTCCAGCATGGGTTATTAACCAATCCCATTGGTAGAGACTGAGTAAAAAATTTACATAATTATTAGGCACCGCCCCCACACTGCTCCCATGAGCCCAGTTTTAAAAACGAAAAAACTATGTAAGAGGATAACCAAATTTTATTGCCATAACATAACTATAAACTCCCATCTCCGGCGACCCTTGAACTCAACATGCCGGGTGGGTTTGGACTCTCCTTCCAGTGCATCGAGAAGACCGTTCAGGTAGGTACAACGGGTCTTCTCCACTGCAGCTGGAAGGAGAGTCCAGCATGGGATATGCCAAAGTTTTAAGGCCCATGGGAGGGAGAAGGTCTTGAAAGGGACGTTGGAGATGCACAAACTTTCTGTAGTACACGTCTGCCAAATGCAGCCTCCGCTGAAGCAAACG
Source organism: Erythrolamprus reginae (assembly GCF_031021105.1). Lineage (NCBI taxonomy): Eukaryota > Metazoa > Chordata > Lepidosauria > Squamata > Dipsadidae > Erythrolamprus > Erythrolamprus reginae. Next base: position 266,732,916 of record NC_091950.1, on the reverse strand, counting down.
AATCCAACTTATAATGTTTAATAAACGTAGATGGTGCTGCCCAGGTAGCTGCTCTACAAATGTCATCGATAGAAGCCTGCGTGGACCAGGCTGCCGATGCGGCTGCACTCCTGGTCGAGTGGGCCGTTAGTCCTGCTGGAGCGGTGTGTCCACCCGCTCTATAGGCCTCCGTGATGCAATCCTTCAGCCAACGACTAATGGATTTGGCTGAGATTCCAAGTCCCATGTGATGTTGAGAGAAGGAGACAAACAGTTTCTCTGATTTCCTGAATGGTTCAGTTCGCCTAATATATATTTTTAAGGCCCTTCTGACATCAACCTTATGCCAACGCAGTTCGGAAGGGTGATTTCCATGTGTGCAAAAGTCCGGCAGGATCAACTCCTGCTTCCTATGAAACTGTGTATTCACCTTTGGAATAAAGGTGGGGTCCAAACGGAGCACCACCCTGTCGGGATGGAATATACACAAATCCGGCCTCACAGAAAGGGCTGAAAGCTCCGAAACTCTGCGTGCCGACGTGATCGCCACTAGAAAGGCCGTTTTTATGGAAAGGATCCTTAAGGGAATCGTCCTTAATGGCTCAAAGGGTGGTTTCGTGAGCGCTTGTAGAACTAGTGTGAGGTCCCAAGATGGAAACCTCCTAACCGGAGGTGCGTGTTTGTTTGTAGCACCCCGAATGAAGTCTCTAACTAGTGGATGGTAGGCTAGAGATCGAGCTTCTGATGTCTGGACCATGGTGGCAAGTGCCGCTACCTGTCTCCTCAGGGTGTTGGGGGCTAACCCCCGATCTATCCCTGACTGGAGGAATTCCAACACCGTGATTACGGAAGCATCTCTGGGATTCCTGCCTGCCTTGTCGCAAAATCTGCAGAAGGCCGCCCACGACGCCTGGTAAATCCGAGAAGTTGAAGGGCGCCTTGCAGCCTGTATTGTGTCAATGACCTTCTCCGGCAACTCTAGATGTCTCAGTCTGTGCTGCTCAAGTGCCATACGGTTAGTTGTAGCCATTGGGGATCCGGATGTTGCAGGGACCCCTGGCTGAGGGAGATGACGTGGTCCGGAATCCTCCATGGTGGTGATCTGGACATAGCTGTCAGGTCGGCGAACCACGGACGACGTGGCCAATGCGGTGCTATCATCAGCACCTCCGCCCGCTCCCTCAGAATCTTCTCCACTACCCTTGGAATCAGGTTCACTGGAGGGAATGCGTAAAGCAGGCCGGCTGGCCATGGTGTCAGTAAGGCATTGACTCCTTCTGCTCCCGGTTCCGGAAAGCGTGAGTAAAACTTCGGCGTCTGAGCGTTCTGCCGAGTAGCGAACAGGTCCACCGAGGGTTCCCCGAACCTGTGAGACATCTGCTGGAAGATTTCTGGATCCAACCTCCATTCTGATGGATCCAAGGTGGTCCTGCTGAGCCAGTCCGCCTGCGTGTTGATATCCCCAGCGATGTGTTCCGCAGACAGAGAGGCTAGATGTGCCTCGGCCCAGTTGAACAGCTTGTTGGACTCCTCCATAAGGCGTTGCGACCTCGTACCCCCTTGGTGGTTCAGGTGGGCTCTGGTCGCCACGTTGTCTGTTAAAATCAAGACATGTCTGTTCAGTACGATCGGCAGGAAAGTCCGAAGGGCTAAGTGAACCGCCCTGAGCTCGAGGAAGTTGATGTTTATGGGGCTTAAGTCTGTCGGTGACCAGATGCCCTGCGCCATGTGATGACCTATGTGCGCTCCCCAACCATAAAGACTTGCGTCTGTGGTAAGGATGACTTTGTCCTGCATGTGGAATGGCGATCCCTTGCGAATTGCCTGCGACTGCCACCATTTTAGGGACTCCCTGACCTCCCGAGGTAATTTGACCTGCCGATGGGAGTGGCTGACCTTTGTCCTCTGGGCTGGTAGTAAGAACCACTGCAAGGTCCGAATATGATGCCTGGCCCATGGCACGATTCCGATGGCCGACACCAGGGTCCCCAGAACCTTTGAAAGTAGCGATAGGGGAACCCTTCTGTGCTGGCTGAGGCTGGCGATGAGACGCTGGATGTTCTCTAGCCTCTCTGGGGAGAGTGACACCGTATTGGTTTGGGTGTCTATAATGGCCCCCAGATGTTGAAGCCTGGTTCTGGGTGTCAGTTGGCTCTTTTCCATGTTTATGGTGAAGCCATGGTCTTCCAGTGTTTGTATGGTCTGAACCAAATCCTGCCTCGCCTGCACCTGGGACCTGGACAAAATAATGATGTCGTCCAGGTATGCCATCAACCTTATGGCGTGCCCTCGCAGGTGGGCCGTCAGAGCATCCAGAAGCTTGGTAAAAGTTCGTGGGGCGGAGGAAAGGCCAAATGGCATAGCTCTGTATTGGAAGTGCACTCCCTCGGAGCAGAAGCGCAGGTATTTTCGGTGCTCCGGGTGTATGGGCACATGAAGATACGCCTCTTTCAAGTCGATAGAAGTCAGAAGGTCGCGAGACCTGATTGAGGCCAGGATGGTCTGCAGGGAGTGCATATGAAATCTCCGGTATTTGATGAAGATGTTTAGTTGTTTGAGGTTGAGGATTAACCTGCAGCCTCCTGAGGTTTTGGGTACGATGAAGATCCTTGAATAGAAACCTCTGCCCCTCTCCTGGGGCGGTACCGGTTCTATGGCCTGGATCTCTAGCAAGTGTGAAATTTCCTCTTGTAGTTGTAGTCTCTTCCGAGGGTCTCGGAGCGTTGGACAGTGTATAACTCGATTGGGGGGTCGCCCAACGAACTCCAGCCGTAGACCTCCCGACACTGTGGCGAGGACCCACTGATCGGAAGACGTGCTGCGCCAGGAGGCACTGAAGTGCTGCAGTTTCCCCCCGATCGGCAGCTGGCTGGGCAAGTCATTTGGATCGGCGGAAACCTCGTTGGTTGCCCCCCCGAAAGGGCCGCCGGGATTGTTGGTATCCCCTGGGTCGGTCCTGGAATGACCCCCGGTCGCTTCTGTAGGTGTGCTGCGTGAATTGACCCTGGTTGAAGGGTCTTTGCTGCTGTGCCGTATTTGCAGAGTTATCCCATCGTGGCGGTTGTCGCCTCGCATAAGGGGTGGACCTCCGATCCTGCCTTCTGCCCGACCTGGGAAGAACTTTCCTCTTGTCTTTGTCCTCCACGAGGACCTTGTTTAAGATATCGCCAAAGAGTGTCGCACCCTGGAATGGTGCCGATGCCAACCGCCACTTGGACTTCAGGTCCGCTGGCCAGTTTCTCAACCACAGCAAGCGACGGGCCGATAGGGCAGTGGCCATCCCCCTGCTGGAGAACTTGGCTGCATGCAAGGTGGCGTCCGCGGAGAATTCAGCTGCCGCCTGCAGCTTACTCAGATCCTGGCGAAGTCTGCCCTCGTCCGGGCCCAAGCGAGATTGCATCTCCTGGAGCCACAGAAGGGATGCCCTATTCAGGAAGGATGCCGCTGCTGCTGCCCTGAATCCCCAGCTAGCCATCTGGTGGATCTTCCGCAGCAGTGTCTCCGCCTTCCTCTCCTCTGGTTTCAGGTTTTCTCCTGTCTCCGAGGGAACCAGGGCGCTGGAGACCAAGGTTACAACTGGTTCATCAATTGGGGGGTACTCGAGCAATTTTTCAACCTCCTCATCGAAGGTATAAAATTTGCGCTCTAAATTGAACGGTCCTTGGGCCGCTGCCGGGTACTGCCAAGGCTTCTTGACCCCTTCTACGAAGATATGCGATGCTGGGAAATGGTCCGACTTGGGTTGGGGCTCCCTGAGGAGAGTAGCTGAGGTCCTGCCTGCGTCTTCAGCTGCTTTGGCCGCCCCAGGTAAGTTCATTACCTGCTTGGCCTTAAATAGCAGTGTTCGAAAAAGAGTTGGCTTAAACAAGCCTGCAGGAGTTGGTTGCTCTGGGGGAGCCTCATCCTCAGAAAAGTCATATTCTTTCTCACTGTCCTCCCCCAATAGTGGTTCTTCGGAAAGGGACCCCAAACCCGAGGGGGGCGGTGCTGACCACACATTTCTTGGTGCTTGTGTTGGCACTGGGGCATACTGGTGGGCTCCAGTCGCTATGCCTTGCGAGTATACATTTGCAATTAAATCCTGCAAATCCGGTGGCATGTCCTGCCAAGTACCCGCCTGTGTCCTCAGCCCTGCCGCTGTGGGCGTGAACGTGGCTGATGGCCCTTGTGGATCTCTCCTGGGATGTCCTGATGACCCAGGCCTGGCCCATGAGGAGGCTGGAGAAGGGGCCACAGGTGGCATAGCAGTAAATGGTTGGTCTGGGTACCAGTCCCCTTCATGTCTAGCCCCAGATAGGCCAAGTGGTGACAAGGGAGTCATTGGGTCTGGTGTGAAGGCCTGCCTCTGAGTCAGAGGGACCGCTGCTGGGGAGCTATGCAAGGCCGCATCCAATTTTTGCTCAAGGGCCTTGATGTGTTTTTCAGCCTCCTTGAGAGAGGAGGCTGAAGCAGGAGAATGCGAGGACTTGGACTTATCTTTAGCCTTCCCCTTAGGCTTGTCTTTTGGCCTGGCCGGGGATGCAGTCTTCTCGCTGCTAGGTTGGTCCTCCATTGTCAATCTAGCTCCTTTGCAATCCAAAGACTCCTCGGTAGCCAGAAATAAAAAGCCTCGTCACCAAATTCAGCTTTCAAAATGGCGTCTCGCCTCGCAGAGGCTCTGCGCCTGCGCCCTGAGGTCCATGGCCTCTTCGCGCCAAGCAGCTGCCGGAAGCCCTTCCGGTTGGCGCCAATAGGGGAATCGCGCTCAAAGCGGCCCCAATATGGCGCTGCCCATGCCGCTCGCGGCTTCGCATGGCCGCTCCGGGCATCTGGCCGCTCTTCGCCGCGTCCCCGCCAAGTCTCAGCCGCTTCTTTCGGCTTTTCGGCTGCTCCTTTGGTGTCTGCAGCGGCGGGGGGGGCTTCCCAGCCCCGTCGGGCGCTTTAGCGTCCCTAGCGGCGGCTCGCGGCGGCGGCGGCGGTCTCCCCGGCCGCCGAACAGCTGATGAGCGCTGCTCCGTCCTCCCGGAGCCTTTCCTCCACGAGCGCTCCTGAGCCTCCCAGTGGGGGGGGGCGGACCCCCCCACCTTTGGCTCACAGCCCTGGTCTGGCCACGGAGGCCAGGGACCCCAGGCTGGGTGCTCCTTTTCGGGGAAGTTCCCTCGGAGGGAAGCGACCCCTGAGGAGAGCGTTGGGGATTGCTGCCCGCGGAGGGTAGCAACCCCATCTGTCCTCCTTGTCTTCGTTTCCTGTAAGGAGACAAAAAGAAAAACATTAAACAGGTAAAAGACAGATTTAACATATCATTGCTCCTAGAGCAAAACTCAGTACGTCTCTACACTGTGACTGAGTTTTTAAAACTGGGCTCATGGGAGCAGTGTGGGGGCGGTGCCTAATAATTATGTAAATTTTTTACTCAGTCTCTACCAATGGGATTGGTTAATAACCCATGCTGGACTCTCCTTCCAGCTGCAGTGGAGAAGCTCGCCTCACCGACGCCCTGGTTTTCGGCATGAAAAGCGCCACAGTGAGAAACAAACTCCTCACCGAAGAAGAGCCGACTCTACAAACTGTGATCAAACTAGCGCAAACCGCAGAAGCCGCCGACGCAGCAGCGAGAGAATTGAAAGAACACGGAAGGCGAGAACTCATTGCCAAGATTGACTCCACGTCTCCCCGAGCCGTGGAATCAGACGACCCCAGCCAACCAACTCACAACGGGGACAACTGCTTCCTGGTACAAGACCAGCCGAGACACCACAGAGCTACTCACCCAGCCCCCTGCGCGGGCTGCCGGGGAAACCACCAGCGCCATCGATGCCCTTTCCGAGACGCTACATGCCACCGCTGCAACCGTCGAGGCCACATCGCCATCGCATGCAGAGCAACGGCACCAGAAGAGACATTCGCCACACCGCAATACCAATGACCACGAAACCAGACCCCCCAATCGCGAGAAAAGAGACCGTTCCGCAATTCGGGTCAAAGAAACTACTCAACCGCTAACCGCGACTACTATAGAGGTAACACTCAATTTTCCGTGAATAACACGGCAACAAAAAAGGGGGCTAAAATTGTTATCTCACTGTTACTAAATAACCAACCTTGCTCAATGGAGCTTGATACGGGATCTAGATATACCATCATGCCTTGGGAGAAGTTTAAACTGTATATGCCTAATATGTCTAAAGCTGATCTAAATCAAACCTCTTTAGTGATCAGAGATTTTCAAGGGGGGGTAATCTCGGTCCTGGGAACAGCAAATGTACCTATTGCATTCAAGAATGTTAAATGTACCCTACCCATGCTTATTGTAACGGGGGCTAAGCACTCTCTTTTGGGGTTAGCTTGGATGGAACCGTTGGGGATCGAAATTTCGGGTGTGTGTAATGTAAACTGTGATAATATGCCTAACTTTGTGAAAGAGTTCCCTGAAGTGTTCAGCCCCACCTTAGGTTTGTATAAGGGGCCCCCTATATCATTTTCTATTGACCCCAAGGTCCCACCAGTCAGGCTAAAACCTCGCAGGGTCCCCCTTCCGCTTCTCCCCAAACTAGACCTGCAGCTTGATAAACTCATAAGCCAAGGTATTTTGGTCCCTGTGGAACAGGGGCCATGGGAAACTCCCATAGTTACGCCTCTGAAGCCAGATGGTTCTTTAAGGGTTTGCGCTGACTACAAATCCACCCTGAATAAGGCACTCCAACACCACCCCTACCCCATCCCGGTTGTACAACAACTCCTACACTCCCTGGGGGAAGGAAAAAGGTTTGCAAAAATCGACCTCGCGCAAGCTTACCAGCAACTCCCGGTCGATGAACAAACAGCAAACGCACAAACAATTGTAACGCACAGGGGGGCGTTCAAATGCACGAGGTTACAGTTTGGGGTAAGCATAGCCCCAGGAATTTTTCAGAGCATTATGGAACGCCTATTGTCAGGGGTAAATGGGGCCATTCCATACTTTGATGACATCTTAATTGCAGGGGAAAACCAGGAACAAGTAAACAAAAGAATAAGGGAAGTACTTAAGAGGTTACAGGACAAAGGTTTAAGAATCAAGCCTGACAAATGTGTCTGGGGAACCAACAGTATAGAATTCCTAGGATATAAAATAGACAAAGAAGGTATCCACCCCACAACAGAGAAGCTGAGAGCCATTAGAGAAGCCCCAGAGCCACGAGATAAGAATGAGCTGCAGGCATTTTTAGGCCTCCTTAATTTTTATTCCGTTTTTTTAAAGCAGAAGGCAACAGTAGCAGAGCCTCTACATCGTTTACTCCAGAAGGAAGCCCGCTGGACCTGGGGGGAAACTGAACGTGAAGCTTTTTTCCAAATAAAGCAATTATTAACTTCTAAAAGTGTAGTAGTCCAATATAGTGCTTCACTACCCATTAGGCTCACGTGCGACGCTTCACCGTACGGCATAGGAGGAGTCCTAGCTCATGTTCTGCCTAATAAGACGGAGGCCCCAATAGCATTTTTCTCAAGAACCATGACCAGCACAGAGAGGAATTATAGCCAGTTAGACAAGGAGGCTCTAGCTTTAGTGGCAGGGGTAAAGAAATTTCACAATTACATTTTTGGAAGAAGTTTTGAACTAGTCACTGACCACAAGCCCTTACTAGGTCTGCTAGCCCCCAACAAGCCCACTCCGCCTTTTATGTCTCCAAGACTGATCAGATGGGCTCTTTTCCTCTCAGGGTACCAGTATGATCTCACCCACAAGGGGGGGAAGGAAATCAATCACGCAGACGGCCTCAGCAGGTGCCCCATAACAGACTTAGTGGAGGACCCTGTTCCTTCCACAGATGTACTAATGATAGAACTTGAGGATAACCCACTAACCACGGCCAAAGAGGTAGCTGCACACACGCAGCAAGATCAAATCCTTAAACAAGTGGTAAACTGTGTACTTAAGGGATGGCAAAATGATGCTGTGAAACCTGAATTGTGTGACTTTAAAAACAAAAGACTTGAGTTATCGTATGTAAAGGGTTGTCTGTTGTGGGGAGATAGAGTGATCATCCCCAAAAGCCTTAGGGAAAAGGTACTCAAAATGTTACATGTGGGCCATCCTGGGATTGTCAGGATGAAGAGCCTAGCAAGGGGGCATTTATGGTGGCCAGGTCTGGATGCTGACATTGAGAGTTGGGTTTCGAAGTGTGAACCATGCCAAGAATCACGGCCTAGTCCCCCCAAAACAACTCCGGCTGAGTGGGAGCAGCCTGCTGGTCCTTGGTCAAGAATCCACATTGACTTTGCTGGTCCAGTGGGGTTCCAGTATTTTCTAATAGTGGTTGATGCTTTCTCCAAATGGGTGGAAATAATAGCAATGAACAACATAACCACAAGTGCCACCATCAAGGTATTGAGTAGACTGTTTGCATCCCATGGTTGCCCAGATATCTTAGTGTCTGACAATGGGCCACAGTTAACAGCCAGGCAATTCGAATTGTTCCTAGATGGCCTAGGGGTCAGGCATGCCCTCATCTCGCCTTATTCGCCCTGGGCTAATGGATTGGCAGAACGTTACGTTCGTGTGGCAAAAGAGGCATTGCGCAGGTCAGGCCCTGGGGATGTACAACAAAACTTGGACCAATTCTTACTCACCCAACACATTACCCCTAACTCGCACACACATGTAAGCCCTGCAGAGTTATTGATGGGAAGGAAATTAAGGTCACCACTAGATAGGTTGAACCCAAGGTTCTGTGTTAATAATAACCAAATGTGTGTAAAACCTGAAAGAGAAATGTATTTGGGACAAAATGTATATGTAAAAAGTTTTGATGGAAATGTAAACTGGATGAAAGGAATTGTTGTTAAGCAAAATGCACCAAAGACTTATATTGTAAAATTAGAGGATGGTCGTTTGTGGAAACGACACATAGACCACATTCGGAAGCGAACAGAAAATCAATTGCCACAAACCGCTGACATGGACTCTCCCCCTTCAACAGACTTTAACACATTGCCCGAGTTACGAAACACGCAAAGAGACTTATCGGGCCAGGGGGAACCATCCAGCGACGCCGAGCCATCCTCATCCTCCGAAGCTTTCGTTGGGCCCGCCAGGCCAAGTCCGCCGCGCCGGGAGAACAGCGGCGAGCCATCCTCCACAGTCGGTGTCGAAGGAGAAATTGAACTGCGCAGGTCAGCGCGAGCTCCACGGAGGCCCCACCGATTGGACGACTTTGTCACATGGCTTTCATGATGGATGTGTCCAACTATGAGGGGAGGGGTGTTGTATCCTGAAATGGCTACCTTGTAATTCCTGTAAATAGTTTGTTCCTCTTTCCAGCGCTGTCTGAGCCGAAGCAGGAAGTCGCTCCTGATTGGCTCAGACGCGGCTGGCTCTAGCTTTGGCAGGAACCGCAAATGTATAAAAGGAGCGGTTTCTCCAAGCAGAGTCAGTCGGTACTCGCTGAATTGTCACTTTGCCTTGCTGAGCTGTCACTTGTTCTCTGAGCTGAATAAAAGTACCGATTGCTTGAATCCTGTTTCTGGGTCCTCTTCACAACCATTTTAAAGTTGCCAAGGTTAAGAAACCCAGTTAACTAACTGGGTTAGTTAACCTAAAATTATTAAGTTATCATCTGAGTCTAATAACATCATCATCATGATTATAGTTGATCACTAGTCAGCCATTTAGAATGGGTGTGGTAATTGGCTTACATATCAGAAGTTAAAAATAATACAATGAAAGAAGGAAGACATATACATCTAAACCAACAACCCAGCACATCAAAGGAAAGCTAACAATATCCACAGCCATCTTAAACCCAAACCTGGGAGCAGAGTCTTTCTGGACTTGAGGAACATCTGCAAGATGAGAGCTGGGCTGATTTCTGAGGAAGTGCTGCTACTGAGAGTGGGGTACAGGTCAGAGAGGAAGTACTATACTTCCTAGGTCTGTGGTGGCTAACCTTTTTGGCATCAAGTGCCAAAACTAAAATGTGTGTGCATGTGCATTCATGCCAAAGAGTCAGAACCCAGAAGAGCTACTGAATAGTGTACATGTGTGTGGTGGCTAGCTGCTCTTCTGGAACCCAGAAGAGAGCAACTATCTGCCATGCATGCACACAATGGAATCTGGAAGTACAGCTGGAGATGACACACATGACCACAGAGAGGGCTCTGCATGCCACCTGTGGCACACATGCCATAGGTTTGCAATCACAGTCCTAGGTCCTTGATATATATCACTGTTTAACTACTGCACATTGGGGACCTGCACTGCTCTTATTTTTCTCAATGTTATCTTCCTAAAAATGAAGGAAAATGCTATCATGGCATATTTGTTTATTAACCATATTTAGATACCCCCCTCCATCTTCCTCATAGAGTGACTCCATTATTTTTATATTGCCATATTATCAGGTTTTAAGTGCAAAATGCTTCAGACTTGAATTGTTCTGAATTGAGCTCAAAGCATATTGTTCCAGATTCAAAATATTTTGTGTCTGTGCAAGAAAATTGTCCCAAGTCTGGATCAGCTCTTCTGAGTACTTTGGAAACGTGAAACAACTTTGCATATAGTGGGAACCAGTGCCCAGGTTACATGAAACATCCTATTTTTAATATTTACAATTTTCTGTACAACCATGATATAGGGCTCATCTTTCTGTTTAATCAAATATTCTAATTAAAGCTATCAAATACTGTAGGAATAATTATATTAGCCACAAGCAAAGCTAATTTGAGTGACCATCCTGTTTCATAGAGTGGGCATCTGTTAGAAGTATTGAGATCAGAGATTTATTTTAGGAAGTGGAGGTGTAAAAAAAAGATTTAAAATTTTGAGTTTTAGATAGAATTCCATTTTGGTGACAATATAGATCCAAAAACAAAAAGGTAGACAAATAAATTATGTTATATTTGGAATAAGTAAATACAGTATGCCCATATATGTTCAGCAAAGGATGAAAAAAATGTTTTTCAAAAGATGTAGATCCTTATAATCAACTAACTTACTGCCATCTAATGGATGCTGAAGACATTGTAGTACAGTATATGCATTATGAATAGGGATTTCTAAAGATCCTTTGCCAAAATGTCACAGGCAAATAACTGTTAAATGCAAAATAGTTAAAAATGTCTTACTTTAGGATTCTGCAGACTGTAGGGGTAAAGATACCTAGGGGTCGGGACCCCTTTGGGAGTCAAATGACCGTTTCACAGGGATCACATAAGACCATGGAAAAAGACAAATTTTCCATGGTGTTAAAAACTGAAACTTCTATTCTGGCGCCTTGGAACATATTTTTACAATCCTACCAACCAGGCCTTTACAGTGGGGGGTGTCGCTCTGACCTTCCTGCCAATCAGCTTTAAGCTCTGTTGGAGAATTGGCGCTAGACTTCTGGTTAGGGGTCATCACAACATGAGGAACTGTATTAAGGGGTCGTGGCATTAGAAAGATTGAAAACCACTGCTAGATTAACACTATCACTATAGTTTCATAATGGTTTATATTAACCTAAATTATAGCAATTGAATAAAGATGTTTGGCAGTAAATTGATGTCTAGTATAAATTCCCAAGTGATCTACAACAGATTCTGATTTTTAATACTTTAGCAATAGTAACCATAAGTTTATTTCCTTCATCAGGCCAAATTATAAACCTGAAAGTAAAATTAATAATTCTGGGAGTGATTTAAAAAATGAATGAATGGATGTGTCTACATACAGTATATATCCATACGTGTGTCCTCAGGTACTTTTGAGGAAATGCTGGATTCCAAATCGTTTAATTTAAATTATATTTCTTTGAATCAAGTCCAGATTCCTTTAAGGGACTGAAGTTAACTTTTCCAAGAGGTCAGAAAAACAATGGTCGGGATAATGGTAAAAAATGAACCAGGTTCATGCCCCCCCCCCCAGCTTTTTTAGAATATGAAGGAGTTATTTTAGGGGGTTCTACCCATTATAGCTAATATTTTCCACTTCACAATACTAAAGGTGATGCTGTGTATTTTCTGCTCCTACCTTCCAGCGGACAGGATTTAGAGCTTTGATCTTCTCATTCATGTCTTCTTCAACATTGAAACGATTGATCACGGAATTTATCTTGAAAGCAACATTGTATTTTTGGCACCACATCTTCAGTTTTTCAAGACTTTCGACATGATTTTTCTTTCCTTGCCCACGGCCAATTAAAACATTGACTTCTTCATTGAAGCTATCACAAGATACAGCAAGAATATCTAGATATTCTCCTAAAGCAGAAAGAGTTCATTAGAGTTTAATACCATTAGCCAATTGTCATCTAAATTTATCAAGTTCTAGGTGAATAACCATTCCCTTGATTATAAACATAAACATAATGTACTATTCCATGTTTAAACTGCTGGCTTACTGAGTATTACAATAAAACATAACATGAACACCAGGATATGAACATGTCCTAAAATCTAATGCCTTAAATATAATCATTTAAAGTACAACAGTCTCAGAGTTCAGATTTTAGTAGAGGGTTTGATCCCAAATAATTTGTCGCTAGTAACGTGTGCCAATTGCTTAACAGAATAAAACTGGCCATATGCAGCTTTCTGATAGCTTCATTGTGAAAGTAAACAAACTTTTAAAAGTTTCACTGAAAGCTGTCTAATTCCATAATCATACAATTGGTGTATTAAACTCAATACAATATTGGTTGTAGTAACTGAAAGCAGCTCTCCCAATTTTGAAACCTCAGATTTTCCAAGGACAAGAAACTGCTTTTTTTTGGCTGACCTAACCTGGGTTCTCTTAAATATGAATATGAAACAAATATTCTATCTTTTCCCCCCATATTGCTAATGATAACATTTATATTTAAGCCAAACAGGAGTTTTGTAATCTAAGGCCAACATGGAATGAATGACCTAACCTGGGTTCTCTTAAATATGAATATGAAACAAATATTCTATCTCTTTCCCCCATATTGCTAATGATAACATTTATATCTAAGCCAAACAGGAGTTTTGCAATCTAAGGCCAACATGGAATGAATGGAGTTGTTTCCTGCAAATTGGCCAGTCCTTTTTCTCACTTTAATATGCTATGGAAGTGGCCAATTATCCCCAAGCCTTACTCTCGAGTAGTCTTTCTCCCGAGGAGCCATTCCTGCCTTTTGGCAGCTCAGCAAGCACGCACATTGAGAACAGGCTCCTCCTCCTCTTCACTCATTGCAGCCTCTGGCACCAAGTCTTCTCCAGCCTCCTCACTGTCCAACTCAGGTGCCAGCTGCACAGACCACTGCCGAATTACCATACCAACCTCATCTCTGTTGGAATCAGCTACCAGCTGCACAGGGTGCTGGCGGGCCACAACATTTGATGGTTACATTCCTTTTATTCTTTTGTCCAGTTAATCAGCACAACAGATATATTATCAGCTGTGGTAGCACAATGGTTTGAATGCAGTACTGCAGGCTACTTCTGCTGCCTGCCAGCTGCCAACAATTTGGCAGTTTGAATCACATCAGGCTCAAAGTTGACTTGGCCTTCCATCCTTCCAAAGACAGTAAAATGAGCACCCAGATAGTTGGAGGCAATTGGCTGACTTTGTAAACAGTTTAGAGAGGGCTGTAAAAGCACTGTGAAGAGGTATACAAGTCTGAGCATTATTCCTATTATATAATGCTAGAAGAGCTGATTATATAATTTCTCTTACCATAATATTTGAACCATCTCTCCTTAATCATACTGCCATTGGTCACAATGCTAACACTCGGCAACTTTAACTCCTCCTTGCAAAATTGGACCAGTTTGCCAACAAACTCGCCTCGCTCATGCAGAAACGGTTCACCACCTGAGAAGTTTATTTTCTCCATACCTGGGATGTGCCAGAGAGAACAAGAAAGTGATAGGAACATTCAAGCAGTACATATACTGCAAGAAAATTAACAATAACAATTTTTAAATCCACTAGGTTCTCTAAACTATTTGTCTCCTACACATGTGAATATCAAATTGGATGGTTTCCATAACTCGGTATCATTAATATGCTGTTTTCTTCACCACAAACCCCCTTTAAGTATATTTTGTGGCCAAGAAACATGGCCATGGAACTCCCAAAACTTAACTCAAAATTTAAATCATAACATTTTTTTTTCAAATCTTCATGGACCATGTGATAACATCGTAGTCCCCCAGGACTCCACGGACCACAGGTTGAGGATCAGTGAGGAGTTTAAATGAGGCATTTTCTCAAAGGTGAAGTCACTGGCATGCCAAGCATGTGTCCCATCACTGAGCTTATTTCGTGCATCTCTTGCTGTCTTAAGAACTCTATCCATTTTCATCTGTCTGTCTGTCTGTCTGTCTGTCTGTCTGTCCGTCCGTCCGTCCGTCCGTCCATCCATCCATCCATCCATCCATCCATCTATCTATCTACCCACCCATCTATCATTAGTCTGCGGAGAGGGGTGGCATACAAATCTAATAATAAATAAATAAATAAACAAATAAACAAATAAATAAATAAATTTATAATCTCTCATCTATCTCATCTGCCTGCCTGCCTGACTATCATTTTTCTGTCTGTCTGTCTGTCTGTCTGTCTCTATCTATCTATCTATCTATCTATCTATCTATCTATCTATCTATCTATCTATCTATCTACCGTGTTTCCCCGATAGTAAGACCCCCCCGATTGTAAGACATATGGGGGGTTTCAGGGGGGTCGGCTAAAATAAGCCATACCCCGAAAGTAAGACATATGTCTTACTTTCGGGGAAACACGGTACGATATGCCGGAGAGCCAGAGAAGGGGGCGTCCGGACCCCCCCACCCCCAGCAGAAGCCAAGGGGGGGTTCCTTTCAAGCGGCATTGGGCGAAAGAGGGCGGGCAGCCAGCAGCAGAAGGCGAGAGGTGCCTCCTTCTCCGGCTCTCCGGCAGATCGAGCGCGCGAAGAGGCGCCTCTCCGTTCGCCAAGTGCCGCTCGCCAAGCACCCCCCTGACGGCGTTCGGCGGCTTCCGAAGCGACGCTGGGCGAAAGAGGGCGGCCAGCAGCGGCGGAAGGTGAGAGGTGCCTCTTCGATATGCCGGAGAGCCGGAGAAGGGGGCACCTCTCGCCTTCTGCTGCTGGCCGCCCACCCTCTTTCGCCCAGCGCCGCTTGAAAGGACCCCCCCCTTGGCTTCTGCTGAGGGTGGGGAGGTCCGGACGCCCCCTTCTCCGGCTCTCCTGCATATCTCAGAAGCCAAGGGGGGGGGTCCTTTCAAGCAGCGCTGGGCGAAAGGGCGGGCAGCCAGCAGCAGAAGGCGAGAGGTGCCTCCTTCTCCGGCTCTCCGGCAGATCGAGCGCGCGAAGAGGCACCTCTCACCTTCCGCCGCTGCTGGCCGCCCTCTTTCGCCCAGCGTCGCTTCGGAAGCCGCCGAATGCCATCAGGGGGGCGCTTGGTGACCGCCTCTCCGCTCGCCAAGCACCTCCCTGACGGCGTTCGGCGGCTTCCGAAGCGACGCTGGGCGAAAGAGGGCGGCCAGCAGCGGCGGAAGGTGAGAGGTGACTCTTCGATATGCCAGAGAGCCGGAGAAGGGGGCACCTCTCGCCTTCTGCTGCTGGCCGCCCGCCCTCTTTCGCCCAGCGACGCTTGAAAGGACCCCCCTCCCTTGGCTTCTGCTGGGGGTGGGGAGGTCCGGACGCCCCCTTCTCTGGCTCTCCGGCATATCGCAGAAGCCAGGGGGGGGTGTCCTTTCAAGCGGCGCTGGGCGAAAGAGGGCGGGCGGCCAGCAGCGGCGGAAGGTGAGGGGTGCCTCTTCGCGCGCTCGATCTGCCGGAGAAGGAGAAAGAGGTCGGGTTGTGTGAAAGAGGCCGGGGTTGGGGGAAGGGGAGACGTAAGATGTGTGGGGTTTTTTTTTTGCAACGCCGCTCAAAAGGTGCCTTGGCTGGAAGAGTAGCTGGTTTCCAGGGCATAAACTGGCTCGCTTCCGGGGATGGTAATGTAAGACATACCCCGAAAGTAACACATAGTGGGGCTTTTGGGGGTAAAAAGAAAGTAAGACATGGCCTTACTATCGGGGAAACACGGTATCTATCTATCTATCTATCTCATCAACCATGGTCAGCTAAGTGATAGACTAATGAGAATTCTCTAGTTCAGTGTTTCCCAACCTTTTTGGAGCCGCGGCACATTTTTCATATTTTCAAAATCCTGGGGAACATTGGGGGGGGGCGCTAAAAAAAGTTTGGATAAAAAAAATATCTCTTCCTCCCTTTCGCTCTATTTCTCTCTCCCTCTTTCTCTCTCTTCTTTCCTTTCTCTCTCCATCCCTCTTTCTTTCTCTCTTCCTTCCTTCTTCTCTTTCTGTCTCCTCCTTCCTCTCTCATCTCTCTTTCCTTCCTCTCCCTCCCTTTCTCTCTTTCCTTTCTCTCCCTTTCTGTCTATCCTTTCTATCTCTCACCCCTTCTGCCTCTTTCATTCCCTTTCTCTCTCATTCCTTTCTCTCCCTCTTTCCTTTCTATCTCTCTTTCTTTTTCTCCCTCCTTCATATCTTCTTTCTCTCCCCCTTCCTCCCTCTTTCCTTTCTCCCCCTCCCTTTCTCTTCCTTTTTCTCTATCCTTTCTACTTCTTACTCTTTCTTTCTCTCCCTCCTTCATTCAATTTTCTCTCCCTCCCTTTCTCTCTCTTTCCTTTCTCTCCCTTCCTTGTTCTCCCCTGGGGCTGCCTGTGCCTGCCCTGCACCACCCAACACGGACGGACAGCCCCCGGTCGTCGGTTCGTCGGCCCCCCCCCCACACGGAGGGAGATCAGCCACTGGAGGGAAATCGGGCTGGCGGGGGCGGCGAATTCACCTCCCCACTCAGGTGGAGGGAGATCGGGCTGGCGAGGGCGGTGGATCCGCGTCCCCAGCCACTGGAGGGAAATCGGGCTGGCGGGGGCGGCGAATCCACCTCCCCACTTGGGTGGAGGGAGATCGGGCTGGTGGGGGCGGCGAATCCACCTCCCCACTCGGGTGGAGGGAGATCGGGCTGGCGAGGGCGGTGGATCCGCGTCCCCAGCCACTGGAGGGAAATTGGGCTGGCAGGGGCGGCGAATCCACCTCCCCACTCGGGTGGAGGGAGATCGGGCTGGCGAGGGCGGTGGATCTGCGTCCCCAGCCGCGCGGAGGGAAATCGGGCAGGCGGGCGGGTGGCCGCGGCTCCCTGTGCGCCCCTGGAAAAGGGTGCGCGGGGGGGCATTTTGGGGTGCGTTGGCGTGCGCAGCCTACAGGGAACGGTGCCCGGGGCCGCTGCAGCCGGCAGCCTGTTTCCGCTGTCAGTGCCCTCCCACCGGGCCCCAAAGGACACTTGCCGCCGACGCCATTGAAGGCGGGAAAAAGGCAGGAAGAATGAAGCTCTCTTTCTTCCTGCATTCCTTCTTTGGGGCGCAGCAGGAGAGCGCCAGAAACCGCGGCATCGGGCAGGAGCCGGGAGGTCGGAGGCACCGGCAGCTCCCCGCCCAGCTGTCGCGGCACACCTGGCTGTGTCTCGCGGCACACTAGTGTGCTGCGGCACACCGGTTGGGAAACGCTGCTCTAGTTCTTAAGTACAGTAAATCAAATCCGGATGTCCAGTATTTAAGTACAGTTTTCTGTTTCACAGTTACTTACTCCTGTTAAGAAATGTATGAAATGCAGAAGCAGTCATACTCCAACCCAGCTTAATTTAATACAACAAAAGTAACAAAAGATATGGTGAAACTTTGAAATTAATAAATAAATAAATTTATTTATTTATTAATTAGATTTGTATGCCGCTCCTCTCTGTAGGCTCGGGGCGGCTCACAACAATAACAAAGACAATGTAAGAACAAATCTAATAATTTAAAAAACACTAAAAACCCCATTATTAAAAGCAAGCATACACACAAACATACCATGTATAAACTGTATAGGCCCGGGGGGAGATGTCTCAGTTCCCCCATGCCTGATGGCAGAGATGGGTCTTAAGAACTTTACGAAAGGCAAAGAGGGTGGGGGCAGTTCTGATCTCTGGGGGGAGCTGGTTCCAGATGATCCGGGCCGCCACAGAGAAGGCTCTTCTCCTGGGTCCCGCCAAATGACATTGTTTAATCAACCGGACCTGGAGAAGGCCAACTGTATGGGACCTAACCAGTCACTGGGATTCGTGCGGCAGAAGGCGGTCCCGGAGATATTCTGGTCATAACCAACACTTTGAATTGTGACCAGAAATTGATCAGCAACCAATGCAGACTGCGGAGTGTTGGTGTAACATGGGAAGCCCATGATTGCTCTCGC
The DNA here is from genome assembly GCF_031021105.1 of Erythrolamprus reginae. Lineage (NCBI taxonomy): Eukaryota > Metazoa > Chordata > Lepidosauria > Squamata > Dipsadidae > Erythrolamprus > Erythrolamprus reginae. The sequence continues at coordinate 266,714,735 of NC_091950.1, read as the reverse complement.
AGCTGCATTCTGCACGATCTGAAGTTTCCGAACACTTTTCAAAGGTAGCCCCATATAGAGAGCGTTTTTATTTATTTATTTATTTATTATTTAGATTTGTATGCCGCCCCTCTCCGCAGACTCGTTACAGTAGTCCAGCCTCAAGGTGATGATTTTGCAAGCAAAATCTCTTTTGTTTTGCTGGAAAAGGTGCTGGTATCCTTTAATATACTAATCTAGTGAGGTAAGTATTTCAAAAGAGACTCTCTGCACTGGTCCCCACATATAGCTCTCTGTAATATTCACAAGGAAATCTTGTAAATCCAGCACCAGAGCTGTGGGCCCGGGCCCGGGGTGTAAATACATGCATTTCGGCATTTATTTTACATGGCTTACATTGTCAGAATTGTTATTTACCCCCAGGGTTTTAAAAGCTGAATTATGGCTAACTGGCCTCAATAAGCAATTGATTAATAATCAATCACCAGGTAGACTGTGAATTCTAGTCTCACCTTAGGCATGAAAGCTGGCTGGGTAACTTTGGACTGGTTACTCTTTCTCAGCCCAACTCACCTCACCCAGTTCTTCTATGGAAAATAAGAGTGTGGAAAAGATATGCCTATGGAAATTCTCCATCATCGAGGTCATGTGTTGTATAAGTTCCTCGCCTTCAGTTATTTACAAAAATAATAAAGGGGGGATTTTTAAAAAAAATCTAATGAATAAATATTCAAATATTCACTGAATATTAAATAAATATTCAAAAGGCAGCATTAATATCTTTGCCAAGAAGAAGAAGAAGAGGAGGAGGAGGAGGAGGAAGTAGGAAGAAGACCAAAAAGAAGAGGAGGAGGAGAGGAGGAAGAAGGAGGAGGAGGAGGGAAAATAAAAGTTGCATCTTAAACTTCCATCTACTTGACTCTTGTTTCTTTCCCAAACCCCTAACCTTTAATCATAGACTGTCTACAGTCAACAGAGGTCTGTAAGGGGCGTCCATAAGCGCACCAGTGTTCCTACTGTCCTCATTTATCCATACTTTTTTTTTGCTTATGTTATGTTTATGCAAACAACTACTATCCTGTACATGTTTGACAAAGAAAGAAAGAAAGAAAGAAAGAAAGAAAGAAAGAAAGAAAGAAAGAAAGAAAGAAAGAAGTTTGGTACCCTACAAACCTGAAGCAAAGATAGAGGCTATCTTATGTCCTCCAAAATCAGCTCTATTTGGGATGACTATTGCACTCTACTATCCCCAACGAGCAGAGCGAGAAAAGGAACCCTTCCGCCCTCGGCTCAACCCCCATCCCCTGCCGCGGCCGGGAAAAGGCTCACTCACCCGCTTCTTTCAGCAACCGGAGCCCCCTCTTAGCCGCCTGCAGCGGCAGGACGAACGAGGTCTTGGCGGTGTGGAAGCAGAAGCCGCACTTGTAATTGCACTGGCGGGTGAAGTGATAGTTGACGCTGAGCGGCACCGGCGGGGGAACGGCGCCCGCGTCCGGAGCTGAGCCCGGGGAGACGCGGCGGCGAAACGGGCCCCAAGGGCAGAGGATGGCCAGCCGGCTGCAGAGAGCCGCCAGAGCCCGGAGCAGGAGACCGAAGAGCTGGAGGGGAGGCAAACTCATGGTTCTCACGGCTCTCCTGCTGCTTCGAGATTGCGGCGCTCGGGCGGGGAGCGCGGCTTTTGAACGGTGAGATAACGGCGTGCCATGGGAACACCGCTCGGCTGAGCAAAGTTTCTGTTTCCTTTACGAAGAAATTGCTCGGTCCAAGATGTGTGACACTGCGTGTGTTATTGTGTGAGTGTGTGTTTATTGCCAGGCGGAGCTCCCAGAGCAAATACTAGGGGAAATGGCAAATAGGCTTTCCTGAATATTTGGAGTAAAGTCTTGTTTGGTTTCTTTGCTGTTTCATCTATTATAGGATCTCAGTTTTAAAATATCTCTAGTTGGTGGGGAGGGTTCCACAGAAAATGAACTGGGAAACTGCTCTTCCTGAGGTCCAGCTTGCTTACTCCTGCTTTTTTAAAGTATTGGAGACTTCCATTTTATTGAGGCTGTACAATATATTTTATTGATATACTGTATACTGTATTTGCAGAACAAGCCATTTACTTACTTAGGATAAGAGCCAGATTGGAAGTTGTTTTAAGAATTTTTTTAAAAAAATGTAAATGTATTGTGTTGGCAACCAATCAAGTAAAAACACAACACTCAACATGCCTAACCACCAAGCTGGAAATCCACCTGATCTCAATTTAGCAGAAATTGGTCATAAATCAAGTTCCACAGGGATTCTTTTTCCCATCTATGACTATGGCCTTTTAGGCATATATAGTTGCAGATGTTGCTGTGAAGAAGAATAATGTTTATTTGCCTATCAGTGTCCATGGCAGTTTGGCCACTAATTCAAATAAACACCTGTGTATAAAAACATAACTTTTTTATTTTGTATGTTAACGTTTTCTCTAGAATATACAAACATTAAACCGATGTGCACAACAAACCCCACCAAATAATGTTGTACCATCTCCCAAACTCACTCCCATAACAATTTATTTGCATTTGCTTCGGTTATTTATTTGTTTATTTATTTTTCACACAAGATAGAAAGTATTGGTATATACATAAACATACAAAGTAGGTACAGGTAAATTAGGACAATTAGGACAGGAAGATAGCGAGGGTGGAAACAAAGGTGTGCTTATTCACACCCCTCAGAGACCTCTTAGGAATGCAGTGAGGTCGACTGTAGACACTCTAAAACAGTGATTCTCAACCTAATGTCAGGACCCCTTAAAATACAATTCCCCACATGGTGGTGACCCCAACCATAAGTCTAGTGCTAATTCTCCCAAGAGAGCTTTAAGGTGATTAGCAGGAACGTCAGAGGGACACCCCCACTGTAAACGCCTGATTGATCAGAATGTAAATATACTGTATGCTCCAAGGCACCAGAATAGAAGCTTTTGTCTTTTCACATGGTCTTAGGCAACCCCTGTGAAACGGTCGTTTGACCCCCAAAAGGGTCTCGACCACCAAGTTGAGAACCACTGATTAATACTTATCTTAATATAATAATTAATATTATTATTACTATTATTTATTTCTCTTATTATTAATATTAATAGTATTAACATACTCTAAGATATTACTCAGAACTCTCTAAACGTTCGCTTTCGTGAAAGTCGCCTTCATTTCCCAAATCTCGGTTTCCTTTTCTATAGACGTTTGGACACAGTTTTTTTTCCATGGTAACTGCCTCCCGTTTTGGTTTGCTACGCAAGGTCGCAAAAAGGGAGAGGCAAAGAGGAGGCGCGGCGGTTCGGTTTCGTTTCTCCTCAGGTCGCTTTCGGTTTCCTCCTGGCGATAACAGCACAGCGCCCGGCGGTCGGTTTTGGTTTCCCCGCGGCCGAATGGGCCCCGCCCCCTGGCGGGCTTCTCAAAAACATTTCCCCAGTTTCGTTTCTCCTCATGCTGCCCCGCGGCGGCGCCGGCTCCCTCCGGCTACAGCAATTCGCCGTGGACAAGCTACTCTCTGCGTCCCCCATGGGCTGGCTCGAGCGCTCCTTCGCGGCCGAATCGTCCGGGGCGGAGGTGGTCTATTTCGCCTTGAGCGACGCCGCAGAACAGCAGCAGCAGCCAGCCAACCGCGCAAGGCCCCGGTGCTTTCTATCCCCTCCGGGCAGATGCTATTCCTTCGGCGTCCCCGTGGCTCCAACCCTGCGGGAGCGCGTACGGGCTGCCCGGCTGCAGGGGACTTTGCAGCGCCGGCTCGAGCAGGCGCCGTGGGGCGCTCGGGGCCGGGTCCTGCCGCTCCTCTGCTACAGCCGCCGCGGCGGAGCCCTGCTGGAGAAGGGCTTCTTAGTTCAGGACGAGCGAGGCCTGAGGGAGACGCAGGCCTTTTTGGAAGAGCTCCTGCGGGGCCTCCTTCCAGCGCCGGCCCACCTCTGGGTGTACGAGCAAGGCGAAGGCGGCCGGCTCGGCTGCGCCTTGTGGGACTTGAAGGGGGCGGGAAAGGAGAGCGAGCTGCTGGGCAGAGCTGATGTGATGGCCGCGGAAGAAGCGGAATTCCACCCTGCCGTTCCTCACCTTCTGGGCAACACAGTGTTCAGGTCTCGGGAAGCTGCACAGCAAGTGCTGGAAGAAGTAAGTGTTAGGATAAAGAGGAGCTCAGCAGAACCAGGCCTCTTTTTCTGGACATAGCTGAAGCCCAGTTGGTCCTTGATTTACAGCAGTTCGTTTAGTGACTGGTTCAAAGTTACAACGGCATTGAAAAATGACTTCTGTTTCACACTTAGGACCATTAAGAGTCAGGTGAATTCAGGAGCTTGGCAACTGGTTCGTATAGCAGTGTTCAAAGCTCATGTGACAACTTTTGGCAACTTTCTGAAAGTTCTGAAGGTCTGAAAGGAAAGCCAGATTTTCTTTACAACCAATCTACTAATTTTAACTGTAACGATTCACTTAACAACTGGGAAAGAAAGGTCATAAAACAGGGTAAATGTCACTCAATGACTCTTACTTGGCAGCAAAACTTTTGGTCATAAGCTGAGGTCAACTTCGGTAGGTAGGTAGGTTGATAGGGATAGAGAGATAGAGATAAATGGACGGACAGAGAGACAGATAGATAGAATTCTTTATTGGCCAAGTGTGATTGGACACACAAGGAATTTGTCTTGGTGCATGTGCTCTCAGTGTACATAAAAGAACATGCACATTTGTCAAGAATCGTGAGGTACAACACTTAATGATTTTCCCTTCCCGACTGGCTCTTCTTAGATGACTGACAGGCACGAGCGAACCAGGAGCATTTCACACTTGGTTCTGGCTCTGTTGTAAGCTAAAGTTGTCTCTCTTGGTTTCTGGAGTTAATTGACTTTTGTATGCTCCCCAATACATTATGAGAGCCAGTTTGGTGCATAAGTTATCCTTGGTTGCTTAGCAACCATTTGAAGATACAATGGCTCCCCCAAGAATGTATGTATGACCCAGTTCTAAAGGCTGTTCCCTCTCAACACCACATGACTGCATTTTGAGTGCTTGGCAATTGGCCCACATTTAAAACCAGTTGCAATGTCCTGCAGTCACATGACTGTGATTTAGACCATTTTTATGAGAAACCATTTTTCACTTCCAATTCTACACAAAAATGCCCCATAGCAAACACTTGTCTTTGGCTTAATTTGTGGAGGTTATTTAAGGGCCATGGGATTTTGTTTATGACCACAGTGGTTGCTTTATGATGCTGTAAAAAGGGTCATAAAATTGGGTTAGCGGTGTGAATGACCTGCCTTTACATTCATCATGACTTACAGCTGTAATGGGCTAGCTTCATTGCCATGGTATGTTTTTAAAACAGTTAGAATAGTATACTTTACCAAGGCCTTTTGATTTTTGTTTTTGAAGAATAAACTGTTTATTTAAAGGGAAAATGTATGAACAATCCTTGTGGAGAATGTAAATTGTGTATCATTACCGCTATGTAGAAAATGATACCACGTTGATCAAACTTTGTTTTTCAATTCTGTTTGTACTCTAGAGTTTGAACAGGGGTTATGTATGTTTTCTTGAAGAAAAAAATGGATAAAGGGGGGGACATAGATACATATTCCAAAGAAACTTGTAAAATGTGCATGTTTAATTGAACAATATGTTTTAAATTAGGCCAATCGACTTAAGTCTTTTTAAGTGTTGCTTTCCTATGATCTACCTGCTGAATTGCCAAGGTATAGCTCCTGTATGGAAGACAGAAATTTCAGTATCTGCCTCTTGTGAATGTCATCTGAATTTCTATCAGGTGACAGAAATGTTGCTCAGGATGTAGGAGTCTTGTTCTTTAATCTGTTTGGCATTTCAAGTGGACTTCACAAGCATTGTTGCTTAGGTTCTGCTTCTAGTCCTTCAGAATCAATGTATATTCTCATTACAGTGCACTTCAATACTTCCTGAATCCAGACTGATTCTAGAACTTGTGGATAAGTGTCCTAAGCATCCCAAGAAAGGAAATTTTCCTGTAATTGTTATTGAAGGACTAGATGCAACAGGTAAGAAAACATATTTTATATGTATATATTTAAGACGGCACAAGCTTTTCTTTGACTGTCACATTTCAAATAATATTAAATCAACTTACTTTGTGGGTTTGCACCTAAGTGAAAGCAAACAGGTTAGGGTTTGTGCAACATCTTAAAACTGAATAAAAATCAAGTTTAAGATCAGACAATTGAGTACATTACTATGTTTTATTGTCTAGCTGGAGAATTCTGGGAGTTGAAGTCCACAAGTCTTAAAAGTTGCCAAGTTTGGGGACCCCTGCTCAAGATTATTCACACAGTCCATGATAATTTAGTAAGATTTTATAGTTTAGTACAACTATTTTAAATTGTACTCAGAAGCCTCTTGACAATCAAAAGCTCCATGCTTTTTTCAAGTCCAGTTCAACAGATCAGTGGAGTTCTTCCCTTTGTCTTAAAAAGACCAGTTATTTTCTCTCTTCAGCAGAGGGGAGAGACTAGAGTGTCTCCTTTTTTGTGTAACCAACAATATAGCTTCCTAAGGGGGATGTGGATTGACAATCTGACATGCAATCCTAATTTGTTGCAGATCCTAATGAATAGGACCTCAATTTCTAAATAGAATACATTTGGGTTAACTTGCTTAAAAAGTAATTCTTCCCTTTGAAAATACCAGCAGTTTAGCTCTTATATGTACTCGTTTACTTTTTCACCACTGCCCTTAGAACAATGTCACCAGGCTTGAGAGTGATGGATCTTTTTTAAATACATTTTAATTGTGCCACAGCAATAAACAAATAAGGCATGCAAGTGACATACTGCCCAGAATTGTTTGCAGGTGATTAGTTATTTTGTAGATAATTAGAGGTCCAAATTAACAAGAAAATAAAATGGTAACAAATGAAATAAAAGTGAAGCTTATTTGATAGTAATTTGAGGACTAGTGAACAGTCATTAAGGTTAGTAGAAAACAGAAATCTTTGTCATATGACAGAGTTGGATAGCTGACTGTATGGATTAAATATAGTCTGCAAATACAGTGATCCCTCGATTTTCACAGGGGTTGCATTCCCAGACTGCCCGTAAAAGTCGAATTTCCACAAAGTAGAGATGCGGAAGTAAAAACACAATTTTTGGCTATGGAGAGCCAAAAACTACCCCAGCGCACCCTTTTCCAAGGCCGTGCAAGGAGCCGGGCTTGAAGTTGGGGGTGGGGAGTGAGGAAAGTGCGGAGGCCGGCAAAGATTGTTTTGAATGTCGGCAGCCCCCGCCCCCAGCGCCTCTGCCCCCCTCGCCACTACACCCGTCAGCCGATCTGCCCCTCTCACCAGCTTTCTTGGGGCACAGGTCCTCCTGCAGCAGCGCTGGTGGCTACGGCTTCTCGTCCTCCTCATTTGGCCGCTAGCCGCTCTGAGCGCTTTGAGAATGCCCGCCCCACCCCTCTTGCAGTCCCTTAGCTGAGAGCGCTTTCGTCCCAGCTTCAGCGAGGGGGCTGCAGGAGAGGTGGGGCAGGCATTCTCACAGAGAGAGAGCAACAGACAGAGCGAGATAGAAAGGAGACAGAGAGAGTGAGAAAGAGAGAGAGCAAGAGGGGGGAGAGTGGAGAGAGCAAGAGGGGGGGAGAAATGATAGAAAAAAGGGGAGAAAAAAAGAGAAATGAGAAAATGATTGAAGCAGAGAATGACAGGAAAGAGAGAAAGAAGTGACTCTTGGTGATGACATCTATGACGTCATCGGGTGGGAAAAACCGTGGTATAGAAAAAAACCGTGGAGTATTTTTTAATTAATATTTTTTTTAAAACCGTGGTATAGCCGTTTCGCGAAGTTTGAACTCGCGAAAATCGAGGGGTCACTGTATAGCCAGCCATCTTTCTACCTCCCTCAGAGCTCCCTTGCCATTTTTGTGATGATTGTAAGAATTGTAAGCCAACATAGCATAAGGGCACAGAGTGAGGAAGGCTGACATACATTAATCTGTTTTAATTCATAAAGTAATGTCAGGTGACTAAGCATTCTTTTCCCCTTGTTTAGTAATTCATCTGATGCTTGCTGTTTATAACAATATGTAGATAATGCATTCTAGTACTTCATTGCAGTATGCCATAGTTTATTTGATCATGGTTTATTGAATAATACCATGGCTGAATTTGAACATTTATAATTTGTGAAAAACCATGATTGGTTGCACATTGCATATTAAAGCAAATATGATCATTTTATGGCTTAGCAGAATGTGTGATTTGTGAATGAAGCTGGTGGATTCATGCAGATAGTGGATTAAACTCTGTTGGGACGTTTAGATCCTGTCTATCTTAATCCCAGTTCATTCAGTGCAGGTACAAGAAAATTGCTTCTTGCCTTCATGACATATTTTCACAGCAGAATTGGTGGCAGCTATGAGGCAGTGTTACCAAGGAAATAAGGGATTCCATCCTCAACTCTTATTCATTTGAATCACAGCAACTAGCAATAGCATTTATATATTGCCTCATAGTGTTTTACAGCCCTCTCTAAGTGATTTACAATGTCAGCATGTTGCCCCCCAACCACCTGGGTCTTCATGTTACCGACCTTTTAAAGAGGGAAAGCTGAGTCAATCTTGATCCGATAAGGATCGAACTGCTGGCAGTTGGTAGAATTAGCCTTCAATAATGTATTGTAACCACCACGCCACCATGGCTCTGCCAAGAGAATGGCTGATAGTTCTCCACAAAACTGTGCTTTATCTGCAGAGAAGACAGGGAGTGATCGAAACACAAGGGACTATTGCCTAAGATACCAACGTTCTAAACTAAATTCTTGCAAACTTGATCAATCCCCCTGTTGCGTCATAACTAAGGGTGATTTTCCTTCCTATACCACATGTAGGCAAAACAACAGTGACTCGTTTTTTGAAAGACTCACTGAATGCTGTGCTCTTGAGGACTCCTCCATCTTGCGTTAGCCAGTGGCGGAAGATTTTTGACGATGAACCACCACTCATACGGAGAGCATTCTATGCACTGAGTAACTACATTGTGGCTTCTGAAATAGCCGAAGAATCCTCTAAGTCCCCAGTGATTCTAGACAGGTTTGCAAAAATATTCCCAATGGAAGAAAATGTAGCTCACAGATTAACTGTGATGTCCTTGGGACTATTTGAGCTTGGTTGTTTGCAGTATGTTTCAAAACTAGCTAGACAAGCTACTCCATATAAACAAGGAGCAAAGTCCACATTTGCCTACATAGATGATGTTACATAGATGGATAATGAAGCATTAGAGTCCTTTTGAAGTGAGCGGCTTAAATAAATAAAGCGATTGCAAGAAAACAACCAAGCTCAGAAAGCATCAAGGACTCAACGAAAATAAAGTGTCTTTGTTGAAAAATGTGCCACCTCGTTAATTGTATAAGTTGTGTTTCTAGTACAGTGATACCTCATCTTAGAAATGCCTCATCATACAAACTTTTCGAGATACCAACCCAGGGTTTAAGATTTTTTTCCTCTTCTTACAAACTATTTTTACCTTACAAACCCACCGCCACCACTGTGATGCACCGCCTCCGGACTTCCATTGCCAGCAAAGCACCCATTTTTGCGCTGCTGGGATTCCCTTGAGGCTCCCCTCCATGGGAAACACCACCCCCGGACTTCTGTGTTTTTGTGATGTTGCAGGGAAATCCCAGCAGGGGAATCCCAGCAGTGCAAAAACGGGCGCTTCGCTGGCAACGGAAGTCCGGAGGTGGGGTTTCCCAGCGAGGGGAGCCTCAGTGAAATCGCAGCATCGCAAAAACACAGAAGTCCGGAAGTGGGGTTTCTCATGAAGGGGAGCCTCAGGGGAATCCCAGCAGTGCAAAAACGGGTGCTTCGGCTGGCAAAAGGGGTGAATTTTGGAGTTGCACGCATTAATTGCTTTTCCATTGGTTCCTATGGGAAATATTGTTTCGTCTTACAAACTTTTCACCTTAAGAACCTCGTCCCAGAACCAATTAAGTTTGTAAGACAAGGTATCACTGTATTTTAAAAAAGATTGAAATGGAAAGTTATCATGAATTATAATGGTCCATTGCCTATGGTTATTTTACTCTATCACAGCTCAGAACCTTTGGAATAATCAGTGGGTATGTATATGCTAGAAAAAGAAAATGGCAAACCACTTCTGAAAAGTCTTGTCAAGAAGACTGCAGGGACTAATCTACGCAGTCCTATGGGGTCAGAGTGAAAGAAACCCCCTCCAAAAAAAAAAGCTACTTGAAGGAGGAGAATGATCAGTAGCAGAAAAGTATCACTCTTAATTTTCAATTAATGGGACCAAAGCAACTCTGGACTTTGCTGATTGTATTTGTGCTTTTAATTTGTGCTCCCGTATTGAATGAAACTGAGGAACTTCCAAAGCAACCAGTGATATAATGGATGCTGTGATTACCATATGTGTGTTATTAAAATTAGGATATAATGGCTCTTCAGCTGATACCTTGAATTTGGCTCCTTTGGACTCTTTAAAATTTTCAAATTATTTTTAAAGGAGTAAATTTTTAGACCTCGTTTGAGAATGCAGAGCTCAATTTATTTCTAAAATATATCAGCCATCCAAATTATTTTTTTCATCAGTCATGAAAAGGGTAACTATATTTAATATTAGTATTATATTGGCATCTATATGGATAAGATACAGATAAGTCAAAATACAGATACTCTTTGAGTCACCATGTGTGAATAGGCAACAATATACATTTTCGAAAGAAAGAAAGAAAAAAAAAAACCGTGCCTGATCTTTCAATACTTTAACTTTCAAAACTTAGTGAATCACAGAATGACTCATCCTTTAAATTGACAAAACAAAAAAGAAAAATTGAATTGTAAGAAAATATTTTAATGTGGTATTTGTTTATCAATTGGCTGGAGAGATAAATTCAGTAGCAGAGATACAAGAGGACTTAAAACCATTTATCTTCTTCAGTCTTGCTTACTCAGAATAGCCAATTCTGATCTTTATGTAATTTATCGTGTCTGTAGGCGTTTGTATCTGTGAATCACTCATACACATTACATTCAAATAACTTAATATTACAAGAAAAATGATTTTTTTAAAATATCAGAAAATGAACTTTTAAAGATCTCCCCATATTTATGGATTGTATTCTTGTATCACTTTGAGTTTGGGGCTGGTGTTCATACTGAGGTCTGAAGAAAAGTACCTATACAACTGAGTCTGTTATTTTCTGATAAAATTTTAAGGAAAAGTTGATGGTGCTGCGAAATACCCCAAGTCTTCACAGAGCTTAGTTTGTGTTTTGAGAAAATCATTTTGCTTAGTTAGCTCTGTATGAAAAGAACCTTGTGAAGAGAAAGTGAGAGTTTAAGTTTCTTAAAACCATTCAGATCAAATGAAAAGTTAAAATGTACATACTGATCCATCCAACAAGGCAGCTTACAAAAAAGCAACATTAAAATTCCAATATCCCACATCATAGTCACACTCACAATACAATAAGAGGCTTCCCCATCATTATCATTTTGCTCTCTAAGGACTCCAGTAAAACTAATTTAATTAGCTTTTGGAAAAGTGAGTAGTGTGAATTCTAGTCTTTGGAATTATGTTCCAGAAAAATGGAATTGCAGCTGAGAAGACCTGTCCTCTGATCCCTGAAGATGACATCCTATAAGAGAAAGAACCCAGGAAGAGCCCACCCTTCCCTATAACCATTTTGTGGGAGGCAGAGTTGTCTTCACAGTTCATTTCATATGCAAAAATTGGTGGTTCTAGAAGCAAAGAATGATAAATTGACAATCTTGGTCTGAAACTCACATTAATACCTTTGTTTGGACAGATTTTGGCATAGCACTGCAGCATACGCAATTGCAACTGAAATAACTGGGAACGTGCAAAATCTTCCTCCACCTTATCACCTGGTGTATCACTGGCCTGATGATCTTTTGAGTCCAGATATCGTCTTGCTGTTGACTGTTAGCCCTGAAGAAAGAGTCCAGAGGTTACGGGGACGTGGAATTGAGAAAACAAGAGAAGAGGTAGATTTGGAAGCAAATGATGCCTTCCGTCAAAAGTAGGTACTAAAATGCAAAACGTGCCCCCACTATATTCCTTGTTAGCAAACCATGCAAATGTTGCTCTTTTTATGTTAAGGTAAAAGTGTAACGGGAGGTTGATTAATTATGGGAAATTAATTATGAATATTTTAGGGAAGAGAGTTATGTGCTGGTTTGGGTGAACAAAGAAGACCCTTAAAAGGGTACCTATGTGACATTGCACTTTGCAGAGTCTGCTGCCTTGTATAAGGGGTCCTAAAATACCAGGTAGACTAGCTGCAAATAGTAACTGCTTCAGTAAGATAAGTCTTTGTATCTTTAGATGCAATTGTGCTCCATAGTAATTGTAGCTGGATGTGAAATCTTAGGTTCTTAGCTGGACTCCATAGCATATCCAAATATATGAAGTACAAAAACTAAGCCAAGCTCTGATTCAGAGATTCTTTTTAATAATTGTGTCTATGCATATTTATAAAACTTCATGAAATGTTTGAATTGATTTGAAGTTAATTGATGCATTCAGTTCCAAGGAGGCAATTTGGCTCACTTTCAGATCAGAAAGCCCTATTAAAAATCTCCGTTTTGGACAACCTGGGATTTTAGTTTTGGATTAATGGCTATCTGAATCCTTCTAGTGCAGTATTTAAATGACAATTCATAGCTTCTGAAATATATACAGTGGTACCTCTACCTACGAATGCCTCTACTTATGAACTTTTCTATATAAAAACCCAGTGTTCACGATTGTTTGCCTCTTCTCAAGAACCATTTTCCACTTAAAGAGCCGAGCCTCCAAAACTGTAACTGGAAAAGGCAGGGAGAAGCCTCCATGGGGCCTCTCTAGGAATCTCCTGGGAGGAAATAGGGGCGGAAAAGGTGGAGAGAAGCCTCTGTAGGGCCTCTCTAGGAATCTCCTGGGAGGAAACGGCCTCCACCCTCCCTGTGGTTTCCCCAATGGCACGCATTATTTGCTTTTACATTGATTCCTATGGGAAAAATTGCTTCTTCTTAAAACTTTTCTACTTAAGAACCTGGTCACGGAATGAATTAAGTTCGTAAGTAGAGGTACCACTGTACTATACTGAAAGTTTTGCATAGACATTTAGTAGAATGCAAAGTTTTTCTAAACTTGGTAATGCTATGTACTTTTTTAAATAGAGTTGAAGAGTCTTATAGAAGAATGGAAAATCCAATATGTTATATCCTTGATGCCAATCCTCCTCAAGAAGATGTTGCCAATGCTGCTCTAAATGTGATTAAAAATCACTGCCATTTCCCATAGCTGTTTGTGTATACACTATTGTCAATAACTATCAGAATCAAAATTTCCCAAAGAAAACAGATGTTAATATTTTCTGAACAAATGAGAAGCATAAGGCATATGCAAGATAATAATTTTTAATATGGACACACTAATTTTAAAAATACGTAATCATACTGCAATGTACTACTGCTAAAGGAATGTAATTGTTACTCTTCATAACTAAAAAAATATATATCTACGTTCACTTTCATGATGCAAACTTTGATTGTATTAGTGCTAAATTTGTGCAGATTTTCCAAAATATTCTTCTTGTTCTCAGTCTGAAATAACTTTGTAACAGTATCACATAGACAAATTATAGTGAATTTTTAATGAAGTGTTCTTATCAAAAGGTAGACAAATTAAGCACTTGAACGTAAATTATTATTGTCACTGGAAATAAAATCCTGAATCAAAATGAAAAATAAATGCTGTCCAGGTGTCTTTTTGTGTCCTTCTAGGGGTGGGTTCCACTTACTGTTGTAAGGAAATAAAGTTCCAAATGGCTTGAGCTCCTGAACAGGAAAGGTGAATCACATGCTTCCAGATATTGGGTGAAGAGAAAAAAAGCAAAAAAGCTGCTGAGTCCCTTGGTTTTATGCCCCAGAGTTTCCTATTCCTGTATAAGAAATGCACTCTGGTAGTCAGACTCCCATGGGGCTATGCAGGGGGAACTCTGTAGGCTGTGTTTTTGAGTTCAGGTTTGGCTGAGCCAGGGTGTTGGTGTAATGAAAGCATTAAATCGGTGGGTGAAGTTGACAGGAACGGAGGCAGACTTCAGAAATGAACAGAAAACATCAACTTTTATTTCAACACCACAGAAACAGAACAGAGAACAGGCGACTTGAAATCTCCTTTTATACTGGAGCTGTCAAACTCTCGACCAATGACAGAGCTCCAAGTCCCCACTCAACTAGCAGCAGAGCGGTCATAACTGTGAGAGGACTTAACAGAAAGGACTTTGGGAATTCTTAATACAGTAGTACCTCTAGATATGAGCTGCTCCACATGCGAGTATTCCAAGTTACGAGCTGAGACGCGAGCAAAATGTCTGTTCGACACCCGAGCTCAAATTCGGGATACGAGCCGAGCGTCCAGTTATCTTGGCGCGAAAAGCCAAATCTAAATGCATTCGTTCAAGATACGAATTGATCGACATACGAGCTCTGCTCTGGCACGAATTAAACTTGTATTTATTTATTTATTTATTATTTATTTATTTATTATTTAGATTTGTATGCCGCCCCTCTCCGCGAACTCGGGGCGGCTCACAACAAAAATATAAACAATCGTACAAATCCAAATTGATTCAATAAATTTAAGTATTTAAAATAGTTTTAAAAAGAACCCCACTATATTAACAAGCACACACACAAACATACCATACATAAATTGTACGTGGCCGGGGGAGGTGTTTCAGTTCCCCCATGCCTGACGACAAAGGTGGGTTTTAAGAACTTTACGGAAGGCAGGGAGAGTAGGGGCAGTTCTAATCTCCGGGGGGAGTCGAGTTGTATGTCGAGGTACCACTGTATAGGTCTGCCTGAAAGAGGTAGATCTTTGTTATGTAGAATAGACTAGTCCACGCTATTAACAAAGGGGGTGGGGATAAATGAGCTGGGCCATTCCTTGATGGCATATTGACAAATGTGGGGGCTACTAAGAGTGAGTCTTTTTCTTGCCTGAAAGCATGTTTCTCAGTCGGGCATGGTATATAGTAATCTGCCTTTTTAATATTTCCTAAAATATTTTATTCCTGTAGGAAGGGGATAGGTGCTAACTTCCTACATTAGCTTTCCCACTGGCTCGCATCATGATATTTACATGCAATTTGTCTTCCACACAAGCTGATCAGCTGTGCTTTGGGTGAAGAATTAATAAAGGTAAGTATTAACTCGGGGGAGAGTGGGAGGGCCCTTTTTTGAGCAGCTGAACAAAAAAAAAAAAGATGGCAGTGCACAAGGACTGGCACTGGGCAATCCAATTAAGTGATGTCATCAGCAGATCGCTACCAGTTCGAGCAATCTGGTCCAAACCGGAAGGAACCCATCCCTGAGTCCTTCCATTTTCTTGCTATATTTGTTGAAAATACTTCACACGGCAGGAAGGAGAAAGAAGTGCAGGTTCTCATTTTTAAAAGGAAGAATTTGCGTAGAGGAACACCTGTGCAAAATTTTAAATAAGTTCTAGCGTACTGTGAAGATGTTATGTGTTTTAAGATTAAAAGGATTAATTATTATTAGATAACCTGTGGCCTGCTGGGTCATTGTTTCAAAGATAAAACGGAAAAAACCTAAACAGAAACAGAATGGCCACAAGTGGTGGCACATTAACCACTTTTAAACAAGTGATAGAATATAAATGCCTTTTGTGCATAAAAGATAATAAATGTACTGGTAGGTGCCTAGAATACCTTACTTAGAGAGATTCTACTGGTCGCACCTATGTGTTGAATGTTTTCTTCTAATAGAGCAAACTCAGATTGTCACTGTCTCCCTTTAATTAGTTTCCACCATCAACATTCCACAGTTTATAAATGAACAAGGTTAACAGTTGTGCTGCATTGTAACAAGGCAATTAACTTAGCAACTCCATATTTTACTTTGCTGAGAATAAGCTTATAAGTACAATACGAGTTACAGGTAGTCCTTGTTTAGTGACTATTTGCAGGTATCACAGTGATGGAGAAGTAACTTTACAATTAGTCCTCACATTTATGACCTCAGCAGGTGTGTAAAGCAAAAGAAAGCTAAAGTAAGATTGCAAGCACAGTTGCAGTTTCACTTACCTTGATAACCAAGCTGGCAATGCCAATTGTGGTTGCTAAAAACGAGAGTGTTTATACTTTTTTGAACGTCATACAAGTATCTATAGAATTGACAATCCAATTGCAATTCTAAGTTTTGCAATTCTTGATGCAGTTTGTTCTGTGGTTTGGAAATGGCTGTCATGAATTAGCTTCAAAGCAGAACAAAAGTGGAGGATGTCAGATTAGTACATATAAAGGATTTAATTTATTTAATTAATTAAATTTATTTAATTTTTAAGCCACCCAACTTATTGTGGACTCTGGGCACTGTACAGTCATAAATAATACAATACAAAATAAACAATAATAAACAATATAATAAGCAATAATAATACGAAACAGTTAAAAGCACCCCAGTTGTCTTTGAATTTATATAAATTTGTAAATAAGCCCACTAGAGGGCAGGACAGAACTAGCCATGTCAGTATCTAATAATTCAGACAACAGCAGTTGCCTTCTAACAAATATTTTCTGCCCTTCCCTTGGAGGGTAAATGACAAGAGTTAGAAGGTTCAGATGTACAAAAAGTATCCCATTCACTGTAGGACTCTGGGTCATGCTACCAAACAAGAAGATGAGCCTGGCACAATTCTAGGAAGATTTTTCTTTCACCTATCACATATATATATCGTATATATTCTCTTCCTTTCATATATCCTCTCCTCTAAGTTCACTTTTACCCTTATATATATTACCACATGTCTCTTTTTCTTCCTATGTATTTGTGTATTGGACAAATGAATAAAATAAAAATAAAATAAACAACATGAGAAACTTAGACAAACTGTGCCAAGTTTCTAAAATGAAATGCTCTGACTTGAAAGCATTTCCTTTTAGTCTCTGTTTTGCTCAAAGGCCACATAATTATAATTAGTAAACAAAAAAACAACAACCATGCAAAATACTTATTGGAAATTATGTCCTTTTTGAGGCTTTGTGCCTATGTTTCAGAACATCATGCACACTTTTGCACATTGGCCAGAAAATTTTTTGAAAGATTTTTTTGTCAACATTTAAAAAAAACATGATACATTCCAATTATTGAATAATGGTAATGGTTAAAGTCTTATGGTCAGCGGAAATCTTTGCGATTTAAAGTTGGCTCTAATTATTTAAAAAAATCATTTGCCAAAGCCTTTACCCAGGTCTGGAAGAAAATACTGTAGCAATAGCACTTAGACTTACAGATCTGTCTAAGCAGTTTACAGAGAAAGCATTTTGCCCCCAACAATTTGGTGCCTCATTTTAGCCACCTTGGAAGGATGGAAGGATGGTGGCTCAACCTTGAGCTAGTGAGATTTGAACTGCAGAACTGCAGCTAGCAGTAAGTTGAAGTAATCTGCAGTACTGCACTCTAACCACTGTGCCAGCTATTATAAACAGAGTCTCAGCTGTTATAAATAGAGCCTCCAATCTAAAATATCTGAATTTGGGATGGTTTACACTTTTCAATACTAATGCTGAGAATTAATGACAACATTAAAACTGAGCTGGATTTGTCTGGTCCAGCATGTCACGAATGTAAAAGTCCGTTTGAACTTTACATCGTGGAGGTGATGGATTTAAGAGATCCAAGCATTGTTATTTCAAAACAAGCTTTCTTTTATTATAAAAGTAGAAAATAAACAGCTCACATCATGGAATCTTAAGAACAACAGGGAAAGCATAAAATGACAAGAGGACGGAAGTGACATGGAGGATGTTACATAAAATATGGGAGTGATTAATGACAAGGCACACATGTTAACTCTTTAATTACTGAATGTCTCTGTGGCTGGCAATATTCAGCGTGACACAGCAATCTAGTCCCATTGTGGTCAGCCTCCTAGAAGCCTGTCAAGAATGTGTAGAGTCCTTGGGAGGTGTCTCAGCTTGGCTATTTTTTTGCAGGTTCAGAGCAGGGGTGGGTTCTAACTTATCTCGCTGCCGGTTCGCTTTCTCATGCGTCACATGGGTGCGCATGCTCAGTGCCAAAAAAGCCAGAATAAAAAAGCCAAAAACAAGATGGTGACCACATGCACAGTGCCAAAAACTCAGCTTCTGCGCATGCTTAGAAGAAGAAAAAATTCAAAAAAAAAATTAAACAGAGAGATGGTGGTGCCCATGGAGCGGCACCAACTGAATTGGGTCTGTGACATCATGACATCACCAGCAGGTCGCTACTAGTTTGGGTGAAGCGATCCGAACTAGGAGGAACACACTCCTGATTCAGAGAGTACCAAGGAGACCTCATTTCCACCCTGAGCTACAAGCATTATCCTTTATCAGTAGATAAAAGTGCATTAGTGCCCTTCCACCTACATGTCCCAGAAACTGGAATTGAGAGCGATGTGGCCTTTAACATTAGAGATACTATGTTGACCTTTAATTTTTCTTTTTGTCTTTTGAAACTATCCAGGTCACCCACACATTCCATTACAGTTTATGATGAAAGTGTCTGCAGCAAGACCTTACCAACCATCCTTTTCCTGATTTTTTTTCCCTTTCATTTCATTCTTACACTTTTAAGAATCTAATTTTTGGTTGGCGTAGAGATCATAATAAGTTGAGGCCCAAAAACGGCACCAGGGGTGGGTGAAACAATTTGAAGACCACTTTTTACTGTAAAGCTACTGAAATCTTCAAGGGTTTTGTTCCAAAAGCCTCCAGAAATTATAATAAAAATAACAACAGAGTGCATGCACAGAGAATGCATGCCCATTTCAAACTTATTGAAAGTTTTATGCTAGGATTAGGAAGTCAAAACATCCTGATAGAAAGTGATCAAATACTGAGACACCATTGCTCGCAAAATGACATTATTGTGTCTACAAATCATCAGAAATTGAATTTAACACGATCATCTTTATATTGTTGGATAGGAATGTGAAAACAGCTATCTTTAATATAGCATCTTCTGGATGTATTCAAACATTTCCCATTGTCTCCCCATTTAGCACGAGTTCGACGTACCTAAAGTGCGGCCAGATTGTAATTTTACGAGAAAGGAGATAATTTAAACACTGTACTTAATTTCTATCAAATGTTGGTTTTAAGTTGGTATGCTAGTCTAAAGCCAGATGTGACCCTTAGCCTCACCTAAAAAACACCATCTGACCAAGGAGAAAGTGAGAGGTGTAATCAGAGATAGGAACATGTCAGGTGAATTAGCTAAACTCCATTATGAAATGTCAAGAGATATTATAGCAATAAACATTTGACTTATATACCACGTCATAGTGCTTTACAGCCTTCTCTAAGCAGTTTACAGAGTCAGCCTATCGATCCCAACAATCTGGCTCCTCATTTTACCCACCTCGGAAGGATGAAAGGCTGAGTCAACCTTGTGTTTGGTGAGATTTGAACTGGTGAACTACAGCCAACAGTCAGCAAAAGCAGCTTGCAGTACTGCACTCTACCAAGGCTCATAATGTGTGTGTGTGTGTGTAATCATTTTATTTTATTCAAAAATGTTAAAATACAAATTCAGAAATAGAAAGATCAAGAGATTGTAGATTCCCTTTCAAAGCTAGCCTTCTTTTGCATCTCTACATACAAATTGTCCTATACAAATATATTGATTTATTTATTATATTTCTATGCCGCCCTTCTTGAGGTGACTCAGTACAATATTAAATATAACAATATATATGCAGAGTTGCTATATAGGGGACCTGTGTCTATTTCAAACACTTACCTTTTTCCTAGGCATATGTGCACAGATTATATTCAAGTTTTCCTAGGAACGGGTAATAGCTATGTTCATAGACCTGTCGGTTTATATATAGAAATCTTCTACTCAATTCTTGTTTAAAGCCTTCCTGTAGCGGTCTGTTCTTCTCCATTCCCATTTTCAACTAGTTCTATATTTTTTTTTTTAATTCAGCCTGGAGAAATGAAGGTCCTTGGAACTCTTAAACTATGCAATAAATAGCAGGTCCATTCCTGTGACTCGATAATATAAAAGGCTTTGGGTCTCTGATGTATTTATAATGGATTTTGCTTTTACTGGTATAATGAGGGGTGTGGCAAATTATTCCCCCTCTCGATTGTCAATCAAATGTCTCTATTGACTGCAACTTGAGTCCACAGAGAGAGGCGGCATATAACTCCAATTAATAATAATATACACCAGAGGATCTGCTGTTTTTAAAGCTTTTATGAATGCCTTAAAGCATTTTTTAAAAAGCCAAATTGGTTCATTAAGGAAAAGACATGTGCTCCATAATAATGTAATCCTGAAAGAGTTTTATTTTCTCTTTGGCTAGGAATTTGTTATTTTTTGACCTAGAACCCTGGAACCTAGGACAAAAAGCTCACTTGCAGCTTGGTAGTTGAGATTGCTTGCTTACTTTTGTGCCTTCATTTTCTCCACGACAATCTAACCCTAATGTGGCCTTCAAATGTCCCAATGGCGTACCCATTGATACTGTTCATTGATACTGTTCATTGATACTGTTCATTCATACAATGGCGTATCCATTGATACTGTTCATTGATACTGTTCATTCATACAATGGCGTACCCATTGATACTGTTCATTGATACTGTTCATTGATACTGTTCATTCATACAATGGCGTACCCATTGATACTGTTCATTGATACTGTTCATTCATACAATGGCGTACCCATTGATACTGTTCATTGATACTGTTCATTGATACTGTTCATTCATACAATGGCGTACCCATTGATACTGTTGATCATACTCTTCTTCTCTTTCCTTCTACTTTTATCAGCATTATAGTTTACTCGAGAGAGCTAGGACTTTGTTCACATAATGTACTTGAGGCAGGGGTGGGTTCCTTCCGGTTTGGACCAGATCACTAAAACTGGTAGCAGCCCACTAGTGTGTCATGATGGCATCATAGATCTGGTTTGGTTGGTGCTGGTCTGTGAGTGTCGCCATTTTTTTTTGGGGGGGGGGGGATTTTTTCCTATTTTTTTTTCCTGTTTGGAAGTTTTTTCCTCTGCTGCTGCTTGGAAAAAGCTCCTCCTGCTACTTCCGGGTTTATACTTACCTTTATTCAGTGATGGGCTACCAAAATTTTTATTACCACACTGTGGGTGTGGCTTATGCATTTTGTTTCAGCATCTTTCAGTGCAAATTGGGTGCTCCGGAATGGAGCTACAAATTTTGCTACCGATACTGCGTACCTGACCGTGCCCATAGGAGCCCATCACTGCCTTTATTCGTTCTCCCAAAACACAGCTGATCAGCTCCTCCGCTATGTTTCGGGCTGATTATAGCTACTGAGCATGCACGGAAGCAGAATTGCATGAGGGGAAATGTGTATCAGTATTGGGTTCCTAACTGGGAGGGGGACGGTGTTCTGGAACAACAATGGAGCTGAATGAACAGTTCCGGGAGACTGGCAAGCAGGCATGCACGTCAGAAGGAGATTTGGCTTCTGTGCATGCGCAAGAAGCAAAATCTTGTGACAGGATGTGGGGGTGCACAAGGTTTCAGTGATTTTTGGTGATTATTTTGTTTCCGTGCATGCGGAAGCAAAAAAAATCTGAAATCTCATGCGCCCAAGTGTCTTCTCGCAAGATTTGCTTCCTGTTCATGCACAGAAGCCAAATCTTGCTCCAATGAGCACACGCGCCCACTGGTCACCGGGAGCTACACGCGGATCCGCACCGGTAGTGGAGCTATTTTGCAAACCCTGCCTGATGTGCATGTGCGCTCGCTCCACTTACACACATGCGCAAAACATTGACATGAAAACTGGTGGCGAAGGTAAGTGGAACCCTCTGATCTGACGTAGCATAATTTGAGCTTGGTCAGTTTTGCCTAAATTGAGAACTCTTCAGTTGATTTATTTGATGATCTGTTTATTTGTCTTGTTGATTATCAGTGATCTTAAGAGCCTTCTCCAACACCAATATTCAAAAGCATCAATACTCAAACAACAAGCGCAGGCAGCACTCTAGAACTGTCAGGTAAACAAACAAACAAAAAATGTGATTCTCAATGCTGGAGAAACAACAGATATAAGCCATTTGATTCAAAAAAGGTGGGGGGCAAAAGCCCAGAATTTATCTGTATAACACCTAGATTTATATTGTATGTCTTGATTTCTGGGTTCTGCAAGATTTAAATCTTTTCTTCATGTATGATCTTTCTGATCTGCAATAACACAACTTATTTTAGCAGTGCCATATCAATAAAGGGTGCTGCTGCTGTAAGCAGGTTCCTGAATATGACATTCGACATATAAGTACAGTGGTACCTCATCTTACGAACGCCTCTTCTAACGAACTTTTCAAGATACGAACCTGGTGTTTAAGATTTTTTTGCCTCTTCTTCCGAACTATTTTCACCTTACGAACCCAAGCAGCTGCTGCTGGGATGAAAGGGTTTCTTTTTTTCCCCTTTTTTGAAGAAAGAAAAGGGAGGGGCTGCTTGGAGTAGGAAACATTTTGCAGAAAATAACGTGCTTGCAAAGGAACGGAAAGGGTGTCTTTAAGAAAGAAAAGGGAGGAGGGAGGGGCAGCTTGGGGGAGGAAACATTTTGCAGAGAACAATGCTTGCAAAGGAATGGAAAGGGTGTCTTTTTAAGAAAGAAAAGGGAGGAGGGAGGGGCAGCTTGGGGGAGGAAACATTTTGCAGAGAACAACATGCTTGCAAAGGAACTGAAAGGGTGTCTTTTTAAGAAAGAAAAGGGAGGGGCGCCCCCCTTGCCTTTCTTCCTTCCCACTCACCCTTTAGCCTAGCCTGGCTTCTTCCACCCGTCCCCTTTAGCTGCTCCTCCCTGCCCTCTGTTCGCCTCCCTTCTAAAGTTTGGGATTTTCCTGAAGGATTTGCACGCATTATTTGCTTTTACATTGATTCCTATGGGAAACATTGTTTCATCTTACGAACTTTTCACCTTACGAACCTCCTCCTGGAACCAATTAAGTTCGTATGATGAGGTACCACTGTATTAAGATTCAATGCCTTGTCTCCTGTGATGCCCGATGAGCCCACGGACATTGGTACTAGAGAACAAAGGGTTATTTCTGGAAAGGCAGAGGAATTGTGGAGAGTTCCCTGGAAAAATAAAAATGAAACCAGCTGTTATACTAAGAAGCCTACTGTCGATTAACAAACCAGGATGAGAATCGAGATCTAAAAAGCAATTGCACTTGGTTGACAACAGCAGTTTTTATTCAAACAAGTTAGCCTATATATAACGTAACAACGTTACTCAGTACTTTTGTGTATTTCAGCAGAAGTAGTCATTGGTGGGCTGCTTAGTCATTGAAGCTATTACAAAGCTGTTACACAAGTCCAATTTCATAAAATGAGCAAGAACAATGCCAGACATGGTTCTCATATGTTGAATTACATGAAACAATACTGTAAATGCCACTCAGGTTGTGTGACATATAAACAAACAAACATACATACAAATGAAACTTGAACTCCTGATTCCTTGCTTCATAAGGAAGGAATGTCCCGAAAAGATAAAGAAGCTAGATACACTGCAAGGATGAAAGTTACCACATTACTGAAGTCAGCTGAATGAATTTTGCAAGGATTAAAGTTACAAAATGATAGCACCAAAGTCAAATGAAGAAATTCACTTGCAGGTTTTATATAATGGGGATTCTTGGATGAGCTGCAGCCATTCCTAATCTTGGAAATGTGTTCCTGGCCTGGGTGAATTTTTTTTGGCTTTTAATCAGGCTTTAATAAGATATTTAATATTCTTGGTTTTTTTTTAATTTGTGCCACATACTGCCAAGAAATTTTAGTACACGTTGGTATAAAAAGCCTAAATACATAAATACACTTTTCTGACTACAGCTGACCATTGTTTCGTATGGGAAAGTTTTAAGAGGCATTCCCCCATTCCAGCCCAGCTCCAAGAAGCTTCAGTTTTATTTAAATAAGGACTCAGGAGGTACAGATCCATGATTTTCCTTCCAAAGATCTGGATGGAAGGGAGGGTTGTTCTTAGCATAAATTAGCACCTGCATTAACGAAAGGATGAATTAGTTCTGACTTTAAAACTTATTCAAATAAGAGAACAAATCAGTCTTGCTATTAATCAAACAGGAAACACATAATTTACACCACATTAAATTTCAATCAGTGCTTTAAAATGGTTTATGGGAAGTTCAGACCTTAATATAGAAATATGTGAAAACATAGCCAGTTCTGCATACCAGATAGTCCTCGGTTGTTTTATTTTTTGGCAGGGGTATTTAAAAAAAATAAAATAAAATTGTAGAGAAAAATGCTGTTGCTTTCTTGAAAACGAATCTGACAGGAGCTATTTTGGGAAAATACTTCTCATATTTAACTTGGTCTCCACTTGCTGGAGAACACGTGGGCACATGAGTGGAAGTGCATAGAAGGGAGATGGACGGAAGAAGCAACAAAGTCTTGTTTGTTTATTCATGTAAAAAGTCATCAACACTTATATAAAATTACACGTTGCAATGGAGCAATCCCTTTGTATGTTTATTGTGTATGCCTGTTTTCTTGCAGAGAGAAAAATAACAACATTGATCCACTGGGGATCATAGCATCCACTAATAGACTAAATTTCATTACCTATTTATTATTTTAGTGAGTGTTGACATTCAGTTCATTTATTTGTTACTATATTTTTTTTGCATTGCTGTTGCTTCTGCTATTGTGGCCATCCCCAGAAGCATCCTGAGACACCCGGAAGTGGGACCCACCTACTTTTTCTTACCCTCTGCCTTACGGCAATGGAAAATAAACTCAATTCCTTGGCATGATGGGTCTCTACTCTGCTGGTGTATAATAGGCATGAAGTTGAATGTTAATATATACTCATCTTAAAGCAGTGGTTCTCAAATAGCGGGGTGCCCCTTCAGGGGTCTGTGGAGTGATGACGGGGGCACGTTTTAAAATTTAAAATAAGGAAAAACCCAATGTTTTTTTTTTCAATCTTTCATTCTGGAAAATAAAATGCCCCTTGAAATCTGGGCACTTTGCTACCAAATTTCAGCACAATTTCTATGTGATGAAAGGCCACCAATAATGTTTTGGTGAGTGTGAGCATTCGAGTTTTCACCCTTGAGTTACAACCACAAGTGTATTTATTTTACAGCATGTGTTTACAGCCGTAAAGGGGTGAAAACTGGTTATATAAATATGAGCTTCTTGGGAAATTGAATTTTGTTCTAATATAACAGCCTGTAACCTGTAAGTCTATTGAATTATGACCTGCATTCATCCCTCTTTACATTGCCCTGGAGGTGATCTTCCACTTTGAGGGGACCTATCATCATTGTGTATGTGTATGCTTGTGTGCAACATCATGATTCATATCTTTTGTGCATACAGGCTAGGATGCTTGGCATTTATTTAAAGGGCATCACACTTCTATAGATTAGATACGGTTTCAAAATTTGGAACATCTCCAAAATCTTACTATTGAAATTCTGTATCAATGCAGCTTAACCTGCATCATCATCATCATCATCATTATTATTAATTAGATTTGTATGCCACCCCTCTCCAAAGACTCGGGGCGGCTCACAACAGTAATACAAAGGCAATAGAACAATAGAACAAATCTAATAATAAAAAGATATATAAAACCCCAATAATTAAAAACCATACAGCACATACATACCAAACATAAAATATAAAAGCCTGGGGGACATGTCTTAGTTCCCCCATGCCTGGCGATAAAGGTGGGTCTTGAGTAATTTGTGAAAGATGAGGGTGGGGGCCGTTCTAATCTCCGGGGGGAGTAGATTCCAGAGGGCTGGGACTGCCACAGAGAAGGCTCTTCCCCTGTGGCCCACCAAGCAACATTGTTTGGTCGACTGGACCTGGAGAAGGCCAACTCTGTGGGACCTTATCATCCGCTGGGATTCGTGCGGTAGAAGGCATTAGATTCTACCACAAATTTGTTAATACAATATGCATTCAATGTTATTTTTTGATGTGATCTTTTGTGCCAGGTTAAATATAGTCTTTAGCTGACATTGGCTCCAGGAATAAAAGAGCTTTGGGTAAAGGATTTGATTGGATCTCTGAATCCAAATATCCTTAGAACTTCCAAACACATGGGGTTCCATATTTCTTCGATCCTTTTTGAAGAATGTCACTAATTTAACTAACGTCTGTCAAATGGAGAATGACAGCATAGGTTTAATCAGTTTGGGGTCTCTATCAGTCTGAAGCCATTCCGTACCTAAAAGAAGAGACTTCTACACATAATCCTGAGCTTACTATATTTAGTGTCCATTCAAAGTTACAACCGCACTGAAAAAAATGATTTATGACTGTTTTTCATACTTACAACCATTTCAGCCTCTCCCTTGGTCATGTGATCAAAATCCAGCCACTTGGCAACTGGCTCGTATTTATAAAGGTTGTAGTGTCCTGGAGTTATGTGTTCATCCTTTGTGAACCTCTGTTCTCCTCCAGTTATCCGAACGTATCACAAACACCGTTTGAATGAACTTAGTTTAATTAATGAACCACTGCTAATAACTGGCTTAACACTGGAGACACACACACAAATCAGAAAGCAATCCTTTCTTACAGAAAATCAGTTTAATCTTCATTAGCAGCTGATGTAAATTCAGACAGTCTTAACTCAAAACAATGCAGTTAGTTCTTGTAATAGGCAAGGGCTTGGCAAAATTCCCAGGAGTCTTCCTTGATAAGAAATCGGGATTAGAGAAATGGATTCACAAGACAATTCACGACAGATACATGAAAGTCAACGGTTGTTTCCTGCACCCTTTCAGCTTCCTCTATTGTTCTTCAGTAGACTAGAGGAGTGGCCAATTAGCCCCCAGTCTTACTCTTGAAGAAACCTCTTCTGGAGTAACCATTCCTGTCTCTTGGGAGCTCTGCGGACTCTTGCATCAAGAAAAGGAGAGACCTCTTCTTCCTCATCACTGCTCTGAGGTGCTGGAGGTTCTGAAGGCCCTGGCTGAACCTCTGCCTCTAGCACTGAATCCTTGCCATTCTCACTATCCAACTCGGATGCCAACTGCATGGGCTGCTGGCGCATCACCAAGTTGGTCTCCTCTTGAAAGGGATCCGCTATCAGCTGCACAGGCTGCTGGTGAGCCACAACACCCTCTGACAAGCAAAATCAACAAAGAAGCCGGAATCACTTCACAACCACATTATTAACTTAAAAACCGCAGGGATTCACTTAACATCAGTGGCAGGAAAGCTAGTAAAGTGGTGCCAAACTCAGTGAACTATCTCACTTAGCAACATACATTTTGGGCTCAAGTGTGATCATGAATCAGAGTCTACCTGTATTTTATCTTTGCAGTTAAATTAGTGAGAGAAGGTGTATCCTGGATGGAGAGTGATTGGTGTATCGTTTCTTCAGTGTAGTTTAAGGACCTGGTGATGGAAACACTATACAAAAAAAGGAGGGTCCAGTGGCAAATCAAACACACAGCGCCATTATTTCAGACCCTCAACCACTACAGCTCACAAATAATGTTTCCAGTGCTCTGCAGCTTTTTTTCTCTTGCATCCATCACATTTATGGCCTCCTCTCATGCCAAACGACTCAGAGCTATGTACACATGTTCTGCTCTCTTGCTTTCACGCTCTCCATATCTATGCTTACCACCTAAGCAACTTAAATGGCCAGACCAGTTTACCCTTAGTAGTAAAGGATATTTTTTGAGCAGTGTCCCTGCCCTAAATGGTTTTGACTTTACTTGAAGCGAAGGCTTGTTTCTTTTGCTCTTACTGTGCCGAGCCTGCAGACACAATCCCCCACAAATCTCACAGCTCTCACACCAATGAAACTGTCTCTATCTTCACATAAGATCAGGTCCTGCCAATCTGTCAAATATCTCCCCGTGGTACTTGCAATTCAGCTGGGATGCATGCAATCCATCTACTGATTGAGATGACTATATGTGCCATGTTTTTCTGTGTATAACACGGCCCCATATTTCATGTAGTTTTTAGTAGTAAGCACACTATAAGCCAGTGCTGGCGAACCTATGTCAAGGGTGTCACAGGTGGCACGTGAGCTGTTGTTATTATTATTATTATTATTATTATTATTATTATTATCATCATCATCATCATCATCATCATCATTATTATTATATATATGTCACATGTTTTTTTTGCTGAATTTAAAAATCAAGGGAGACTAGGATAGATCTATTTCGGCCTTATTTTGGCCTCATCAGCTAGCCATACCCACTGGGACTTGAACCTGCAACCTTTGCCTTGTAAGGCAGAGAATTATCCTCTAGGCTACAGTATCCAATCCCTTCAGCTTTGCACCAGGGAAGGGTTACATATTTTTGGGTCAGATCACCCTGGTGCATTGAAAGAACATCACAGCTCCATATTTGCCTCTCGGCCCAACCCAGGGCCATTTCCAAGGCAGTTAATTTTATTGATAGCCGACAATTCTATCTGTATGTGTCACGTGTTTTTTTGCTGAATTTGAAAATCAAGGGATACTAGGATAGATCTATTTCAGCCTTATTTTGGCCTCATCAGCTAGCCATACCCACTGGGACTTGAACCTGCAACCTTTGCCTTGTAAGGCAGAGAATTATCCTCTAGGCTACAGTATCCAATCCCTTCAGCTCTGTACCAGGGAAGGGTTACATATTTTTGTGTCGAATATATATATGCAGAATGCTCTGAGTTCGGGTTTTGCCCCATGTAATATTTTGCATGTCTATGCGACGTTTCGGTGAAATCACATTCACCATCATCAGGCTGAAGTTGTAAGCTTTGTGCTGCTGTAAATATAAAAAAACTATATTTACAGCAGCTCGAAGCTTACAACTTCAGCCTGATGATGGTGAATGTGATTTCATTGAAACGTCGCATAGACATGCAAAATATTACACGGGGCAAAACCCGAACTCAGAACATTTTACGTACATATACCCTTGAAAATCTACGAAAACACACACACACACACATATATATATACACATAGTAAAATACATGATGAAGGTTATAGAGGAGATACTCATAGTAAAATATATCTAAGAAAGAATAGAAAAGAAGATATAGTAATAGAACGTATCAATGAAAGAATAGAAGAAGAGATATAGGAATAGAAGAAAGGTATAGGAGATATAGGAGAGCAATAGGCACTCTAGTGCACTTGTACTCGCCCCTTACTGACCTCTTAGGAATCTGGATAGGTCAACCGTCGATAATCTAAGGATAAAGTGTTGGGGGTTTGGGGATGACACTATGGAGTCCGGTAATGAGTTCCACGCTTCGACAACTCGGTTACTGAAGTCATATTTTTTACAGTTAAGTTTGGAGCGGTTAATATTAAGTTTAAATCTGTTGTGTGCTCTTGTGTTGATGTGGTTGAAGCTAAAGTAGTCGCCGACAGGCAGGACGTTGCAGCATATGATCTTGTGGGCAATACTTAGATCTTGTTTAAGGCGTCTTAGTTCTAAACTTTCTAGGCCCAGGATTGAAAGTCTAGTCTCATAGGGTATTCTATTTCGAGTGGAGGAGTGAAGGGCTCTTCTGGTGAAGTATCTTTGGACATTTCCAGTTCTGAGGAAAATGGGGGGGGGGGGACGGGACAGGAGGGACTCAGTTTTTTTAAAAAGAAAGCAATTTAAATACCTTTCCACTAATTTCTGTGGAATTTAACCTACTTTGCCTCTTTGTATTCCTTCACTTTCCTGCAAAGAGTTTCATATTCTGTTTCAGATACCACATATTGCTTATAGTTTTCCAGCCTGGGATGCTAATGCTCCATTCCACCCCCCTTCCGAATAACTTCCTATTTCTCCCCCATTGTATTATTATTATTATTTTAAAAATAAGTGCTGAGTTCCACTGTTTCTTTGTTTTCCCAGCCTCCCAGTTGTCAAATAGTGCTTAAATTATTTGGGCAATTTGGAAGCTGAGGGTGCCACCTTTCTACCTGGTGTGACTGCACCATTTAATTAACTGTTAATTACCCTAAAACCATAATGAATCACGCGTAAAAAAGTATGAATTAAAATTAATTATTAATTCAGCCAGGTCTTCCTAGGAGAATGTGGGGCAGGCTATTAATAGCATAAAACTGGGTTTATGTAAATAATATGGTAGTTGGCCAGAATGTCATCTATTTGGCTGGGGTCCAAATAGAAGTCTAAAGCAGGATATTTAAAAATGCATGTTTCTAGGCTATAATTTTCTAAAATGGTATTTCTGCTTTTCTCTACAGGACAGACTTTGAAATGATAAGATTATAATCAGAAAGAATACATTGTTTATTCTCCTTAAGCAGCTATTGTACTTCCTTTTGCAAAAGAAATTTCTTTGAGCATCCTCAACCATATGATAAAGATGCTTCTTTCATTCTTAAAGGCATTCATCCCAAAGTGTCAAAATTGTCGGAAACAAAAAGCAAAACGAAAAGCAGCTCCAGCTACCACAATGGACAATAACATCAGTCCCATAAGGGCCAAGGAAGGAGTTGTAGTACTGTCACTTAGTAGAGCTGGAACAACTAGGAACAATAGAATATAGTGGTACCTCTACTTAAAAACTTAATTCGTTCTGTGACCAGTTTCTTGAGTAAAAAAGTTTGTAAGAAGAAGCAATTTTTCCCATAGGAATCAATGTAAAAGCAAATAATGCATGCAATTGGAGAAACCACAGGGAGGGTGGAGACCCTGTTTCCTCCCAGGAGATTCCTAGAGAGGTCCTACGGAGGCTTCTCTCTGCCTTTTCCAGTTACAGTTTTGCAGGCTCCAGTTTGTAAGTGGAAAATGGTTCTTGTGAAGAGGCAAAAAAATCTTGAACACCTGGTTCTTATCTAGAAAGTAGAGGTGTTCTTAGGTAGAGGTACCACTGTAATTGCATTCATAGAAACATAGAAACATAGAAGTCTGACGGCAGAAAAAGACCTCATGGTCCATCTAGTCTGCCCTTATACTATTTTCTGTATTTTATCTTAGGATGGATATATGTTTATCCCAAGCATGTTTAAATTCAGTTACTGTGGATTTATCTACCACGTCTGCTGGAAGTTTGTTCCAAGGATCTACTACTCTTTCAGTAAAATAATATTTTCTCATGTTGCTTTTGATCTTTCCCCCAACTAACTTCAGATTGTGTCCCCTTGTTCTTGTGTTCACTTTCCTATTAAAAACACTTCCCTCCTGGACCTTATTTAACCCTTTAATATATTTAAATGTTTCGATCATGTCCCCCCTTTTCCTTCTGTCCTCCAGACTATACAGATTTCATTAAGTCTTTCCTGATACGTTTTATGCTTAAGACCTTCCACCATTCTTGTAGCCCGTCTTTGGACCCGTTCAATTTTGTCAATATCTTTTTGTAGGTGAGGTCTCCAGAACTGAACACAGTATTCCAAATGTGGTCTCACCAGCATTCTATATAGCGGGATCATAATCTCCCTCTTCCTGCTTGTTATACCTCTAGCTATGCAGCCAAGCATTCCTCCCTATTTGCATCTACCTATGGTGTGAACATGTCCTGCTCGTCTTTTATTTTTTGTCATGGCATCATGATTTTATTATTATTTAATTTTTCTACCTGAGGCACCCAGTGGAGATGATAGGAGCTATAGTCAAACACATCTGGAGGACATGAGGAGGTGCATGTGTTTTTCCAAGGAAAGTTGTTGCAAAAGTACAGCTTTTAAGTTAGCCGTTTAATACAGCTAGCAACATTCCAAATCGGATTTCTGGTTTCGCCTCTGGTTAAAAAGATTAACTAGTGTAATAACCCAGTTCTGGAGGACATTTTCTTAAAGGAAGGGGAAAACAGGGTGGGGAGAGAAAGGAAAATTGAACGTGTCTGCAGCTGGATATATTTAGTAACCCAGAACGCTGAGTACCCTATTACGTGTGTGGGTTTATAAAGAGGGAGAAGGTATGGCTGTAATATTTGGTACTCCAAAAATCTGGATTATGTGGTGTCAGAAGAGTCTGTACTTTTTCACTTATTAATGCACTGATTACAACATCAGGCTAGAATTCTAGTCCAACTCTAGGCACAAAGCTAACTGGGTTACTTTGTGCCTAGGCTACTCACTATATCTCAGCATGAGAAGCAGGCAATGGGTTCTGGATTCACAGCTATTCTAGAAGGTCTCAGTACCAATCTTTGAATGTGCAACTACATTCAAAATAAGAAAACATCTATAAAATATTTTTCTCACTTGTAAGATTAAGAAAAACATCTCCTTTGCTGCAGCATTCAATGCCAGGCTGAATATAGATTTAGTAATTGCAGCTTATGAACCTACATGTTCTGATATGTTGTTATTTTTCCTTGGTAGAGATATGAGGGACAACTGATTGGAGAATGAGCATGATCTTTAGGATCTACTAGATAACCAGCACCACTTTGGGTCATCACTTCAAAGACAAGAGAAATGGAATGACAAATATTGGGCAAAAAAGAAGAAGGAATAGGAGAACTTTCAACTTCCTGTTGTCTCACCAAGGAGTTTTCTTCTGGGAAGCTGACAGGGAGCATGGAAAACCAATGAACCAGCCTCCCTCCCTCCCTCCCTTCTGTATCTGGAGGCATTTGGGAAGACACAAACCTACCAAAGTTCATTTCTAAACAATGATAGATTAACAACAACAACAACAACAACAGAGTTGGAAAGGACCTTGGAGGTCTTCTAGTCCAACCCCCTGCTTAGGCAGGAAACCCTACACTACTTCAGACAAATGGTTATCCAACATCTTCTTAAAACTTCTAGTGTTGGAGCATTCACAACTTCTGGAGGCAAACTGTCCTACTGATTAATTATTCTAACTGTCAGGAAATTTCTCCTTAATTCTAAGCTATTTCTCTCCTTGTTTAGTTTCCACCAGGGATGGGCTGCTGCCCGGACAGGGGGGAACATAGTGGGGTAGCAAAAATGGAGTTCCAACCCAGAGCACCCAAATTGCACTGAAAGTTGAAAGAAAATACAGGACATCCTGCATAAGCCATGCCCACAGTGTGGTAATAAAAAATTTGGTAGTCCTTCATTGGTTTCCACCCATTACTTCTTGTCCTACCCTCAGGTGCTTTGTATAATAGGTTGACTCCTTTGTGGCAACTCCTGAGATATTGGAACACAGCTATCATGTCTCCCCTGGTCCTTCTTTTCATGAAGCGAGCCATGCCCAGTTCCTGCAACCATTCTTCATACGTTTTAGCCTCCAGTCCCATAATCATCTTTGTTGTTCTTCTCTGCACTCTTTCTAGAATCTCAACATCTTTTTTGCATCATGGTGACCAAAGCTGAATGCAGTATTCCAAGTGTGGCCTTACCAAGGCCTTATAAAGTTGTATTAACACTTTGCGTGATCTTGATTCTATCCCTCTGTTAATGCAGCAGAGAACTGTCTTGGCTTTTTTGGCAGCTGCTGCACACTGCTGGCTCATATTTAAATGGTTGTCCACTAGGACTCCAAGATCCCTCTCATAATTACTACTGTTGAGCAACTTGCAGCACAACTTGCTGCTGTGTTACATTGCATTGAGATTTCTCCACAATACTGGAGAAATTGAATGACATGCCTGGTACCTATATATTTCTAGTCACAAATAAAGTATAAATTTTAAAGCATGTGGGTACAGAACTGTAGTTGCATTAGCCATGTACTATAGTTTGTTGATTATATGAATGAAAGAAAACAAAACAAATGGGTAGGAAACTTACCTCAGACATGATGATGAATCCATTGTGTGTTGTTTGTGTGTGTGTGTGTGTTACTCCTTCAATGAAGGATCTGGACAATTTAAGAAAAATCTATATTCTATAACTGAACTATGGATTGCAGCGACCATAAGTCCTTTATTATAAAGGCCAGTCCTTTATTTCAGAAAGCTGTCTTTTACATTTATTTACGGTATTGATCAAAACTTCATTTTGTCTTTTATGTCGATCGTTTAACTTTTACTATGCTTTTTATGCTTTTGAGATTTTTTTTATTAGAAGATGCATTTTTGTAAAGCTTTTCTTATTACAGTTGGTTTTTTTCTTTATGAACCAAAGTTATAAACATAAACAATTTCATCTTTTATCCTCATGAACCTCTTTCAGACTTCTTCCCTGTTTAGGTTTGGGTCCAGCAAGAAAATATGGTCACCATAATAACTATGAGGCACCCTTCTGTCTTTCAGTTCTTCCCCCCAAGCGCTGATTTGCTGCAGTTCTTGCTACAATCCCTTTCTAAGAAGGGGTTTCTTTGACTTCAGGAACAGTAAGTGAATAGCCCATTGTTAGTTTCCTTCTTCCCCCACAGTTAGAGAGGAAGAAAATTCACTTCTGACTGGAAGCATCTTCCCTTAGCATGAATTCTGTCTCTTTCTGACTTCCACATGAAAACAACACTTTCCTTTCCCCGCTTTTTTCCCCCCAGAGACCCTAAAAAAGAATGACCAAGTTTGTGGCTTAGGAGCCCTAAAATCAACAGACATATGTGTAACACCTGGCTGATGTTTGTGATACCCTAGGAGGGTGACTGCCCTGGCTAGGGGAGCAGGAGCTGGGGCACTCCAGCTCTGTTTACGTAGTCCTGAAGACTGTGTAAACAAAGAAGACGACTCCTTTCCTGCCATTAGAGACAAAATATATACACACAGCATGCTGTGTTACATTTACTGGATCTTTCCTGCTCAGGTTACTATGAAGGAACTTGAGGCTGACACTGCCTTTCTCTCCTCTTCTTCAAAATTAAATTCTGGCCAGATTGACAAAAAGAGGCTGTCGGAAAATTGGCCAAAGATGTTGCCTGGTCCACTGTTTATTTAAAATTATTTATTTTTATTTTATATTTTTAATCCCACTTTTAGCATTTTTATAAATAACTCAAGGCGGCAACAATCTAATCTAATACTTCCTCCTCCTCCTCCTCCTCCTCCTCCTCCTCCTCCTCCTCTTTTTCCCACAACGACAACAAACAACACTGTGAAATGGATTGGGCTGGCCTATAGTCACCCAGCCGGCTTTCATGCTTAAGGCAGGACTGGAACTCCCAGTCTCTTGCTTTGTAGCCTGGTTCTTTAATCACTAGACCAAACTGGTTCTTCTTTCTTATACATTATATATGCACTTATTCTTTACATTAACCCCCAAATATGTCATCAGGCTTAGCCCTGCTCTGAAACTCCTTCTATTCCCCATCAAAAAGTAAGCTGTACTAACAGTAGTAGTGGTTTTTGTCTGGGTTCTTTCTTTTCGGGAAAAATCAAGTGTAAGAAGCCAGTAGTGAGTACTAAAACCCTTTACTGCTGGTTTGTGTGTACGCTCATGCTTGTGACATTTCTGTGCATGCACAGAAGTGTTCCAGGTGGGTGGGCAGAGCCTCCTGCCACCAGCTCTACCAGTTCTTAGAACTGGGCTGAACCGGGAGCAACCCACCGCTGAAGCAAGCCACTTCCTTTGATCATTATGCCATTATTTTCTCAACCATAGATTGTTAAGAGCATTTTCTGCATTTTCTGGACCAATTGGTCCATTCCACCCCTGAAAATACTTTCTTTCTGATTGGTCCATTCCACCTCAGAAAATACTTTCTCTCTGATTGGTCCATTCCACCTCAGAAAATACTTTCTCTCTGATTGGTCCATTCCACCCCAGAAAATACTTTCTCTCTGATTGGTCCATTCCACCCCAGAAAATACTTCCTCTTTGACTGATCCATTCCACCCCAGAAGAGGGTCTTTCCTTCTAGAGGGCAATTTAGCAGACATTTTGTTCTTCTATACTGCTCATTCTGCCTGACAGCTGACTGACATTCAACACATTAAATCAAATATTTGGTTTTTAATTGCCTTGCCCTATGCTTTCAACAAATAGGACAATTTACATAGACAATCCTCAACTTTCAATAGTTCATTTAATGACTGTTCAACGTTACGATGGCACTGAAAATAGTGACGTTGGACTATTTTCCACACTTTTGACAATTGC
Source organism: Erythrolamprus reginae (assembly GCF_031021105.1). Classification (NCBI taxonomy): domain Eukaryota; kingdom Metazoa; phylum Chordata; class Lepidosauria; order Squamata; family Dipsadidae; genus Erythrolamprus; species Erythrolamprus reginae. The sequence goes on along the minus strand of NC_091950.1, from coordinate 266,678,727 downwards.
AGCATCCCCACGATCATGTGATTTATTTATTTATTTATTTATTTGCTTACTTACTTATTATTTATATTTCTAAGCAACTCAACTCCTTGTGAACTCTGGGCAGCATACATCAGTTTAAAACAATCAAACCAGTAAAAACTCAGAATATACGTTCAGACGCTAGACAATTGATTCATATTTGTGATTGTTGCAGTGCCCAGGAGTCATTTTTGTGACCTTATGGAAAAAAAGCAAAGTCCAGATTCACTTAATAACCACGTTACTCATTTAAGTCATAAAATGGAACAAATTCACTTCATAACATAAATTTTGGGCTCAATTGAACAAATTCAATAGCTGAGCACTACCTGTTTATGTTGGTGATTTTATTTGAAAAAAGTAAAAAGGGTCTGCTCTATTCAGTGGCAGGCTATTATTCCCAGCCCTACTGGAATGTGTCGGGAGCGCAGAAGTCAAATCTTGCGCGAAGATGCGCATGATTTCCGGGTTTCCGGCTACGCGTTGTGTTTCCGCCGACAGAATTGTGTTTCCAACTGTTCCAGGTGCTGCCAATCACTGGCTTTATTGAATGTTATGTCATGTGATTGACAAAACTGCCCCTTCCTCTTTCCCCACTTCCACCAAATGGAAGGTTCCCTCACTTTTCTGAGAGAAACAATTTCATTTACTGACAATATCTGTCAATACAAACCATCTCAAACCATCTCAGTGTTTATTTTTGTTCTGTCTGGGTGCCCCCAGACTTCAACACCAACTGGAAAAAACAGCCAGACATGCTGGTAAAAGCAAAGGCACTTTATAGTTTGAAAAATAAGCACAGAGAAAAACCTGTTCTTCCCAACAGGCAGGCTATGAGGCTTCACAGCAGAGTCCTGAGGGCCAGACAATACAGCAGACTTCTTGCTGGCACACACACCACTGTAGAGAATAAGACCCACGCCTTTCCCCCCAAGATTTCAGTCTTCAAGGCCACAAGCCAGAATCAGAGACGCCAAAGATCACAGCCAGGTCCCAGGACTCCCAAAGATAATACTCCACAATACAGGAAGGGTGGGTCTGCCTTTTCAGCCTTTCTGGGGAGAACCACACCCAAACCCAGCTGTTGCCTATTTATGGCTGGAAATGCCTGGCTAATTGTCCCCTTCGTTGTGCTTCTCTTCTCTGCCTGAGATCGATGATGGCTTGTGCATTTTCATCTAAGGACTCCAGGCTGCTTGCTGGGGAGAGCTCCACCCCGGGGGACTCAGGCTGTTCTCCCTCTCCCTCGGCCTGATATTCCTCCTCCCCGTCTGCCTGGGCCTCCTCCTCCTCCTCCTGTTCCTCATCCTCCCCCTCTGAGCATGGAGCCGGCAGAGGGTCAGCCGTTCCCTGAGGAGCCTCAGACGGAATCACAACAATTTTCAGACAGATTATTGGGCTGTACCACTGACTTTGCATGGGTTCCCATCATCTAATGAAGGATAGATATTCTGGAGGAATTTTTTTTGTTCCTCACCAGGAACCTGTGAGTGAGCAAGGAGTGTATTATTTTTCCACAATAACGTATACCTCTCTCAGAAATCTTTTATTTTGCTAGCTTAAGCCAAACAAAGACAGGTGACTTCAGGGCAATTCAGAATACCTGACTCCATTCCATTTGCTCTGTGTGTGTCAGTAGATGGCAGCATTATCCATATTCTTGCAGGGAGAAACTGTTTGGACAAATGGGGATGAAGAATTAATAAGTGGTAGAAAGAAACACTTGATGATCTCTCAGATTGTGATTCATAATGTTGTAACCAGATGTTTATTTATTTATTTATATTTTATTTGTTTGTCAAACATGTATAGGATAGTAGTAACGATACTAAAAAAAAGTAATGATAAAAGAGGATGTTATTGAAGAAGGATCATCACCAAGGTTCATCCCCCCTCCCCCAGGAAAACTAATCCATATTTTCAAAACAGATTTCCTCCTAAAAAACTACGGTAGAGTTTCCATGAGAAAGGGTGGAGGGATGGGAACATATTCCCACAGGATAAACTTTATCCAAGTTCAAAAGCAAATCTGAACCTCTGTGATCCCGTGGTGTTGGTTCTGAATGAAAACTGAGCCAGTTTATTTCTATTTCAGCTGTGATATATTTCAAGTGGCTTGGGAAAAAAAAGCAGTTTTGTTTCTGTGGATTGTGACAGTCCATTTCTCTATTTTTTTTAAAGAACTTTTGCTTTACCATTCATCTTCTTGGCCCACAGTTTTGTTTTTATACTTACCGCTCAGAGGAACTGCTAGGACTATTTTGCGTAAAGAGAGAAAGTGCAAAACTCTGAATCAGTTGAAAAGGGTGGCATAGAAGTCTAATAAATAAATAAGTAAGTAAGTAAGTAAGTAAGTAAGTAAGTAAGTAAGTAAGTAAGTAAGTAAGTAAGTAAGTAAGTAAGTAAATAAACATTCTTTTTTTTAAAAAAATAAACAATAAAACATATTGTATGTTGTTTTTGCCAAGAATAGGGCAAAGGGACTTTTATTAGTCCAGGTTCTATGGTAGCGATCTTGGCTCAACATTCATTCATTCATTCATTCATTCATTTTCATTCATTCATTTTCATTCATTCATTCATTCATTCATTCATTCATTCATTCATTCATTTTCATTCATTCATTCATTTATTTATTTATTTATTTATTTATTTATTTATTGGATTTATATGCAGCTCCTCTCCAAGTTCTGTAATACTATTTGGAGGTTGACAGTTTGCAAACGATCCCAGATCATCCTCAAATTGCTTTCAGGGAATAAAAACAGAAACAGAACAAAAATGCCCTTAGAAAAGTTTGGGTTTTGTTTTTTTTCAAAAAAGAATTAATCTGGCCAATCAACAAACTACAGACCAATTCAGGGCAAATCTGCTAAAATAAAAATGGTATGCAATCTTGAGAAGCATTGCGGACCATAAAAAAGAAAGAAAGAAAACAGATTATGTGTGGTTGCCTTGAGAAAGGAGTTTTCTTATGCAGCCAAACTTTTAAACGGGGCCAATTTGTCAAATAATAAGATCCAGAGTCAGGAGTGAAACAATTTTCTCTTTCCCCCCGATTTTCCCCTTTTGACTTGCCATTAAGTAGCCCAGGTCAGGAGAAAGGTACCACAAAGATTCCTGAAATGCTGCTGTATTGTTATAAGCAATGGTGGGCTGCTGCCGGTACAGGCCACTCTATAGAGTGATAATAAAATTGAGGATGCGTGCACATGCGCAGAAGCAAAGAAATAGCCAAAAATCACCAAAATCTCACACAAGTGAATGTCCTTGTGTGAGATTTGGCTTCTGCGCATGTACAGGAAGCTGAATCTTGCACATGCACTGGACGTGCACACACATGCCACCGAGAGCGCACTGGTAGCACCAGTGGTGGGCAGCCCTCCACTAGTTATAAGGTATAATAGCAGTCTCTTGAAAGCCTTTCAGAGATACTGTCCTTTTCTACAACATGAAGGTGCTTATTCCCAGTTCACAGGTTGTAATTATCCGGGTAAACTTGAATAATTAGGTAGTGATTAGATTAGATAATATCCTCTAATAATTCCTAATAAATAAGTCTTGGGTCTTAATTTTATGTCTCATTGTGACATTTCCTTCAGCCAAATCTTAATTTTTGTCCAGTAGTTTCATGCCATTTGGCATGACCATATGTGGTAGTATGTTCTGTATTTTTTTTTTACATTTCCAACGTAGTCTGGTCTCTTGTGCATGCACAGAAACCGAGGGGTAGTTTTTTTGCTATTTTTTTATGGGTTTTGCTTCTGCACATGCACAGAAGCTGTGTTTTGGGCACTGTGCATGTACCTACAATGCACGTGCAGCCACATGTCACGAGAAGAAGCGAACCGGCAGCAAGGTAAATTAGGACCCACCCCTGTTGTGGTCCAAATGTTCAATTAAGTTCAAGTTCTAAAGTACTATGGCACCCCTAGCAATAAGGAATGCGTGCACAAGGCAAGAAAGCCACTTTCTTTCCAATCCAGAAGCAACCACTCAATAGCTTATCCTTGACACAACACATGTAAGGCATTAATTCACCCTGAAATTATTTCACTTGAAATACTGCTTTCAAGACGTTTTTGCTACGGAATTGTCAAACCATGATCCCTCAAGCAGCAAAGAAGAAAGAATACAGAAATACTATCCTTCAACATCTTCATCTGATTTGAAAAGCAGATGTCTGTTTCAGTCACCACTGGATGACACTGTTGCTCTGCTGAGAAGGATAGAAAAATCCTTCTTTGGACAATTAAAAATAAGGCACATAAAGCATATTTTTCAGGAAGGGAAGATTCTGAGATTCTGAAAAACGCTTATGAAATTGCCCCATGATAAGTTGCTAGTATTTCCATCCTGTTTCATTTCAAGACCTCTTTGCAAGTTTTATTTTTTTAATCTTCTCTTTCTTATATTGTTTTCCTTGTGACTGAGATGCTGGAGGCCAGATTTTCCAGATCAAGAGTGTGAAAAAAAAACCCCTCACTCTCTCCTTCCCTCCCACCTCCATCTCTCTCTCTCCCCCCTCTCTCCACACACGACACACACACACACACAAATGTATGTATGTAATGTATGTATGTATAGTAACTTCAGATGTCGCACAAGGCGGCTTTTCTTACAACCTCACTTAGAAGATTAAAAATAAATTGAAGCATATGTCACTTCAAAGAGGGCAGAAAAAGGACATCTGCATTATTTGGGCGCATTAATGAGAAAGATCTGTTGTGCCTTGATTTGAACTGTATGGGCAAAGATGAGATTGGGACATTTGCAAAGGGAAAGCATTTTCAACGATTTTCCAATTTCCTTTAAGAAAAAAAAAAATCTGGGGAAAGGGGAGAAGAAAAAAACTGACTTGGATTTCTGTTATATTGTTGGTAAACTGAGCTTTCACTGTTTTAACTCTTACAGTTTTACAAAGAGAAGGGGGGGGGGGGAAATAAAACATATCAAAGCAATTTTTGTAAATATATAGGGACTGTATTTCACTGGCATAAACAAGAGTAATGCTCCTGCCTCTGGCTTGGCCTTATCAGCCCTGACCATCTTCATGACAACTACCCTTAGCTTTGCGAGATTGTGGAGCTGATGGCCTGTAGACTTTGGAGCCATCAGCCATCTATTCATCTCTCTCCCCTTTCCCCACCGCCAGTCCTTTCATCACTGATCGAACTCAGTAAACACAAGTTGAAAAAAGCATCGTTTTAAATTCTCTACTCCAAACACAATGGTCTACCAGTTGTTCATCACTGCTTGCTGTTGACAGGAGAGAAAAATATGTTGAGGGATCACAAAGATTTCAGAATAATGGACAGGGAGTCATTGCTCACAGTCACAGTCACTCATGCCCTCATCACCTCGAGGTTCAATTACTGCAACGCTCTCTACATGGGGCTACCCTTGAAAAGTGTTCGGAAACTTCAGATCGTGCAGAATGCGGCCGCAAGAGCCATCGTGGGGCTCCCTAGATTTGCCCACATTTCTGCAACACTCCGTGGCCTGCACTGGCTGCCGATCGGTTTCCGGTCACAATTCAAAGTGTTGGTATTGACCTTTAAAGCCCTACATGGCATTGGACCAGAATACATCTGGAACCGCCTTCTGCCACACGAATCCCAGCGGCCGATAAGGTCCCTCAGAGTTGGCTTTCTCCGGGTCCCGTCGATCAAACAATGTCGTTTGGCAGGCCCCAGGGTAAGAGCCTTCTCTGTGGCGGCCCCAGCCCTCTGGAATCAACTCCCCCCACAGATTAGAACGGCCCCCACCCTCCTTGTCTTTCGCAAATTACTCAAGACCCACCTTTATCACCAGGCATGGGGGAACTGAGACATCCTCCCCCAGGCTTTTATATTTTATGTTTGATATGTATGTGTTGTATGGTTTAAAATTGTTGGGGTTTTAGATATGTTTTATTTTAATATTAGATTTGTTTCAATGTTATATTGTTTCTATTACTGTTGTGAGCCGCCCCGAGTCTTCGGAGACGGGTGGCATACAAATCTAACAAATAAATTATTATTAATAATAATAATAATAATAATAATAATAATAATAATAATAATGGATTCTCATTTCCTCCACTCTTTCTTTAAACAAGTGAGCTTTGTGTAGCCATTTAGATGCCATTGTGTCATGTCCATGTTTAGCTTCTCAACCTGTCCCTACTTTCCTATCCATAGTTCTTCCAAAGTCAGTCCATTCATTTTATCTGTTGTCCCTTTTTCTTCCTCCTTCCCACTTTATTTTGCCAACCATACTTTTTCCTACTTCATTGTACACGTTTATTCCTAAAATATGTGAATGTCTCATTCCGATTCAATTCAATCAATTTATTACAGACTTAGACTAGTGATCACATTCTGATTGTTACTTAAAGGAAGCGGAATACAGTACATGTATTTTTATACTATACTGACTGACTGACTGATTCTTTTTGTACCCCACGGAACTCTGAAGAATGATGTTTCTATTCTTCTTCTCAGTTTCCACTTTCAGTCATTAATTTCTGATGGAAAGACCTTTGCTTTAACTATACTAATTTTGTTATCCCTGAAAAGTCCTTACACGTCTTGTTTAAATTTCTCATTGTTTTTCTCTCCAGAAGTAATTTCTGTCCAATGTTATCTTCTCCTGAGCCCAAGAAGGCAAAAAATGTCTATCATCTTCTTTGCTATTCCCTTAGTTGAAGGTTCACCAACCATGCATATTGATCTTGGTTAGCCTTCTTAATATTTCACATTAATTTTCCAGTTCATAATGGGATCATAACTGAACTCACTTTCCATTTCACACTCCGCATTTTTTTTGTTAACAGCTGTGTCACTTGTCTATCTCAATTCATTAGTGTTTAGGTCTCCAATTTTGACTCCAACTGTCATTTTTTTTAATTCTTTCCTTTTTATATTTGCTGGATATGTTAATCACCTAGACATCTGTATCTCATTGTCTTTCATATTCTAAATCATCATGTTCTACCATTTCAGTCCCTACAATAATTTCTTGTTTATTGTGGATTCCTTAGAAGAATAAACAGCTGTTGTGGAACACTCATTAGCTGAAACATCTTCTACACTCTGGCATGATTTACAAGTAAAGGCTTTGCTGTCATCAAGGAAATAAAAACAAACCTTTTCTTTCTTGTAATTTCTTCTTCCCGTTTCGCTGTCTGATCTCTTACCTTTTCTGAAATTTGCCAGTTCCTTTGGCAGCTGTTTGCAAGACCTTAAGCAAAACTTGGCTTGTATGAAGAATTAATGCAATAATGTGTGCGCTCTCTTGGGATTTCTTACTTCAGCACTGCTTAGGCATATACATTGATTTAAAGGCCACATAGTTTGATCCATGCTTGTTGACATTGTGCTACGTTTTTTCCCCCTGCTGCTTTAAATAGTTCAGTGGCTATTTCATCCATGCTTGAGGCTTTCCTATTTGACAGCTAGTACTACTATCTATCATACCTTACGGCTCTTGAATATAATCTGTCTCCGCAGATATTTCTATTGTTTTGTAAGCATGTTTAGAAAAGGTCTAAGTATAACCTTTCTATTTTCCTTTAATCTCATTTATATTTATTTATTTGTTTGTTTGTTTATTTTGTCCAATACATAATACACATTGAAGAGAAAGATATGTAATAATATAAGTAAAGAAAAGAATAGAAGAAAAGATATATAAGTATAGGTGAACATATTTGAAAGGAAGAAAAGATAAATGAGATAAGGAGAGACAATTGGACAGGGGACAGAAGGCACGCTGGTGCACTTATGCACGCCCCTTACTGACCTCTAAGGAACCTGGAGAGGTCAATCGTGGATAGTCTAAGGGAAAAATGTTTGGGGTTAGGGGTTGACAATACTGAGTCAGGTAATGAGTTCCACGCTTCGACAACTCGGTTGCTGAAGTCATATTTTTTACAGTCAAGTTTGGAGCGGTTAATATAAATTTGAATCTGTTGCGTGCTCTTGTGTTGTTGCGATTGAAGCTGAAGTAGTCATTGACAGGTAGAACATTGCAGCATATGATCTTGTGGGCAATACTTAGATCGTGTTTTAGGCGACGTAGTTTCCTTCAGCTAGTTTTCTTTTATGTTTATTTTTGATGACGATGATGATCAAGGGTGGGGTGGGACTTACCTCGCTACCAGTTTGCTTCCTCCTGCACAGCACAAAGCCAAAAGACAGATGGATGGTGCATGTACAGTGCTGGAACTTGGCTTCTGCACATGTTCAGAAAGAAATAAAAAGTTAAAAAAAATAGCCCAAAACAAAATGATGACGCACGCACAGTGCCAAAACCTCAGCTTTTGTACATGCTCAAAATAAAAATAAAATGAAATACCCCCCCCCAAAATTGAAAAATATTCAAAAAATTCAGAAAAAAATGGTGGGCCCCAGGGACCGGCACCGAAGGTCACCAGTGGCTGCTACTGTTGCACCCACACCATGCCATACTGGTAGCAACCCACTACTGATGATGATGGTGATGGTGATGATGATGATGATTAGCTTAGCTATGAGTCGTCAGTTTGAAAGAATAGAATAGAATAGAAGAGAATAGAATAGAATTTTATTGGCCAAGTGTGATTGGACACACAAGGAATTTGTCTTGGTGCATATGCTCTCAGCATACATAAAAGAAAAAGATACATTTGTCAAGAATCATATGGTACAACACAATGATTGTCACAGGAGTCAAATTAGCAATGAAGAAACAATCAATATTAATAAAAATCTTAGGATACAAGCAACAAGTTACAGTCATACAGTCAACATGGGAGGAAATGGGTGATAGAAATGATGAGAAAAACTAGTAGAATAGAAGTGCAGATTTAGTAGAAAGTCTGACAGTGTTGAGGGAATTATTTGTTTAGTAGAGTGATGGCGTTCAGGAAAAAACTGTTCTTGTGTCTAGTTGTCTTGGTGTGCAGTGCTCTGTAGTGACATTTTGAGGGTAGGAGTTGAAACAGTTTGTGTCCAGGATGCGAGGGGTCAGTAAATATTTTCCCCGCCCTCTTTTTGACTCGTGCAGTATACAGGTCCTCAATGGAAGGCTGGTTGGCAGCAATTGCTTTTTCTGCAGTTCTGATTGTCCTCTGAAGTCTGTGTCGGTCCTGTTGGGTTGCAGCACCAAGCCAGACAGTTATAGAGGTGCAGATGACAGACTCAACGATTTGATGTAATGCATTGGACTAGAAACTGGGAGACAATGAGTTATAGTTTCATTTTAAGCACAGAGCCAGCTGGGTGACCTTGGGCCAGTTACTTTGTCTCAGCCGTAGGAAGTCACTTTTAGGGAGGGGTGGTGGAAGAAAAGAAAACTGCAAGGATTTGCCCAGGTAGTCTCCAGGACTGTGATGTTACTGAATAGAAATAAAAAAAACCCTATAGCTCTAAACTTTCCTGTGATTATTTGATTTTCTTTAAAATATTGTTCATTTCCCGTTTCCTTTATTTTTATTTGTTGACATTTTTGCTTGAACTCTCTTTCCTTGCCCTTTCTTGCTTGACATTGAAAGTCTAGCTTTAGCAGTCAAGTATCCTTCAAGGTTACTTTTCATCCCTCCCTCCTGTTTCAGTTTTTTACAGTGTTTGTTATCTCTTTCCATAAGTTGCAGGAGTTAAACATGCTAAATATGTTCCTTACGTTCATCTTACATTGTTTTTCCTTGTTCTCTGGTTTTATTTTCCCGGCATTAGGACATGTGTGCTCTTTTTAAAGTTCGCCCTGTATATTTGTAACAATCATACATGATCTTTTCCATTAACCTACATTGAAAGTGTCCATACTAAATGAATTACATTTCTAATATTTGGATTAGTATTAGATCATCTCTGTTATTTCAGTGTGGTTCATCCAAGGAGGTCCAGTTGTAAAATATTTATTTCTCTGAATAAAATTTAGTAGTGATTTTTTTTCTTTTCAAAATTGTAAGCTTAACCTGTATTCATCTGTCTCCTCAAATGTTCTGTTCACCTAATCCAAAAGTTCCTCCATTTCTTCAGCGTTGATGTTCCAATCACCCATAAGTAATCTTAAAGCCGTTCTTAGTGTTGACCTTAGCACAGTTTGATTTTTTTTAAATAGAATTTGTTAATATTTTCAGCCATTGCATTTCTAACATTAATGTGTACAGGATATCAATTGTTTAATAGTCCCACAGGATTGGGTGGCATATAAATTTAAATAACAATAAATAAATAGATATGATCTATCTATCTATCTATCTATCTATCTATCTATCTATCGTTCTATCTATCTATCTATTTATCTATCTATCTATCTATCTATCTATCTAGAAAGAAAGAAAGAAAGAAAGAAAGAAGAAAGATAGATAGATAGATAGATAGATAGATAGATAGATAGATAGATAGATAGATAGGCTTAGTGATATCCCAGAATATTGCCACTACATTACTTTATATGGTGTCTTGCCCTAAATACAGATAGCTCTTACCATATGACCACAATTGAGCCCAAACATATATGTTACTAGGTGAGTTTTGCTCCATTTTATGACTTTTCTTGCTACATTTCTTAAATTAGTAACCTGGTTGTTAAGTGAATCTGGTTTCCCCATTGCATTTGCTTGTCCGAAGGTCGCAAAAGGGGATCACATGACTCTGGGACACTGCAACTGTCATAAATGTGAGTCAGCTGTCAAGCAACTGAATGTATATCACGTAGCCCTGGGGATACTGCAAGAGATTTGTAAGTGTGAAAAACCTAAGTCAGATTTTTCAGTGCTGTTGTAACTTTAAATGGTCACTAAAGGAACTGCTGTAAGTTTGTTTGTTTGTTTGTTTGTTTGCTTGCTTGCTTGCTTGCTTACTTACTTACTTACTTACTTACTTACTTACTTACTTACTTACTTACTTACTTACTTACTTACTTACTTACTTACTTACTTGTTTGATTTTTATACCACCTATCTCTTTTGACTCAGGATGGCTTACAACATGTTAGCAATAGCACTTTTTAACAAAGCCAGCATATTGCCCCCACAATCCAGGTTGAGGACTACCTGTATAAATATTATATTTATATTTAGGGTATCATGCCCTAAAGTTATAAAAGTATAACTTACAAACATCTGAGGAAAAATAGGCTATTCCAATCCCTTAATTTCTCTCTTTCCCAAGATTTCAATTTTGATATATTTAATTTCTGCTTTTTAATGTCTCAAGGTTTCCTGTATTTATATAGCATTCATATCAATATTTACAGACCCTTCACATCCTGGACACAGACTGCTTCAACTCCTATCCTTGAAATGACGCTATAGAGCACTGAACATCAGAACAACTAGACACAAGAACAGTTTTTCCCCGAACACCAATACTCTGCTAAACAAATAATTCCTTCAACACTGTCAAACTATTTACTAAGTCTGCACTACTATTAATCTTCTCATCGTTCCCATCACTCATCTACTCCCATAAATGTACTGTAACTTTGTTGCTTGCATCCTTATAATTTATATTGACTGGTTCCTAATATGATTGGATTGCTTCTTGACAAACTTATCTTTTCTTTTATGTAAACTGAGAACATATGCACCAAGACAAATACCCTGTGTATCCAATCACACTTCACCAATAAACTATTCTATTCTATTCTCTCTCATATTCCATTAACTGTGTTTATATACATGAAAAATGAGAAACCTCTCTGCCAATATTGACATTAGTGACTAGACTTTGTGGTACCTCTGTGGCACATCATCATTCCTAGACACACTGAGAGAAAATTTATATTCTTTCACCTTCTCCAGAAAATTGAGAGGGGTCTCATCATCTGGCACCCAAAGTTGTCAAAAAGTAATAACCATGTCTATCAGGTTTTCTTGGCAACAGTGCAGAAGTAACTTGTCATTGTTTTCCTTTGATAGTCTGGTAACTACAAGCTCCCACAAGACCTCAGCCCTTTCTGGATTACTTTTAGTTTTTCGTTCTCTTTTTTTCAACCCTACCAATAAATGTAATTCTCCTGTCAACATCGTTCTTTGCTAATTTTTGGGCAGCACTGTATGATTAAATTAGTAATTTAAATGATTGATACAAAGGAAGAAGGAGTTGAAATGTTGAAAATCTGAATCTCGAGGTGGCTGTGCATGCAGTTCTTTTATATACACATATACGCATAAACACTCCCTCTCCACACACAGACAAAATAAGCAGTATATAATTAATGGGCTTTGTCCACATAAGTACAAAAGAGCTACTATGTCACTCATATAATTAATGATGGCGCAGGAAGAAGAAAACAAGGGAGAGTTATTTTGCATACCTCAGAGCTTCTGCAGAATAACTTATTATTCAAAATATGAAAGAAATATTGATGAGAAGTGCCCTGTAGAAGTAAAGGATAACTAGGCTGGTTTAAAAGTCACTCATGGGCTTTTTCTGATGCCACAAAATCTTTCTCTGCAGCACCAGAAGACAGCTGTAGAGACTACAGTTCTTCTCATCTTAATATAATAGAAGAAAGGGATTATAGATCTTGACTAGCATTAAAGACAAGAGAGTGTCAGTCATCCTTGTTATGAAATCGATCAAAACCAGCCCCCTTTACCATTATAATTTGCAACTGAAATGTGAATGATTCCTTGATGTGCCTCATGAGGAAAAAATAATAATTTCAGAGCATTTCTCCCATGGCTAACAGATAGATTCCTATACCCCCTCCCCCCCAAAGCCTAATCTTCCAACTATCTTGATTACACAAAGCTTTTATGAAAATATCATCTTAGTTCAGGATGACAAATGGCGGCCTGCGGGCTGGTGGGGTAGGCCACACCCACCCCACCTCTGTGAATGGGGAAAAGGCCACGAAACATCACTTGATGGCAATGTGACAGGGCAAGTGTGACACTTTAGTTGATTGAATTGAACCAATATAAATTTAACTTAGAGGTCAGTTTGAGTTTACTCCCAAATAAACAATTATAATATTCCAGATACTGAAATCAATGTGTGTGGTTAATTTTTAAGTTGATTTCTACAGCGGTGGTCCCCAACTTTTCCAGCTTCCTGGACTGGGAGTGATGGCAGCAGCAGTGGGGGAGGGATGGTTTCGTGAGTGCACCTTCCCTTACACAAATGGCGATTCACCAGCGGTGGGTTGCTACCAGTTCGGACCAGTTCTTAGAACCAGTAGCGCTGGCGGTGGGAGATTTTGCCCACCTGCCTGGGACACTTCTGCACATGTGCGAGCATGAATCAGTAGTAAAATTATTTACAACCAGTAGTGGGTTGCTACCGGTACAGTAAAGGATGGTGCACCTGGAGTGATCGCTGCACTGCCCGTCAGTGTTCTCTCTAAATTTTTTTTGGGGTGGGCGGAAAAGTATAGTGTCTGAGCGGCAGTCCCTTCGGGACTGGGCGGCACAGAAATAATAATTAAATTTCCCTCTCGGCTTCTGGGCAGGTTTGGAAAACTCTGAGTTGATGATTTTTAAGTGAGCGATTGCTCACTGCTCAGCTTAGAGGGAACTATGCTGCCCGTGCAGCTTTAGGTCTTTTACGTGTGTCTCAACATATTTTTGCTTTTGTACATGCACAGAAGCAAAATAATTGCCAAAATTTCTCTCACACATATCCCCTTGTGAGATTTTTCTTCCTGTACATGCGTCCCTGTTTACAACCAGTGATGGGCTACCAAAAATTTTACTACCACACTGTGTGCGTGGCTTATGCATTTTGTTTCAACATCTTTCAGTGCAAATTGGGTGCTCTGGGGTGGAGCTCCAAATTTTGCTACCGGAACTGCATTCCTGACCGTTCCCGTGGGAACCCATCACTGTTTACAACCCACCACTGACCTTCACGTGCTCGTCCACCACTTGCACCATCTGGTTTCCAACAGACTGCAGACCAGTACCTGGCCACGGACCAGGAGATGGGGACCCCTGTTCTAGAGGATCCAAGCATAACAAATTTAGTCAAGATCTAATCCAATGATTGACTCTTTTCTGTCCCCATAGCTAATGTAGTTGTTCATTTTGATCTTGCAGATTTATGGCACATTGATTTTTTTTTTTGCATGGCCCACAATAGAGCATCTCCTCTGACACTCTTGTGAGTTGGTCTTAAGGCCTCTATATTTTGCAGTGCATAGGAGACAATTAGTTAAAAATTGACATCATTTGAGACCTGACTCAAAGTTTTAGCTGAGGTCTTTTATAGGAACATATTTTACAGCTTTGTTTTAATCTACAGGCATCACCGCTACTACGGCTATTCATGGTAGTTGATTTTTAGTGGTCTTGCTAATTGCTTAGAAAGGGAGAGCCTGATTATCTCCTCCCTTTTCTATTGTCAGGCACTTCACTGACAGGGCTTCACAGAGGAAGATCATTATGTCATAGAGAAATGTCATCTGATTTTTGCTACTATTAACCCTTTTGAAATCAGAATGAGAAATGAAGGAAAGAAGACCGAGACCGCCTTCTGCTGCACGAATCCCAGCGACCGATTAGGTCCCACAGAGTCGGCCTTCTCTGGGTCCTGTCAACTAAACAATGTCAGTTGGCGGGCCCCAGGGGAAGAGCCTCCTCTGTGGCGGCCCCGACTCTCTGGAACCAGCTCCCCCCAGAGATTAGAACTGCCCCTACCCTCCTTGCCTTTCGTAAACTCCTCAAAACCCACCTTTGTCGTCAGGCATGGAGGAATTGAGATATCTCCCCCGGGCCTATATAATTTATGTATGGTATGTTTGTAGGTATGTCTGCTTAAAAATGGTTTTTTTTAACTATTTTAAATTTTAAATTGTATATTATTAGATTTGTTATGAATTGTTTTATTGTGTTGTGAGCCGCCCTGAGTCCACGGAAAGGGGCGGCATACAAATCTAATAAATAAAAACAAACAAACAAACAAACAAACAAACAAACAAACAAACAAACAAATAAATAAATAAGATAGAAATGCTGTTTGGGGTCTCCCGGCACATTGTCTGACTTAAGCATAGTCAACTGGCAGTGGAGTCCCCAGATTTGATTGGTAGGAAGCATTGAAGGGCCTCTAGTCTTTGGTGCTACTGGTGAGCCCTCTGAGGCCTTGGCAGGCATATGCGCCAATTAGCATGAGATTTGGCTTCTGCACATGCTCAGTAAGCAAAATCACATGTGAGGATGCAGGCGTGAGTGAGATTTTGGCCATTTTTGCCAATATTTTTGCTTCTGTGCATGTGCAGAAGCAAAAAATCGGCAGAAATCCCTGAAAATTCGCTTGCGTGAGCATCCTCACAAGATATTTTACTTGCTAAAGCCGCTTTACTGGGACCGGGAAACATAATTCGCCGCTACATCATGCAATCCTTGGAAGCGCCCGACTGGTGATGAAATACGAAATCCAGCATAGTGATCTCGTTTGCTGTGTTGTATTGACACAATAATAATAATAATAATAATAATAATAATTATTATTATTATTATTATTATTATTATTATTAATACTATTATTATTATCACTATTATCACTATTATATACACTATAATAATAATAATAATAATAATAATTGATATTATTATTATTATTATCACTATTATTATTATTACTATTATTATTATTATTATTACTATTAAGTTTATTACTACTACTACTATTACTACTACTACTACTACTACTACTACTACTACTACTACTACTATTAAAAAATTATATGCCGCCCATCTCCAAGGACTCGGGGCACCTTACAGCATATAAAAACAGTATACATCGAAATATAATTAATTAAATTTAAAATTAAGAATTACATTTAAAAAACTAAAAAGCCTATTAACATACACACAAATGGCTCTCAAGGTGAAAAATTGTCTCCCAAATCTTCGAAACTTATAAGATGCCAACTTTGGCCAGAAATATTGGATTACTCTTGTCAGAGATCCTTGTTGATCATTCATGAGTTGTGATTTTCTTTTTTCCATCTGTCTTATATTTCTGTTCTTAAAAGGGGCAAAGTGAAAGAGAAATGCATTTGAAAGATGCATTGCCCTAGTAAAGTCTGCACCCTGATTCATGTAATTATTCGGGATGATGATAGAGTATGCAAGTACCTGTCAACAGACTGAAAGAACATTTTACTTGAGATATCCATGCCAACTTTCACTGGCAAACCAAATGACATATTAAATGTATTCTGCTTTAGTTCCTGTTTTCATTTCATTTTTTTTTTTAAATTGTAAGGAAATGATTATCTGGATCAGATTGGAATCACCATATGTAGAGCGAGGAAAGACATATTTTTCTATTCAGCTTTCTAAAACCCCTCTTTATTCATACACAGTTCCTTTAAAAACAACAACCCCCCAAAAACACACCAAAGTTAAGTCTTTCTAAATGCTATAGTCTTGAATTGGTTGAACAGTAAGTAGGGCAAGATAATCCATACATAAAATGTGTACTACCTAGTTGTTCTGGAATTATGAGAGAAGGACACCATATACAGTGGTACCTCTACTTAAGAACTTAATTTGTTCTGTGACCAGGTTCTTAAGTAGAAAAGTAAGTAGAAGCAATTTTTCCCATAGGAATTAATGTAAATGCAAATAATGCAAACCCATTAGGAAAGAAATAAAAGCTCAGAATTTGGGTGGAAGGAGGAGGAAGAAGAGGACAGTCGCTGCCGAAGGAAGAAGATGAGGTGAATTTTAAAAAAAATCCAAAACTTTAAGGCTTAAAAAAAAGAGGGACTCTGAGGCGGCGAGGAGTAGCATATGCCTCCCATACACCCAGTGCGAAGCTGCCTCCCATACACTGCGCCAGAGAGAGAAACCCAGGTGGGCGAGAAGGGGGAACCTCCCGCTCCTTTGACCGAAAGGTGGCTGCTGCTCCTATGTGCTTCCTCTTCCTTCCCATGCTGAAGGGCTCCCCTCTTCTCTTGCTTGCTCACTTTGTAGCTGGCGCCTTTCCTTCACTGTGGTGACTCCTTGGTTTGGCTGAAGCTGAGTTGATCTGGCCAGGGCGAAGCCCAGATGCTCCAGGAGGCAACATCATGCCCGGTGTATGGGAGGCAGCATGAGGGAGTCACCACAGCAAAGTGGTTTATTCCCTCTCCAAGCGCCCAGAGAAAGGAAAATGCTCCGTTCACTCTGGATTGCCAAAGCCTCCTTAAGCACCACCGACAGGCTCCTCTGGCAGCCCAGAAAACCCTGAGATGGCCAGGATTAAAGGAGGAATGGCAGGAAACTGGCTGGGCTCTCAAATTTCCTGGGAAATTTTTTCCGGGCTCGTGTTCTTAATGGTTCTTAAGAAGAGGCAAAAAAATCTTGAACACCAGGTTCTTATCTAGAAAAGTTCTTAAGTAGAGGCGTTCTTAAGTAGAGTAGCTTTGGTCCATTTAATCTAATTTGCAAGAAATTCTATTTTCCACCTATAATAGTTATTTGTTTTGTTCCCTCCTCCCCCAAAGGCTGCTATGAAAAGTATCCTATCTAGAGTAAAACGCACATGAACTCCCTAGAATCTTTATTGTATAGGGTTTTTAAAAAGTTTTTTAAGCACTTGTTTATCATTTTAATTCTGTCCATTCATTTATTATTTTGTTTTCTTTCACAGCTGTTATTTTATTTCCTTCTGGTTTTTTTGTTTGTTTTTTGTTTTCTCTAAAAGATGGGCATGATGAGGTAAAATTTAGGGCTATTTGTTTCTGAAATGATCTGATTTTTGTAATTTCAAGAGAACTGGAAATGGCAAAGTACTTGTTCAGAAACACATCCATTTTCAAATGGAATCTCCCTGAAATACAGTGATTTGGAATGAATCATTTCTGCAAAAATGTATGTATTTTCTTACTTGTCTTTTTCTTCAAGGAAAACATCAAGTGATGTTTTGAAGAAAAATAGGGGAAAGCCAGCATTTTTATGATAAAGTATTCTAGTTTCTAACCTCAGTGACTTTTCTCGGGGTTCTTTAATCATAGTGTTTCAGAGGTGAACTAGAGATATTGCAAAACAATACAATGTGCAGGGCCCTCTCCTAGTAATTGCTAGGGGAAGCAAGAAAGATACACGAGGTGTTGAGCTCTGGTACTGAAGAGGCAGGAGTCAGGAATAGCAGCATAGGTCTTTATTGTACATCAGTTAGATCCAACAAAGGAGCCAGGATGACAGCATTCCCTTTTATACAGAGCTGACAGATGACTCAACCAATCAGAGGTCTCCATATTCCTGCTCCCAATGCAGACCTTGGAATAAACAAGGAGGGAGGGTAAGAGAGAGCGAGAGAGAGCGAGAGAGAGATATCATATATTATTATTATTATCATCATCATATCATCATCATCAACAACAACAACAATAGAGTTGGAAGGGACCTTGAAGGTCTTCTAGTCCAAACCCCTGCTTGGGCAGGAGACCCTACACTACTTCAGACAAATTTTCTGCCATATAAGTATTGTTGTTCTTGAAATTTCATTTAGTTCTATTCCAAGCAGGAAAACAATAATTTCTAATGATAATTAGTGGGAAATAAATAGATTTGGCAATCCAAATCCTGATTCAGCTGTGCTCTCACTATTACTGTAGTGTCTTAACCCCCCCCCCACCAAATCTGAAGTGACAAATTACTGAATTGGGGTTCTAAATAAATCTGATATGTGCACACTATTAATAAAGTCCACCCTAAGTCAGATCAAGATGAAGATAATAATAGCTTCAATCAGTGACATAAAAAATTGGGATTGAAACAACTCTCTCTGTGTGTGTGTTTCTCTCTCTCTCTCTTTCTCTCTCTCTCTCTCTTTCTCTCTCTCTCTTTCTCTCTCTCTCTCTCTTTCTCTCTCTCTCTCCCTTTCTCCTTCTCTCTCTTTCTCTTTCTCTCTCTCTCTTTTTCTCTCTCTCTCTTTCTCTCTCTCTCTCTCTTTCTCTCTCTCTCTCCCTTTCTCCTTCTCTCTCTTTCTCTTTCTCTCTCTCTCTTTTTCTCTCTCTCTCTTTCTCTCTCTTTTCTATGCTGCTTATTCCACTGATGCAACTCTTTATATACCCTTCCCTCATATTTTTCACCCATTGGATAAAAGAATGGGGAAACTTTAGGTCAAAATGAATTCTTTGTACTTAAGTAGCAGGTGTGAAGGACATCTGTAGCAGGTTTCCCCACTGTGTCCTGTTCATGATCTCAGTTCTGCCCTTGAATTGAGGCGATGAATGGATGAATACATTTAACCCAGTGTATTCATGGTTGTCTTTGGTATGGAAGCTGCCACTCAAGCATAACACTAAAGTTGTCCTGATGTATAAATGATTGAAAATAAGATTATTGTTACATTCCTTATGCTTTTATTTTCTTATATGGAAACTTGAAAGAATGGTAAGCATTTAAGCATTTGCAGAGCTAATATTTATTTTTGCTTGAAATTAAAAAAAAGGAAAGGTTGGCATTAGCCAAATGGTGTCTAATTAATGTACATTAATTTTCTCTCTGCATTTATTTATTAATTAGATTTGTATGCCGCCCCTCTCCGCAGACTCCGAGTTACTGATATCGTTACGTATGGACATACGTAATGATAATTTGCATAGCCGTCACTGATTGGCTAATCCAGCGGCGGAAAAAATAAACTCCGGTCAATGGATAGCAGGCTTCAGGGAAGCCCTTAAAAGCAGCTTCCCTGCAGCCTGTGGCAGTCCATATTACATTAAACTAGTAGAAAATAAAGGTGCTGAACTATTCCTGTGACTTGCCTCTTCATTTTTGCATGAATATAACAGATATATTTTCTCATTTTGTAATTGGAAAAACAGGCCTGTTTTAACTGCACGAAGGACTAATCTCTAGCTGGAATTGAAGTGAAAGAACAAGTTTTCTCATTTCAGCCATGTTTTTAGCAGTGGTTCTTCAGTTTTCAGTCCTGGAAATGGAAATGGTAATTCAAGGAATACACTAGCATTTAGTCACCTTCCCAGCAAGAGGTTTGACAGAATTCTTCACAAGGATCTCTGCTCAGAAGCATCCCTTGAATGAAGCATGGTTTTTTTGCTTTGTTTTCCAAATCAATCGTTATTTTGTAAAGTTGTGTGTTTGCAAAGTTAACATTCCATGATTTCTGAGAGGACATGGCAGCATCCCATTGCAAATCTTATTGAAAGCCCCTCGCTTGGCTGTCTGCTCTCGCACAAAGAAGGGCTTGCTCCCTCTTAGTAGAACATCTGTTATGTGTTTGGGAAAGGCCGCAGGAAGTCTGCAAAGTGAAATTGCAAACATTTGCTGATTCTCTGTGTAATAAGGGATGTTTACATCACTGCTTGCCTCAATGGAAAGTCCAGGGGAGCTTGCCTAGATTTCCTCATCTAAGGAGTATTGCTGGTATGAATTTACGTAGCCATTGGTTGCACCAGTAGATGAAAAACAGAGAGGAATGAGTCACCAGGATTTAATTATAGAAAGCTTTAGAGACATGGATCCCCCCCCCATCCCATTTGTAAGGGTACGGACAGGCGACAACAAATTGAAAGGCAACTGTCCCCCTCCTCTTTTGCAAAACAGTAAATAAATTAAAAAATCTCTACAGTGAAAGCTTTTACTCATTTCATCAGATCTGGTCTGTAAGCTTTACCTGTAGAAATGGATACACTTAACTGACTTGGGGTTAGGATCCTTGAGGTTCCAACCCCAAGTCAGTTAAGTGCATCCATTTGATGAAGCCGAGATCTTGAAATCTTCTTTACCACTACTCTATTCCCTTTAGGTCACTAGGTTCCCTTTTTCAGAGTCACAAAAAGAGCCATTTAATTACCAAAGTGTCTGAGGTTTTAGCCCTTCCCCTCTGTATTACTTCAAGATCTCATCGATATGCAGGCAGCATTGTCCAGATGTTTACCTAGTGTCTGCCCTTATAATATGAAAGCCTTATTATCTCTCTTTCTGAACTTCTACAGGCAATATTTATTTTATTTATTCAGTTAATTGGATTTGTATGCCGCCCTCTCTGAGAACTCGGGGCAGCTCACAACATGTACAAAAAACAAGAATCAATAAGAGCAATCCAATTAATACATTAAAAACAATATTTAAAATTCTAATAAAAAAAGAAAAACCATCAATATAATTCATTCAACAATCAGACTAAAGCATTCATTGGTCAGGGGGGAAGATCTAAGGAACCCCAGGCCTGGTGACAGAGATGAGTTTTTAAACTCTTCCAGAAGGTGAGAAGGGTGGGGACAGTGCGAATCTCCAGAGGTAGCTGATTCCAGAGCGCCGTGGCCCCCACAGAGAAGGCTCTTCCCCTAGGTCCTTCCAGCCGACATTGTTTGGTCGACGAGACCCTAAGGAGACCAACTCTGTGGGACCTCACCGGTTGCTGGGATTTGTGCGGCAGAAGGCGGTCTCGGAGATAGTCTGATTGTAATGACATTGTTTGGAAGTAAACATTTCACAATTAGGTAGGTTTGTTTAGAACTTTCAGAAGTAGCCTTATGATGAGATTCAAAGATCGTTGTGGTCTTAGAAACACAGTGTTAGCACTCTGTCCAAATGGTTGGGTTGGTAATATATAAACAATCCAACAATGTATGGTTGTATGGATTGATGTAATATAGCTTTAAAATGTACGCTATGTTCTAATTGGCTGTAATAATGCAAGTTGTCATAAGAGGGAACTAAAGATCATAGCTTACTCTCTCTGTAGTTTCATTCTGATTGACTCTTTGATTTGATAGTGACTCTGTGTTATGCTTTGTTATTCTGATATCTTTGTAAGCTGTAATATCTTTGTTGAATGTATATGACAAAGACAAACTGGTAAGAAGATTATTGTACTTCTAGAGATTGACTGATTTGAACATGTATGGCCTGAAATGTTTATTTGGGCTGTTCTGCTTCTTAAAGTAAACACTATATGCACTTTAACATATCTCAAAATCAATAAATTAAGTAATTGATGAATAGCACTGAATGTGCTTGGAGAATTTCTTGCCTCATCCATCAGCAATGCTGCTGAAGCCTTGGCTGATCTATGGAACCTGAAGTTGGTCCAGATGATTGACTCTTCTCTTGAGCATCCTTTTTTCCTTTCAACATAGGTCAATCAGCACCTGATAGGTAACAGATAGAAGATTGAAGAACATATGGAGACACTCCATTGTGGAAGACTGAGCACAGAATGGAACCATCTTTCATGCACATTGAAATCCCCCCTCCATGTCTCCCAGAAGCTATAAGCAAGTGTGCGTACTCCTCTGGTTTCACTAAGATCAAGAATTTTTTTTGGCGGTGGGGGGGGGGGAGAGATGAAATATTAAAAGCTGACCATCAGCAAGTTTCATCACTATGTGGAGATGATCTTCAGTCTGATTCCTCTTGATTTAGGACCCAGGTTGGGATAGGTCACAGGAAGGTAACCTTAGCAATAATTTGTCAGTTTCCCTTCAGTTTGTGGGTTTCAAGGATATGAAAAGGGTAGGTTGGGGAAGGAGAGCCCACCCTTTGCTTTGTTGACCCTTGTCCTTCCTGACTAATTAAATTGCTCAGGCTGAGACTGGTCTTATGGTTAAGTGGAGTGGATAATACGTCCTTGGAAGATGGAATTTGTACTTGCTTGTTTAAAAGAGATGATGATAAGGCCTTTATTTAAAAAGATGTCCCTTGACCTAGAAGATCTCATTATTGGCCAGTCTCAAATATTTTCCTCCTTGGATAAAATGATTAAGTGACCTGGCAACTCCAGATGCAATCGGATGATTTTCGGGCTCTATTTCAATCAAGCTTTCATCTGAGATAGGATATCAAAAACCAGCTGTAGGAACAACCTGAAGAGCTTCAATCAAGACATACAAAATCGATATAAGTCTTAGGCTGTCATAACACTATAATTTAATAATATGTCGTTAAACTACATACGCCTGCTATACTGCAGGTACCACCCCCTTCCCTTTCCCCACCCAAATCCCATCCTATCTTATCTAATCATACTAATATATCTCTAAGTAAATCTATAGATACGAAACCATAAAATGTTAAATATTAAGTATAACATGAAAATGCACAGTTGAATGTTTAAAACTGATACATAATAAGCTATATATTTTATGTTGAAACATGTCTATTGTTCTGTATCCCCCTTACTTTTTGTATCCCTATTTTTCCCCCTTTTTTCTTTTTCTTTTTTTCTTTTCTTAAAAAACCAATAAACTATATTTAAAAAAAGAAAAGAAAAAGTGTTGCAGGCTTCACCCTCCTTAGTTCTCTTGAAGATATAGGAAAGTGGGGCAGAGGTCAGATTTTGCAAAAATCTGTTTCTGTAATCTTAAAATAAAAGTAGTACTGTATTAGCATAATTTTGGCTTTCTGCTCTGGTCTACCATGAAGAGCTGATAGGATGATCTATATTAGAAACCAGATGGAAGAAATGCAGTCCCAGTTCTCTTGGCCTTCTTTGGAACTTTCATGCCATTAATCATTAATCTGTCAGGTTGAGTTTCAAGGGAATACACTTGCAGTAGTTTAATTCCTTGAACATATCTGTGTATTCAATACATACCATTGAATGTACCCAATGGTCTCAAAGAAGGAGAAGAGTGAAGTCTGTTTAGGGTTGCCCTTCCTTAGAAAAACAAGGTTCTCAGTTCCTTGATCCACTGCTTGGCTCTTTACTCGACGGTGGCAGCTGAGACAAAGAGCTTGAAAGTGTCCTAACATTTTCATCACTCATGCCTGTTGATGAAAGGCTTCCATGGGGACAATAACAACAGCAACAACAAGTTTCTATGGCAGAGGGCCTGAAAAGCCACCTCTTTGCTGGTTTTAAACAAGCAAGTGAAAAGGTGACAAAAGAACCTTGGTGCCATAGTAGTAGTAGTAGTAGTAGTAGTAGTAGTAGTAGTAATAGTAGTAGTAGTAATAATAATAATAATAATAATAATAATAATAATAATAACAACAACTTATTAGATTTGTATGCCGCCCCTCTCTGAAGACTTGGGGCGGCTCACAACAATAATAAAAACAATATTATAGCGAAACAAATCTAATATTAAAAAAGAAGCATATAAAACCCTATTATATTTAAAAACCAAACAACACATACATACCAAACATAAAATATAAAGAGCCTGGGGGAAAGGTGTCTCAACTCCCCCATGCCTGGCGGTATAGATGGGTCTTGAGTAGTTTACGAAAGACAAGGAGGGTGGGGGCAGTTCTAATCTCTGGGGGGAGTTGATTCCAGAGGGCCGGGGCCGCCACAGAAAAGCCTCTTCCTCTGAGGCCCGCCAAATGACATTGTTTAGTCAACGGGACCCGGAGAAGGCCAACTCTGTGGGACCTTATCGGTCGCTGGGATTGGTGCGGTAGAAGGTGGTTCCGGAGGTACTCTGGTCCAATGCCATATAGGGCTTTAAAGGTCATAACCAACACTTTGATTTGTGACCGGAAACTGATCAGCAGCCAATGCAAGCCATGGAGTGTTGTAGAAATGTGGGCGAATCTGGAAAGCCCCACGATGGCTCTCGTGGCCGCGTTCTGCATGATCTGAAGTTTCCGAACACTTTTCAAAGTAGCCCCCTGTAGAGAGCATTGCAGTAATCAAACCTCAAGGTGATGAGGGCATGAGAGACTGTGAGCAATGACTCCCTGTCCAAATAGGGTAAACGCCCTCCTCACTACAGCCGAAAGATGATGTTCCAATGTCAGCTGTGGATCGAGGAGGACACCCAAGTTGCAAACCCTATCTGAGGGGGTCAGTAGTCCAGGGTGATGGATGGACAGATGGAATTATCCTTGGGAGGCAAGACCCACAGCCACTCCGTCTTGTCTGGGTTGAGTTTGAGTTTGTTGACACCCATCCAGGCCCCAACAGCCTCCAGGCACCGGCACATCACTTCCACTGCTTTGTTGACTGGACATGGGGTGGAGATGTATAACTGAGTATCATCAGCATATTGATGATACCTCACCCCATGCCCTTGGATCATCTCACCCAGCGGTTTCATGTAGATATTGAATAGCAGGGGGGAGAGGACCGACCCCTGAGGTACCCCACAAGGGAGAGACCTAGAGGTCAACTTCTGAGCCCCCACTAACACCGACTGCGACGGACCAGAGAGGTAGGAGGAGAACCACTGAAGAACAGTGCCTCCCACTCCCAGCCCCTCCAGCTGGCGCAGAAGGATACACAATTCAAAGTGTTGGTTATGACCTATAAAGCCCTTCATGGCACCGGACCAGAATATCTCCGGGACCGCCTTCTGCCGCACGAATCCCAGCGACCAGTTAGGTCCCACAGAGTTGGCCTTCTCCGGGTCCCGTCAACTAAACAATGTCGTTTGGCGGGACCCAGGGGAAGAGCCTTCTCTGTGGCGGCCCCGACCCTTTGGAATCAACTCCCCCCAGATATCAGAGTTGCCCCCACCCTCCTAGCCTTTCGTAAGCTCCTTAAAACCCACCTCTGTCGTCAGGCATGGGGGAATTGACATGTTCCTTCCCCCTAGGCTTATAAAATTTGTGTATGGTATGCTAGTGTGTATGATTGGTTTTTAACTTGTGGTGTTCTTAAAATTAATTTAATATTGGATTTGTCTTGTATTGCTGTTGCTGTGAGCCGCCCCGAGTCTGCGGAGAGGGGCGGCATACAAATCTGATTAAACTAAACTAAACTAAACTAATACCATGATGGATGGTATCAAAAGCCGCTGAGAGGTCAAGAAGCACCAGGACAGAGGACAAGCCCCTGTCCCGGGCCCGCCAGAGATCATCCATCAACGCAACCAAAGCAGTTTCTATGCTGTAGCTGGGCCTGAATCCAGACTGTTGAGGACCTCCAACCTTCCCCATAAAGGGAAGGTTGGAGACTGGACGATAGCTATTAAGCACGGCTGGGTCCAGGGAAGGCTTCTTGAGGAGGGGGCGCCAAGTGCCTCCTTATAAGGGGCCAGAAAGGACCCCCTCCCCAAGGAGGCATTGACAATCTCCTGGACCCAGCTCCGTGTCACCTCTCAGCTGGCCGAAACCAACCAAGAGGGACACGGATCCAGTAGACAGGTGGCGGAACTCCCAGTTTCAATGGCCTTGTCCACTTCATCAGGTGTCACCAAGTCAAACTCCCCCCAGACAGATGGACAAAGACGTTTAGCCCCAGTCTCCTCGACTGACTCATTGTCAGCCAATACTGCTATGCAATTGTAGTCGAGGTCCGCCCAGATCTGATCTAGGCTTCAACAAATTATGAAACAGACTCCTTGTCCCCAAAATAACCCTTTTTATTTGGCTAATGTGAATTCTTAGCATTTGCATCCAGTAAAGTCCCAGCAAGGGTGAATGTCAAACACAGACCTTATCAATCTTTGAATACTTGCCAGGCTGATAGTTTCTTGATGTGACACTAAACAAAGAAATACTTGGCAAGGAGTCTGTCAGATAAGTAAATCTTCATGCGAACGAACTAATTTTCTTCTGAAAACACCACTCTCCTTACACTCCTATTTATTTTCCATGGGAGGGGCCATTCAGTGCCCCCTTGTGCTTTTACTCCTGAGTCAACCTTTGTTCCTTAATTGTTCCCTTCTACTGATAGCTCTGCGCACGTGCACATCGGGAACAGGCTCTAGCTGTTCTTTAGCCCCACTCATATCCAACTCTGAAGGTAGCTGATAACTGTCAGATGGCCCTGGCTCCATCTCTGCCTCCAATGCACAGCACTCATCAGTGCCTTCTCCAGAATCCAAGACTGGCCCATGTTCCTCCACAAACTCCACACTGTCTGAGCTCTGCTGGCCACTGGTGGGCCACAACACATAGAAGGACAGAAAGCCTAAAAGCCAAGAGATGAAAGTGGGTAGGACTTCAACTATGAGAACTTGCCCACCTTGAAACTTATGCTGTGAATCAGAACATCCAAATATTCATAGACTGATTGGAGTTAAAAGGGTTTTTTTCTTTTTTGCTTTTGCCTCAAGCACAGTCAAAAAGTATTTGGCTGGTTTATTATCCAAGTATAAGAATTCTAATTTCCCATCTATACAAAGCCAGATACCTGAACTCTTCTAATATTCATCCCTTTATGAGCCCCTCTGGATTAATGCTAATCATCACAATTCCATTTAGCATGGCGAATATATATCACACGATTCGCTGCAGTTGTGCGCATCTCCTTTGCCATTTTTTATTACTTACAATCTGATACAGAGAGATGAATTTGGGAAGGCATACATTTTTCTCTCTCCTGAGGTATAAATCTCAATTCTGGACAAACACACATGTACTCCCTAAAAGATTAATCTATCTCTGCCAAAGACTTGCCAGGTCTTCAGCCCATGAAGGAATCGATATAGAGAAGAACAGATATGTGACTGTGAATGGAAGAGGAGCTTCTTGCAAAGAGTTTTTCCCAATAGTGGACCTCTGAAAGAATGTAAACCTGACCTTGGCAAGAGAGAAGGAATGGTGGAATCATCAAGGTAGGAGATCTAGAAAAGATTATTCAATTCTGAAGAAATAACAAAGCAAGAGAAAGAAAGTCAGAATAAGGCCACCTTGAATTTATTTGGCAGAAGGTGGAGTAGAGCAAAATTCTAACATTGGAGATTCTGTTATCTACGCTACAATAGAGTTTATTCCTGGAATGTCTATTGCTTCTGTTTCCTGACCTTGCCTTTCTCAGAGGGCTGACATCCATCCTTCACAGCGCCTACTGTAGAAGACTGTCTCGGTAACTACTGTCACAACATTTCATGCTAGGCAAATACCATTGTCTTCTTTTCCTTTAGATTTGCTGCATTTCTATTGTTTGAAGAGTTTTAAACAGCTTTGCCTTCTAGCAGCTATTTTAGTAAATTGCTTCACCATTCAACTATACTGAGTGTACATTTGTTTTACAGTGACTTATACTGAGAACAGTTCTGTCAGTTGGCCTGTGAATCTGAGAAAGGAATCATTGTGGTCTCCTCCTTCTAAAGGTGCTAGCATTTGTGAAATGCCTTTGGACCAGTGGTGAAATCCTACTGGTACGATCTGGTGTGGAGGTGCCAGTAGTAGTCGCCACTGGTGGTTCACACTGAGGCTCCACCCACCTGTCCAGATGTGAGCATGCACAAAGCCTTCTGTGCATGCACAGAGGGTGAAAACTATGTGAGCATGCACAAAGCCTTCTGCACATGCACAGAGGGTGAAAAAGTGTGTACAATAGTGGCTCGTATGTACGCAAAGTGCGCATTTCTGAACTGGTAGGGAAGGTAAGTAGATTATACTGTTGCTTCTGACATGATGTTTAGCAGGCCCAGAAAAGACTGGGAGAAGACTGAAATGCATGACTGAAGGATACCCATGATGGAAGAATGGGTGGTGAAGTAAATGATGTTGGCAGAGATGGCAAAATTGACAACAGTGGTACCTCTACCTACAAACACCTCTACTTACAAACTTTTCTAGGTAAGAACCAGGTGTCCAAGATTTTTTTGCCTCTTTTCAAGAACCATTTTCCACTTACAAACCCGAGCCACCAAAACTGTAACCGGAAAAGGCAGGGAGAAGCCTCTGTGGGTCCTCTCTAGGAATCTCCTGGGAGGAAATAGAGCCAGAAAAGGTGGGGAGAAGCCTCTGTGAGTCCTCTCTAGGAATCTCCTGGGAGGAAATAGAGCCAGAAAAGGTGGGGAGAAGCCTCTGTGGGTCCTCTCTAGGAATCTCCTGGGAGGAAACATGGCCTCTACCCACCCTGTGGTTTCCCCAGTCGCACACATTATTTGTTTTTACATTGATTCCTATGAGAAAAATTGCTTTCTTCTTACAAACTTTTCTACTTAAGAACCTAGCCAAGGAACGAATTAAGTTCGTAAGTAGAGGTACCACTGTATTTTAATATTTAAAAAGACTTTCTTTCTACATTCACTTTTACATGGAAACTACTGTTGGATTTTCTGCTTGAAATGGAAAGAAATGAAATTTTTAATCTTGGTATTTGATGACTAGAACTGCTTGTGATGGTAGAAGTACTGTGTGCTGTGATATACTCTATTTCAAACAGTTATTATATTTCATGCTTCTTTCTATACCAAAGAAAGAAGTTACTTTAATTTTGCTTTTTCCCTGCTGCCCCCTTTTCTCTTTAAACCTTTTTTCTTGTTCTTTGTATTTTATACTTTTATGAAATTTAATGAAGTTATACAAAAAAATGGATGTATCAAGGATGTTTCCATCAAGAGAACTGAACTATAACATTTAAATAGAATTGCTAGGTTTAGAAGCCTTTTCAATTTCTAGATACTGAGCACCTGAACAAGCTGGTATCAATGTCCTAGAAGTCACTTCGCTGTAG
Organism: Erythrolamprus reginae; assembly: GCF_031021105.1. Classification (NCBI taxonomy): domain Eukaryota; kingdom Metazoa; phylum Chordata; class Lepidosauria; order Squamata; family Dipsadidae; genus Erythrolamprus; species Erythrolamprus reginae. The sequence continues at coordinate 266,649,466 of NC_091950.1, read as the reverse complement.
ATGCCTATAAAACAGGAAAAAAATAGGACCTTTAGTTTAACTAGTAGTGCTATCTAGACAACTTTGAAGGTGAGATAGACATGTTCATAGGAAGGAAAAGAATGATTTTAGCATTTGTTGACAGAAGGTTCATCTTCAACTTTTCTCTATATCAGACTCTCAAAACTCTACTACGTGGAGATACACAATCATATTTTTACAACTTTATTTTAATAGATCTGCGCCAGGGAATTTTCTGGAAATGATAGTAGAAGCATTGAATGATGCATATTATTCCTTCCCAAGTCTTTTTAAACTGAGAAACAGGAGCAAGCAGAAGGCTGTTGAGAACTGAAGAGAGAAATCCAGATGTACTTTTTATGTATTGTATTTTGAAACCTTCATTTCAAAAGATGAACTTGGAGACTGGAAGAGATTTTCAAATCACAAATTCAGCACTCAACTAACCAGCCAGCCAGCCAGCCAACCAACCAACCAACCAACCAACCAACCAACCAACCAACCAAACAAACAAACAAACAAACAAACAAACAAACAAACAAACAAACAAACAAACAGAACTGTGATATAGGAAGAGAAAAAAAAAGACAGGAAAGGAAATAGCTAGGATCTTGAAATATCCATTTAAAAAAAAATCTTACTCCTAGTCTCCTTCTACACAAGGATTCTACCCAGGGATGGGTTCCATTTACCTTCACTGCTGGTTTACATCACAATGGACTGTCACTAATTAAACCAGATCCGTGATGCCATTGTAATGTTATCAGCAGGTCCAAACTGGAAGGAATCCATCCCTGATTCTACCATTTTGAAAGCAGCTCCAGATTTCTTTCAATCCATAATACTGGCTGCATTTGAAAACTGAATCATTTCATTTCTGGCCTAATGCTAGCCTAGCGGAAAACCTAACAAAAGTAATTGTGACTCAACCTTCTGGCTGGTCTACTTGCCTATTGTAGGAATACTTTGTTCACCACATTTCCTGCTTCTGACCCTATCAAGGGTTCCAATAATACAATTGGTTTAATAGCTATTCAGTTCCCTATTGACACCCTCTTGAAACTTTTTGCTTAATGCTAATGCACATGAAATAAGGGTCTGGATCTGGAGGGAGAACAGACTATTTAATTCTGTATCTTTTCATAGGGGGAGTGAACATATTTTGGCTTGCTCCAGGATCTACATTAACTTGTGCATGGCATTTATTAAACAAAGAATTGTTGTCAGTGTTTTGAGATTACAGAAGGGTGGATGATCACATCTCATATCCGAGCTGTTTGAGAGAGATTGAGGAATGGAGATGATGCCTGTGTGTGGAAATATTCCTAATGACATTTCTCAATATGAGGTATGAGTTGGACAAAGTAAGGCAAGAGCAAAGTGGTGAAGTCATTAAAGAGGAATGCAGTAATAACACAAGGAAGATATAAATGCAGCAGCAGGAAAACTTGTAGATTCTGCAATTTAAAAAATATTGCACTGCCAACAGTTTTGATTGCAGAGCTTTTTTAGTTCCCAGGAGAAATCATAAATAATCATGAAATGCTCTGTTGGTGTCACTTACAGAAAAGCATCACATACATTTACAAAGAAGCAAAGTGATGAGACTGTTCTCTTCTACACCCTCTAAATCCATAATTTATTTTCATTTTATTATGATCTCTGAAATGTTGGATGCTCTTGAAAAAAGACATTGGAATGAAAGGATCACATTTTAAAAATTCTAAGCACGCCTACTAATCAAAACTAATAGTGGCTGGCATTTTTCTTATTTGTTTACCAATCATCGATGTATGTATGTATGTATGTATGTATGTATGTATGTATGTATGTACGTACGTAAGCAGTAATGGGCAGCAAAATTTTTACTGACACACTGTGGGTGTGGCTTATTTTGTGGGTGTGGGTTAATGGTCATGTGACTGGGTAGGAGTGGCTTGGTGGCCATGTGATCAGATGGGAGTGGCTTGAACGATCATTATCGTTCAAGTGAACTGTTAAGTCCTTGACTTACTACCTTACCAGTGTCGCTCGCTGGGGTGACAATTTGCTTTGTGTTTCCCACACTCTCCTTCCTTGGTCACCCCTCTCACCTCAGACTAGGCGAATGGGTGCTGCCAGAAACACAAATGCTGCCAGCGCCGCTTCCGCCCACGCCTTCTGCTTGCACCTCAGGTGGGAGGTGGCTGTGTGAGGCTGGAGGGGAGCCGGGCAGAAGAGAGGGAAGCTCATCCGAGGCCAGGAACGAGGAAAGAGGAAAAAAGCAAGGAGCACAAATGCAGCAGCAGGGAAAAAAGGAGAGCTGAGCAGAGACCAGTAATCCAGGAAGTAACAGCTGCCAAAATGACACCAGCGGAAATAAAGATGCTTGCTGATCGGCAGCTGTCACTGGGAGGCAGGGGCAGATTTTTCTCCCTTGTTTTCTTTACCCTAAGGTGCATCTTATACTCTGAAAAATGTGGTGTGGTATGTATGTATGTATGTATGTATGTATGTATGTATGTATGTATGTATGTACTTATTTATCTATTTATCTATTTATTTATCTATATATCTATTTATTTATTTATTTTATTTATTTATTTATTTATTAGATTTGTGTGCTGCCCCTCTCCGCAGACTGTATGTATGTATGTATGTATGTATGTATGTATGTATGTATGTATATTAAAGGGTTAAATAAGGTCCAGGAGGGAAGTGTTTTTAATAGGAAAGTGAACACAAGAACAAGGGGACACAATCTGAAGTTAGTTGGGGGAAAGATCAAAAGCAACATGAGAAAATATTTTACTGAAAGAGTAGATCCTTGGAACAAACTTCCAGCAGACGTGGTAGATAAATCCACAGTAACTGAGTTTAAACATGCCTGGGATAAACATATATCCATCCTAAGATAAAATACAGAAAATAGTATAAGGGCAGACTAGATGGACCATGAGGTCTTTTTCTGCCGTCAGACTTCTATGTTTCTATGTTTCTATGTTTCTATGTTTCTATGTTTCTATGTTTCTATCTATCTATCTATCTATCTATCTATCTATCTATCTATCTATCTATCTATCTATCTATCTATCTATCTATCTATTTATCCATTTATCCATTTATCCATTTATCCATTTATCCATTTATCTATTTATTTATTTATTTATTTATCTATCTATTTATTTTATTCATTTATTTATTAGATTTGTATGCCGCCCCTCTCCGCAGACTCTATATATGTATGTATGTATGTATGTATGTATGTATGTATGTATGTATGTATGTATGTATGTATGTATGTATTTATCCATTTATCCATTTATCTATCTATCTATCTATCTATCTATCTATCTATCTATCTATCTATCTATCTATCTATCTATGTATGTATGTATCTATCTATTTATCTATTTATCTATTTATCTATTTATCTATTTATCTATTTATCTATTTATCTGTTAATCTGTTATGTGTATGTACGTATCACCTTAAAGTAAGTGAATATTTTTTACAGTATCCCAAATACGGTAATATCAGAAATGGCAGGGAGAATTGTGGACACACATACACACACACCCAAGGACTTATATGCACAACTAAGTGCCCAGGAATGCCATACTGCAAATCCTTGTGCTAATACCACTTGACTCAACTTATAGTTTATTTGCAACACTGGCTAATATGCACAGCTCTTTCAAAGCACACCAACAAATTCTATTTTACTGAGATGTTTCAGGGACTGATAATTTAATTCACTATTGATAGACTGTTCTTCTGATTCATTTGGGTTATTTATAAGATCACCAATTACAATGATGTTCAAGGGCCCTGTACAGAGGAGAATATAAGGGGGCTGGATGGGTGAGGGAGTGTTTCTATGTCAGGAAAAATAGAGGGGAAGATATTCTTCATAAACTAATATGGTTTAATCCAATATACAAATCCATTCTCTCTTTTATTTATTTTATTTTATTTATTTATTTTGTCTAAACTTGTACAAGATAGCAGGTATTGGTATAAACATAAACAAAAGCGAAGTAGGTACAGGTACAGGTGAGTCTCAGGAGAAGGGTGGCATAGAAATATAACAAATAAATAAATAAATAAATAAACAAACAAACAAGCAATTTAGCAAGCAAGCAAGCAAACAAACAAATAATAAGCTTGGACAATAGGGCAGTAAGAGAGATAGGCACAATGTTGTGCTTATGCATGCCCCTTATAGACCCCTTATGAATGGGGTGATGTTGATGGTAGATAGTTTAAGGTTAAAGTTTTGGGGCTTTGGGGAAAAATGAAAGGCCTCTTAGGTAGTGATGAGCGAACCCAACGGTGTTTGGGTTCGGCAAATTTGTATGAACTTTACGCAAAATTCGGCTGAACCCGAACCGAACCTGAACGGAGAATCCCTCCCACGAAGAGATTCTGGGGGGATGCCGAACACAACCTCGAACACAACCCTGAAGTTTGAAAAAATTTCGGGTTCGGGTTCAGCATACTGAACACCGCAAAATTTGGTACGGACCCGAATTATGTGGGTTCAGTTCGCCCATCACTACTCTTAGGAAAGGCAGTTGAATTATTTTGGGGCAGAAGAGATAATCTCTCTCTCAAAAAAGGAACTCCTAGATAGCAGGCACCTGTCCAGTTTTGTCCCTGTTCTTTTCTTTTGGTAGACTTTTCCTGGTATGGGAATATATTTACAGTCTGGTTGCATTCAGGTCTCTTTCTTTGCACTTCCTTACAATATATTTATAAAGTCCTTGGTTTCTGCTTGCTATACTCTATCATCCATGTATCTGTCGATTGATGCCACTATTTGGGAACAGTTTCTGACAATGGACTGTAACATCTCATGATGAGCAGAAATAGTGGGGAGGAGAAGTGGAGGAACAAGCCTGATATTGAAAGAGAAAAATATGAAAATAAAAGTAATGTTAAAAATCCAATTCTTTTGCCTGGCAAATGGCATTTGGGAAATTACTTAGCAAGGCCAATCAGCCCACATATCACTGGTGAAAAATACATGGCTAGTAAATCGTTTTCTTTCTTGCTGCAGGCAACTCACTTCTAAAATGTTCCCATGATTATTTTGTTTATTCTTATGTTAAACATATAAATTGTAATAGCTAAATATTGTTTTCAACAAGGTTTCTTTCAAAAAAAGCAAGTACCTAATGATAGATGCTAAACTTAAATGTATTTTCTGAATTTATAGACCCATATATAATTTAATCAGTACCAATGTAAAAAAAAATCCCACTGCTTCTGCTGGCTGCAAGCTCACCAGGAAAGCGGGTTTGTGTTCATTTTTACTTTAGGAAGAGAAATGCTTTGGCACTTAAAGTTACATTATGTAGGGTAATTCATTACTCTGCAAATAAGCCACTAGTAGAAAGTCTCTATCTTGCTTTCCCCATTAAGTGGAATGAATGGAGACAAAGAAATCCACAAAAGTCCCATCAGACCTATGTTCCATCAAGACTTTTAGCTGTATGTCTTTCCAGTCTTTTGGAATTGTCATGGATTTGTTGTGGTTCGCTCTGGCCCAGCTCCTGCCCCAAGGACTGTGGATGTGGGGGAGACATCCACATGCTGCAGGCCTGTTTTGCCCCCGGTGGAATCTGATGATGAAGGCTCCTCTGCCCAGAAGACATGAGTGACAGGGAGGAGGAGAGTGTGGCAGACAGCTCAGAAGGAGATCAATTATCTAGCTCCTCCTTGGATTCAGAACAAGAGTTAATGATACAGCCATGTGGAGAGCGATGCATAGGCAACAACAACTGAGAGATTATTATCAAAGAAAATGAGGCCACCTGTGGTTGGTTGGGGATGTGGTAATTAGTGAGGCTGCTATAAATAGCAGCCTGTGGGTTTGGCCATTGTGGAGGATTATCTGATCGTTGTGTTTCATGACTGCTTTACTGACTTTGGCTTTTTGTGTGCTGATTTTTCCCTGCTTTGAAACTAAACCAGAGCAAAGTGTGTTACACTTTGTGAAAGAAGGACTTTGAATCGCCTCACAGCCAGTGTTCCCTCTAATTTTTTTTTTTGGGGGGGGGCGGAAAAGTATAGTGTCTGAGCGGCAGTCCCTTCGGGACTGGGCGGCACAGAAATAATAAATAAATAAATAAACAAACAAATAAAAAACCCACCCTGTTTTGCCTCAGAGAATTTCAAAATAATATACTGTACTGTGTGTCTATAACAGTGAGCTCATAATAAGGCAACTCTATCAATATCAAAATGCCACTTAAATAGTTGAGCTAGTTTCAAACTAGATTTTAATTTTCTTTCTCTCTTCCTTACTCCCATTCTTTTTCTTTCTCTTTTCCTTCCTCTCTTTTTTCTATCTGTTTCTCTCTCTTCCTCTCTTCCTCTCTCTCTCTTTCCCTCTCACTCTTTCCCTCTCGGCTTCTGGGCAGGTTTGGAAAACTCTGAGTTGATGATGATTTTTAAGTGATCGATTGCTCACTGCTCAGCTTAGAGGGAACTATGCTCACAGCTGCAAGCTAAGTATCACAGGATTGATAAGGGACTTGTATAAATTACCAGTTTGTTTGGAGATGACTGCTCTTTGCTATACCAAAAGAGGGCTTAGTTTAAGTGAATTTTCATTATAAAGAACATTGTTTTGAATTTTCAAACGTGTGTGTGTCTGAAATTTGTACCTGTGAATTTTTGGGAGGATTCTACCAGAGAGCCCGACAGAACAGGATTATTATTTCCATCATCTCAGATTATTGGTTCTGCTGGTTATGACTGTTTTGAGCCAGTGATGGGTTCCTACTTGTGCGGTCTGGTGTGCCGCTCTGCCAGCAGCCCGCCAATTGCACAATGCTGGTGTGACAGCTCCGGTCCATCTTTGCCGGTGTGCGCGCAACGCCATTAAAAAAAATATTTCCCTTTTTGTCTCTCTGAGCATGTGCAGAAGGAAAATTGTCCCTATGTGCATGTGCAGAAGCAAAATAGTGCTGAGGATACACATGCACGCACAATGTTGCGATGTGCATGCAGTGCACCAGTAGGAAAAGCAACCCGTCCCTGTTCTGAGCTATAGAAGGTAGAGGGAATGGCCTTGAAGGTCAAGAGGAAGAACTGCTACCAAGACAGATAAGAGGTACTTGAACCTAGCTTAATATATTAATTGAGTGAACGTCGCAGGTAGGTACTTCCTTAGTTTACCTGAAGAGAAAAGGGAGGCAGAAGGAAGTGCATTCCGGCTTTTGTTACTGTGGCTTTACAATAAAGGTAGTCCTTACATGCACACAGTATTGGGTTCCTACCAGTACGGACCACACTGTAGCTGAGGTAGGGAAAATGGAGCTGCGCACCTAACTATGCAACCCTGACATGCATACATGCACATCTGAGTGAGATTTTGCTTCTGCGCATGCACAGGAAGCAAAATCTCACTAGGGGACATGCATGTAAGCAAGATTTTGGCAATTTTTTGCTTCTGTGCATGCGCGGAAGCAAAAAAAATCCCTAAATGTCTCTCTCATGCGTGTCCCCTCATGATATTTTACTTTCTGCACATGCGCAGAAGCAAAATCTCACTCAGACATACACGGGCATGCGCCAGAGTCTCGGAGCTCCGCGGGAAGCGCACCAATAGTGGCGGTAAGTGGAATCCATCTTTGCATACGTGGCATTGCTTTCTGTGTCTGGACTAAAGGGCTGGCAAGAACTGTAATCCAAATTCTTTGGAAGAATAGGCTGCCCTGAATAGCATCAGTGTTCCAGAAAGGACAACTATACCAAGCACTAAGCCCAGAATCTTTTGTATACTATGCATGAGTGCATTGACTGAGCAGTGTTCTCCAACTTCCATCTTTTTGGCCAGAATACTTTCTCTCTCTCCATTTTGTCAAATGACGAACACGGGACCCAGGTCCGGGAAGCTCCTCCAACAGAAAAGCTTGGCTATATATTACTGGGCAGAAAGTTAATTAATTTAAGGTATTTCTAGGCCAATTCTTAACAGCCCCAAACGATCCCATTATATAATTCAATTTATCAGATTCAATTTATTATATTTGCATGCCGCCCTGAGTTTTTGGAGAAATGGCATAAAAAATGGATGCAATAAAAATATAGTAATCGGTTACAAAATTATATAGTAGCAAAACTGGATGTCAGCGAATGAAATAGCATCTGAGAAATAAATCAATTCCACGCCTGTGCTTCTTGCATGGTACGATTTATTAACAGCCATATCTGGATTCGAGTTGAATCATTCCAACTCTGAGTCCCTTAGATCAGTGTTTCCCAACCTTGGCAACTTGAAAATATCTGGACTTCAACTCCCAGAATTAGCCAGCCAGCATTCGCTGGCTGGGGAATTCTGTGAGTTGAAGTCCAGATATCTTCAAGTTGCCAAGGTTGGGAAACACTGCCTTAGATTACATCCAGGTCAAAACCCCATATCACATCCCCACACCCACAAGTGCAGTCATGAGGACCAATCCTATGCAGGATTCCTGATTCCTTCCTGTGTTCGTTACTATGGCATCTGCAGAAAGGAATGTGTGGTGGCATATCTCTCTTTCTCTCTCACACTCCCCCCCCCCCGTTCCTCTATCACTACCAAACTGTCTCAGGCCAGCCTTTGACTTCACATAATGACTTTGGGCCTGACACTGGAGCAGTAATAAAATTCACAAATTCAGAAACAGCCCACACATAACAATTGAGTGCCGATCCAAACTGCTTATGGGTAACTTAGCTAGCTGGCATAGTACAGAAACCCTGCACATGGAGAAATAAATTCTTCAGAAACTGCACAGAGTCATAATCTCAAAAAACCCAACCCAAACTAAAACTCTCCTTTGTAATACGTGAACCAGTAATAAACAGGTTCAACCTCAAACAGAGCTAGCATAAATTCTGGACCTTGTTTTGAACTAATACACATTCTTCACATAGAGTATCCCCAGACTGCCAGGATATAAGGAAACAGCCCAGTGGCAGGCAGCCACTTACGTTACAACCCGAAAAGGGTTGTGCCGGTTGTGCCATTCTTGGGACATTTCCGCTACCCGGATGGTGTCCTCCTACATGGGGTGAGGAGCCAATGATTGAAACAGCCCCCTTCAAAAAAAGAAAAACCCAACCCCAAAAAACACAAAAACAGGAGAATGGCGGCATAAAAATTGATTAAATCAATCAATCAATCAATCAATCAATCAATCAATCAATCATCCCATTATCCCCTGCAACATTAATCTACTGAGATAGGACAGGGGATTGTGGACATTGCAAAGAAATGAATTGCCTACTGTTTGTTTTAACGCAAGCAACTTGGGGTTCAACTTTTTGACCTTAAGAAGAACAAGCATAATCCAAAAGCCCGTTAGGCAATGGCATGTAAGTTCTTGCAAATAGTGTAAGCAGATTACAAGCATTCCACTACATTTATGAAGCACTCTGCCTCGATGGTATTTAATTTAATAAAAACCGACTTGACATTTTGTAACAAAACAAAAGCAAGCAAAACAAATGCATATTAGAAATTGTTTGGGGTTTTTTAAAGCTGTTTTTTTAAAAAGAAGCTAATTATAAAATGAGTAATTCCCTAAAGTATTTCAAATTTACATTTCCATGTACTGTATGGAAATCTGTATATTTATTTATTTATTCAATTTTTATGCCGCCCTTCTCCTTAGACTCAGGGCGGCTTACCTGTTAGCAATACAGAGCCAGCATATTGCCCCCAACAATCCGGGTCCTCATTTTACCCACCTCGGAAGGATGGAAGGCTGAGTCAACCTTGAGCCAGTGATAAGATTTGAACCGCTGACCTACAGATCTACAGTCAGCTTCAATGGCCTGCAAGTATAGCACTCTACCTGCTGAGCCACCCCGGAACTTTTATATGGAACTTTTAGTGAGAATATGCGTGTGTTTAAGTGTTTTGAGACTAAGAATATAGACAGATTTCATAATCGCATCTGGATTAAGAGGCAGATTACTATCATTTTCATTTCTCATCCTTGAAGGACAGTATAGAGCAGGGGTCTCCAACCTTGACAACTTTAAGCCTGGAGGACATCAACTCCCAGAATTCCACAACCAGCTTTGCTGGGTTGCCAATTCTGGGAGATGGAGTCCTCCAGTCTTAAAATTACTAAGGTTGGAGACCCCTGGTATAGCGATGTTGGTAGACCTTACAGAAGATTAAGAATCATAATGCAGCGTTAGTCCTCCAGTATAATCTTACCTATCCCTAAATCTTAGTCAAGATATAGAAGATTAAATTAGGTTTCCTGTATACTGTACTATGGAATACATCAGTTAAAAATCTGCAATTAGTGACCAATCAACTTCTTACTTGTTCCTTATGGTACTATAGTTCTTTGATGTTTAGAAGCTCTTTAGAAGATCTGGAACTACAACACCCCATTCAAGACTTCTTAATCTCTGTATAGAGACTCATTATTATTATTTGAATTTGATTTGGCTGCTTTTATATGAATAAATGAAGAGTGATAAAGTTCACACTGATATCAAACCTTTTTAAGACTCGGAAACCAAGCAAGGAGGATTATCTGAACTCAATTTTTGATCATTTCTTGTGTAATATTATATTACCTCCATTATGTTGTCAGTTAGGGTCAGTGACCCAGTAAATGGAATGTGTGGGAAACTCAAATACTGAAAATAACCATTGAGATTATATTTTAACTGATAAATTTTATTAATCTGAAAAAAGAATAAAGATCCAACTAGCCATTTCAAATGCTGAGTCATAGTTTGACCTTGTTCATCCATGGATGCTTCATTACCACCTTCTCCAGCTTCAGGAAAGGAATTGAATTGATGTGAGATGAAGATATTGGATCTACTGCTACTATTACTAAGATCAGCTTGCGGAAATACTTTCCAGCATTTCAGACTTTCTTATCATCTTAATACAAAGGTTTATTGAATCAAAAACATAAACTTGAAATGCCCCCCAACATTTGATTTGTCAATACACAAAAATGAATATTTCAATGTTTCCAGTGAAAACCAGATGTTTTGACACATGGAAATGAAATGTTCACTTTGGATTGTTGATGACATGCAACATTTCTTTTCAACATGTTGATTCAAATGTCAGATTAACTTTCAGCATCCAAATTAACATATTAATGACAATTGTTGAGTCATCTGCCACGTGAGCGTTATTTTGTGACTCAACGTTTGAACCAATATTAAAAAATAGGAGTATTCTTTGCAAATTGCAAGTAAGGAAGCAGGAGAAGGTGCGTGTTTTTTAAGCCTACATTGTTTTGAGCTGGATATTTTTCCTTATATTTTTTTTAAGTCCCACTCAGGAGAAACTCTCTGCTGTTTCATTTGATAGGTGCATTGTTTTGTTCAAACATTCAAAGTTGTCAAAATAGGAAGTGCCATATCAAATCCTGCTTCTCTCAACAGTGGTGTCCCTCAAGGCAGTGTTCTAGGAACAACACTCTTCATACTCTACATAAACGAACTTTGTGATCATATTACAGTGATACCTCATCTTACGAACTTAATTGGTTCCAGGACGAGGTTTGTAAGGTGAAAAGTTTGTAAAACGAAACAATGTATCCCATAGGAATCAATGGAAAAGTGATTAATGTGTGCAAGCACAAAACTCACCCCTTTTGCGCCCATTTTTGCGCTGCTGGGATTCCCCTGAGGCTCCCCTCCATGGGAAACCCCACCTCTGGACTTCCATGTTTTTGTGATTGCTGCAGGGGAATCCCAGCAGGGGAATCCCAGCAGCGCAAAAACAGGTGCTTCACTGGCAACGGAAGTCCGGTGGTGGGGTTTCCAGTGAGGGGAGCCTCAGTGAAATTGCAGCATCGCAAAAACACAGAAGTCCTTGAAATCCCACCTCTGGACTTCCGTGTTTTTGTGATGCTGCAATTTCGCTGAGGCTCCCCTCGCTGGGAAACCCCACCTCCGGACTTCCATTGCCAGTGAAGCGCCCATTTTTGCACTGCTTGGATTCCCTGCAGCATCGCAAAAACACGGAAGTCCAGAGATGGTGTTTCCCATGGAGGGGAGCCTCAGGGGAATCCCAGCAGCGCATAAACGGGCACTTTGCTGGCAACAGAAGTCCGGAGGCGGGGCATCCCAGTGGTGGCAGCTTGGGTTTGCAAGGTAAAAATAGTTTGGAACAAGAGGCAAAAAAATCTTAAACCCCGGGTTTGTATCTTGAAAAGTTTGTATGACGAGGGGTTTGTAAGATGAGGTATCATTGTATAAGGAACTGTGTTCTCTTTGCAGATGATGTTGAACTATTTAATATCACCAACAATGCTGCTACCCTTCAAAAAGACCTTGACCATGTAGCAGAATGGTCAAACAATTGGCAACTTCAAATCTCAACCAACAAATACTCTATCTTAGACACTGGCAAAAAGAATCAGAATACAAAATACAAACTTGGAGGAAATGAACTTGTAGATGGCCCTCACTCTGTCAAAGACCTTGGAGTACTCATATCCAATGATCTAAGTGCTAGAACCCACTGTAACAATATTTCCAAAAAAGCACTAAGAGTTGTTAATCTAATCTTACGTAGCTTCTTCTCTGTCAATATTACACTGATAACCAGAGCTTACAAAACATTTGTTAGACCAATTCTGGAATACAGCTCACATATCTGGAACCCGTATTGCATATCAAACATTAATACAATCGACAAACTCCAGAAATATAAGAATAGTCTTTCACTCCGCCACTCGCAACCAAATAGAGCTTTATTCCATCAGACTTGAAATACTGGGATTAGACAATTTACAACTTCGTCACCTGCGATCTGCTCTAAATGTTGTTGATAAAATGATATATCAAAATGTCCTTCCTGTTAATGACTACTTCACCTTCAACCACAGCAATACACAAGCACATTCAAACTAAATGTAAATCACTCCAAACTCGATTGCAGAAAATAGGCCTTCTGCAATAGAGTGATCAATGCCTGGAATGTACTGCTTGATTCGATGGTTTCTTCCCCAAACCCCCAAAACTTTAACGTTAGATTGTCTACAGCCAACTTCTCCCCATTTCTAAGAGGTTTGTAAGGGGCATGCATAAGCGTACCACTGTACCTACCGTCCCTGTCCTACGGTCTTATTGTCCTCTTTTATCGCTACTTCTTACTTACGTTTATACAACTACTATCCTATACATGTTTGACAAATAAATAAAATAAATAAATAAAAACTGGCACAAGAGGATTGAGTTGACATCCTGCCTTCCTTCAGCTAGATGGCTTCGCACTATGAATAAACTTCAATTGTTTTGTTTCTTTAACTTTCGGTCTTTATTATATCTCTAAACAGGTGTTATATTCAGATACATATTGCTTCCAATATGCAATCTACCACTTTATCCGATTACTTTATAAATAGGACCGGAGACTGTTGATATTGGCTGCCAGCTATCTGAATAACAAGATAAAATGGATGGTTTCCTTACACTTTGATTAGATTTTGTGTCAGTCCTTACAGTGACAGATTTACAAAAAAAGTAATAAAAAGACAATGTAATTTAAAAAATCAATAATGTGTTCTGTGGCAGCAGCCCAGCCCATCATTTTGCATAGCTGGGAACATTGCACTGTAATGCTGAAAACTACTTTGTCAGTCTTCCCTTCAATTTATTAACTTTTAAGCAGGTCTCTTGGGAATTGTTTACCTTGGACAACTATGGCAACCTTTCTCGTGGAACTGATTTCCATTGCACAATGTGCTTATTGCTCTTAAAGATACCAGAACAAATGGTACCATTATAGATAGGATGGGACGGGGAGTTCTATGAGACAAATTCGCTTCTTTAGCAACCACGTTTTTCTACATTTGTGCAGTGACTCTATCATACTGGAAAAAAGAATGGACAAATCTGAAAAGGGGCATATGTGGGAGATGTGAAAGAGGTTGCTAAGAAAGAGGATATATGGTCCTAGGATAAGGTGACCAGACATCCCGCTCTTGGCAGGACAGTCCCGCTTTTTAGTAATTTGTCCCATGTCCCGTGGGATTTTTAAAAGGTGCACTTGGCAAACTGGATTCAAAGGAAGAACCAACCAACTTCCCTCCTTGTTCTGCCTTGAAAAGGCACTGCAGCTCCCCAGATGCGCCCAGGCGCTCTCCCAACGCCCTGCCTGCCAGCCAGGGTGGCTGCCCCCTTCACAGAGATGATAGAAGAAGGGCTGAGGAGGGTGAGGGAGGTAGCAAAATGGGGAGGGTGAAAGAAAAAATGAAGCGGTGGCTTTGCACATGCCCAACATCGAGCGAGAAAGAGGGAGACCTCACCCCAATTCAACCCTGTTTGGACCTTTGCTGCTGGCCTGGCAAGAGCAAGTGGGACCATATGCACCAACCTACCCTCGGCAATAAAGATGTGTATTTGTATATCCCTTCCACCTACCCAACCCTACCCCTGCGCGAGCCTTTGATCTGGACCCGAGGGAGCACACACGTGGGTGGGGAATTCATTGCGAGCTCCAACTTTCTCCGAGCTGCAAATGGGTGTGTGTGCGTGGAAAAGAAAATGGGAAAGAGGAAGGGGGAGATCTGGTCTGGCCCCCTGGCCCTTCTCCCTCCCATGCCCGTGTGCGTGTCTGTGTGTACATGCACATGTGAATCTCATGTGGGGAGTTCAAAGCACCTCTTTCCCCACCTCTTTGCAAAGGGGGGAATTTTGCAACGCAGAAGGGAACGGGGGGGGGGAGATGCAAGGCGGAGGGGAAAGGGATTCCTTTGCAATGTCGCCCCCTCCCCTTCTCTTCTTCTCATTCGAACTCCATCCCTGCAGCTTTTGGTTGGCAAGCATGCAGGGGAGGAGGAAGAGGAAGAGGAAAAGGAGCGGGGAAGAGAGAGATCCATGGAGGCCAGCCCTGGTGGGCTCTTCCATGCACCCCTCCCCTCCGGATGGTTTCTATTGCAATAAAAGGGCCGGATGGGAAACAATATAGAAAAACAAATACTGAGGTAAAATTTTTCAGATTTCTCAGTCATTTGTCTCTCCCCCCCCCCCAAAATGGTGCCCCACTTTATCA
Organism: Erythrolamprus reginae; assembly: GCF_031021105.1. Lineage (NCBI taxonomy): Eukaryota > Metazoa > Chordata > Lepidosauria > Squamata > Dipsadidae > Erythrolamprus > Erythrolamprus reginae. Next base: position 266,634,441 of record NC_091950.1, on the reverse strand, counting down.
AAATTATAATGTGGTCACCTTATCCTAGGATAATCTGTAGCCACTCCCCATTTATTGCATTGATTCCATAAACCAATGACCCTCTGGGAGAAGAAATATTTCCCTTTATTTGTCCTCACTTTCTTACTTATGAGCTTTAGAGAGTGCCCCCTCATCCTAGTATTGTATGATAGAGAAAATATTTTTTCTCTATCCACCTTTTCTACCCCATGAACGATTTTATACACTTCATCAAGTCACCTCTTAAATGCCGTTTAATGCCTTTCTAATGCCACGACCCCTTAATACAGTTCCTCATGTTGTGGTGACTCCCAAACGTAAGTCTAGCTCCAATTCTCCCAACAGAGCTTTAAGCTGATTGGCAGGAAGGTCAGAGGGACACCTTCCACTATAAGCATCTGATTGGTCGGATTGTAAAAATATGTTCCAAGGCACCAGAATAGAAGCTTTAGTTCCTTACACCATGGGAAATTTGTCTTTTTCCATGGTCTTATGCGACCCCTTTGAAATGGTCGTTTGACCACCAAAGGGTCCCGGCCCCCAGGTTGAGAACCGCTGCTTTAGATTGTTATGATTCACACAGAGAACATAAGGCCAGACTCTTTTAAATCATAATTTGTTAAAAAAACCAAAATGGTGAAATGTTAAGCCGCAATGGCTCTGTGGGAACATCAATGGTGCTCAAATAATTCTTTAGTGATCACTTCAGTAATGTGCAATAAACCAAACTATGTTTTTTTCCCCTTTTCTCCTCAAATTCTGTTCCTCTTTAGAGTTCCTTTCCCCCCTGTATCGTGGAATATACTTATAAGCTCCGTTCACATTTGCACAGATGCAAAAAACTATACATACATGCATGTATGTAAAACCTAATTCCAGGCCTGCCGGAAAAGCCAGGTCTCAATGGCTTTCCAGAAGATCGGCAGGGAGGAGATAGTGTGGATCTTTGGGGGCAGTTGATTTCATAGGGTCAGAACCAGTAATGGGCAGCCAATTTTTTTACTGCCACACTGTGGGTGTGGCTTATTTTGTGGGTGTGGCTTGATGGTCATGTGACTGGATGGGAGTGGCTTGCCAGCCATGTGACCAGGTGGGAGTGGCTTGAATGATCATCATTGTTCAAGTGAACTGTTAAGTCCTTGACTTATTACCTTACCAGTGTTGCTTGCTGGGGTGACAATTTGCTTTGTCTTTCCCGCGCTCTCCTTCCTGGGTCACCCCCTGCCTCAGGTTGGGTAGCTAGGCGAATGGGTGCCGATCAGCTGTTGAGAAAAAAGGGGGGAGGAAATGGGCCCCCTGCAATTCCTGCTGGTGCTGGTCTCCCTGCTACTTTCAGAGGAGGAGGATGGGAAGGGGGGATTTAAAAATATTAGAAAGCTGAGGGAGCGTTAAAAGGTTATTGTTGCCGCATGATGCCTTTTCATCTCAGCTGCGGGTGGAGTGAGGGCTTTGCATGGGGAAAAATACTGCAGCCCAGACCGCTTTGGCACGCTCGGGTCGGCTTGACTCAGGTCTCATTTCCCCCCCTGCTGCTGCTGCAGCACGCTCCTTGCTTTTTTCCCCTTTCCTCCTTTGTGGCTCCAGGAGGTTGCCGCGTGAGGGTGGAAGGGAGGTGGGCAGGAGAGAGGTAAGCTCATCCGAGGCAAGGAAGGAGGAAAGAGGAAAAAAGCAAGGAGCACAGACCCAGCAGGAGGGGGAAAAAGGAGACCTGAGCCGAGACCGGTGATCCAGGAAGTGACTGCTGCCGGTCAGCTGGAGCTGTGCACGCAGCTTCATTTCCACTGGTGGAATTGCATTCCACCCCATTCTGCCTGCTGCCCACCCCCGGTCAGAGCCACCACAGAGAAGGCTCTTTCCCAAGGTCCCACCAATCGACATTGTTTGGCAGACGAGACCTGGAAACGGCCAATTCTGTGGGCCCTTACTGGCCACAGCAAGATATGAGGGAGGAGGCGGTCCTGTAAATAGTCTGGCCCTGAGCCAGTTAGGGCTTTAAAGGTAATAAACAACAGCTTGAATTGCATTTGGAGACTGACTGGCAACCAAACTCACGTAATGATGTAGCAATACGGGCATACCTGATATGAATCAGTATACCTTCTCAGTATCTTCAAAGGGCATAGTCAGTTGGGATGATGTGAGCCCTTTATTTATTGACTGACCCTAGGCAGTGAACAACAGAACGAAAGCAATTCAAATGAATCTGACTACAGGCATCATAAAAATATAATAGAAATGTGACACTACTATTATAAAGTATCAGGGGGACTTCATTAAGCTCGGGCCAAAGGCACAGTGGAATAAGATCACTTTAACAGGGAATTCGGAAAGAGGAGAGGTGAATGTATATCAAGGCAGAGGGAACTTAAAATAATCGAACCCACTAGTGAGAAAGCCTGGTGTTTTCTCCACACTCTTTGCACCTCAAAAAGGAGGGTGTTCAATAGACCTCTGTGGTTGTTTGAAATATCATGAGTATCAGCTAGTAGAAAGATATCAGAGAGGCATCTTCTAAACAATGTTACATCCACAGCAAATGACGAGTGTTCCAAAATTTCATCAGACATGCATTGTTTAATGTATTTATAATGTATTTACCCTTAGGACACCCATAATTTCCAGGAGTCTGGATTAATTTGTCTTTTTGATTTAATCAGTAAAGGCTCGGAGAATCCCTCTCTGGAATAGGAAGAGTTGCAATACAAAATGCCAAACAAAGAGTCCATTTCACAATATAAGCCTGTAATGTCTATTATGCTGTCCATTTCCCTGAACCAACCAGGGAGCACAATTGTATTTAGGCTTGACTTTCAGCATAGTTGAAGGGCAACATCTCCCCCCCCCCCTGTTCCTTTAGTCATCTCATCACAAATTATAAACACTCAAAGTAAATAATTTCAGCAAAGAAGAAATTAATTAATGTAAATATGTAATAGCAAAAGACAAAAAAAAAAACCCCTCACCAAGCTCAGAAATTCATTGAACCACACATTTTTAGTAGTTATGTATCCATAATTACAGGAGGGAAACATAGAAGAGTAATTCAAGGCAGCTTACAGGAACCAGATGGCAAACTAAGAATTGTTTACTTACTTCAGAGAAGAAATAAAGCTACCCCACAGCTACTAAGAAATTTTGAAGGTATGAACAGCAATGTTCTCTCTCTCTCTCTCTCTCTGTGTACATGCATGTGCACGCATCTACATTCTTAACAACTTTATTTTATTATCCATTCATTAAATTTTTATTCATTTTGTGAAGTCATTTCCATTATTTGTTTCATTACCATATTAATTATCATGGTTTTCCTTCTCTTTTTTTATTTTTATTGTTTTGTTTCCTCCTCCTCCTCGTCCTCGTCCTCCTCCTCCTCGTCCTCCTCCTCCTCCTCCTCCCCTTCTTCTTCTTCTTCTTCTTCTTCTTCTTCTTCTTCTTCTTCTTCTTCTTCTTCTTCTTCTTCTTCTTCTTCTTGGTGTGTGTTTTTGCTGTTGTCTAAATGCCTACAGAAAGTAGAAATAATTACCATTGTAGGCAGTTCCTGTATCTTAAGTTCCTGATTTGGTCGGAGACTGGTACATGCTCTGAGGTGGTGTTTGTTTCTGTTCAGGGATCCTTCTCTCTGGAAAAATGCCCAGCCAGCGGCTTAAAACCACCGGCCGAAATTACCTTGGAGCCATGGGGAGACGCTGCCGCAGCTCTTTTAAGCTCCAGACTTCCGGGTTCCTCTAGAACCCGGAAGTTCGGCTTTTGGCAGCGCGCCAAGGTGGCGCTCTGCCTGCTGGGTCCTGGGAGAGGTCCTGGGTCGCCCTATTTAAGGGTGATCTGGACAGGACCTCCCCCTTGCTCTGGCTCCCTCTTCAGGTGAACAGACGTCGTTCGTTCGCCTTTTGGACTGCGCACGTGGCAAGGCCTATCAGGGCCTTGCGCAGGTGGTTTGGATTTTATTTGAGAACGAAGTCAGAGGCTTGTCTCTGGCTTCGCTTTTATTGGGAAGGGGTTTTTAAAGGGCTGGGGTTTGCTTTCTTTGGGAGGGGTAGGAGCTCGACCCCCCCACGTACCCCCCCTTCCCATCTCAGCTGGGGTTTTTTGGTCATTCTGGAGAGTAGGATAGCCTGCTCTCCATTATAAGGGGGGGTGATTTTGACCACGTGGTGAGGCCTAATAGGCCTCGCCTGACCCTGGGTAATTTCTGTTGGATCGGAGGCCTTGGCCTCTGATTCTCATTTTAGCTAGTAAGAGGGATTGTGGGGGGTTTCGTTTTTTCCCTTCCTGGGTGGCAAGGTAATCAGGTTAGCCCCAATGACCGACAGGGCAGTATGCTCAGTAGCAGCATTGGCCACCTTCCGCGCTTACCGCAGTGAAGGCTCTGGATATTTCTTTCATCATGGTAATGGGGCCCCTTTGACTAGGTATCGGTTCTGGGCTGTCCCGTCACGGGCCCTAGAGCAAATCGGTGCGGATCCTTCCAGGTTCAGCACACACTCTTTTCGTTAGGCACCACTACTGCGGCTGCAACTGCTGTTTTTGCGAACCGCCACATCATGGCCATTGGCCGCTGGAGGTCTGTGGCCTTCCGCTCTTATGTAAGCCCCCCCCCCAATAGGGTCCCCGTTATCAGCTGGTTTAATTGTCTGTTTTGTCTTTCAGCCGTTTCTGGTTCCTGGCCCGTGGTGTGGCTCTGTGGCCACAGTTTTGTTTTCTGGGCCGGATGTTTTGCTGCGAGGTCTTCCATCGGATCACAGCTGTCCCTGGGCTGGAAGATGGATGTCGTCTGGATGGGTCGCAGGGGCATGCGCTGGGATGGGCTCCTCCCCCTGGTTTTTGGCCGCTGTCGGTCCGAGAGAACCCCCGAGTTGTTGGTGATCCACCTCGGGGGCAACGACCTCGGTGTTCTGAGTGGCTTGGCGGTGAGCATCCAAGCCCACGATGACCTGAGGGCCATCGCTGCTGTGTATTCAGACACATGTATCGTGTGGTCTGAGATTCTCCCCAGATTGGTCTGGTGGAATGCCGTATCCCCTAAAGCTGTGAACAAGGCCACGTTAAGGGTCAGCCAGGCCATTGGGAAAGTGGTTAGGGAGTTGGGGGGGTGTATAGTGAAACATCCCTTGATAAAATTTGGAAAGCCCTGGCTCTACCGGGCCGACGGCGTTCACCTCTCAGATGAGGGGAACACCATTTTCCTGTCGGACCTGCAGAGGTGCCTCCAGGAATTAGTTTAGGAGGCTGGGTGGGGGTCGGGGGGCCAAGATTGAGATCTGACCCCCCTCCGTGGCAGGTTAGGGGCGGAAATGGGTAATTAGAAGTGACTGCGCATGCTCCTTTTGGGCATCCTTCAAAGGGTGATGGACCGCCTCTCTCCAGGAACTAGAGGTTGGAACAACGTCGGGGATTGGAGAGAGGATGTCCATGGGAATCACCGGATCCAATTTCCCACGGGGATTGGAGGGTGACCTCCTCCCACACGACAAAGGGGCGTGGCTTGGATCCAGGTGAAGGTGGTACCTTCACCTGGTTCAGCAAGTAGTTTTGCCCAAAGTTGCCAAGGAATTTTCTGTAGGAATTTCCGCCCCATTAGTTTTGGCCTCTGCAGGTCCTTAGTTTGTTCTGAATTTAAATATTTAAATTGACATATTCAAATGTATTTAAATTTATGTTAATTCAATAAATGACCCATATTTAATCCACAACATGTCTCAGCGTCGTTACTCGGCTTCCGGGGTAATGGAGGAAAGTGATTGAATCATATCAAATGCCCTCATTTGGGATGATTAATTGAAAGCCAAATGGAGAAAAAGTGGTGAAATAGAAAATGTACCTGAAAAACAAAGGCAAAGCAACAAAAGAGAGACTGGGGGACACAGATGGCTTGTTGTGTATGCATCCCAAATTTTATAAAAGACAAAAACAAGACCAAACAAGCCTGCGCAAAACATATTTGTGCCATGATCTGAGTGGATCCAATTAAGACCACTTGACTTTTATTGGAAGGCCAATGCCGAATGCTCTTTGGGGGAGCAATCACAGCTACATTATGTTGAAGGGTTTTCTTCTTTTGCATCGAATGTCCCTTAGCCCTAACATTTAGCTGACACAACTAGAAGAATCCAGTCTGTTTACTGTGACACAGCATCTGACAATTTTATCCCCAATGAAAATGCATGTGCGTGTGTATGTTTACTGCAGGGAGCAGTGGGTTTTTTCACTGAACAATAGCCAGCGAAGGGCTACCAAAACTTTTACTACCACACTGTGGGCGTGGCTTATGCATTTTCTTTCAACATCTTTCAGCGCAAATTGGGTGCTCTGGGGTGGAGCTTCATTTTCGCTACCCCACTGCGTTCCCCCCCATCTGGGCAGTTGTCCACCCCTGTTAATAGCACACAGCACAGAGATATGAAGTGCATACAACAAACCCTTAAGAGACACCATGGAAAAATATTTAATAGGGATGAAAAGAAAGGAGGAGAGAGACGGAGATAATGTGACAAACATATGTCTCCCGAAAGCTAAGATAAGGAAATATGACAAAATGTAGATAGCGCTTGGCTTCACTCTGACTATGGTGGGAGATGAAGAAAGACCAGTATGTTTACTGTGTCGAAAAATGTTGGCAGCGGACAGCCATGAAGCCAAATAAATTAAGGGATCATTTAAACACCTTACACTTCAATCATGCTGATCAACTGCTTGAGTTTTTTTCAGTGAAAACGTGCCGAATCTTGCAAACAATTGTCCTGGTGAAGATTTGGGGCAGCGCAAAATGTTTACTTCTTCCTGGTGTGTGTGTGTGTGTGTGTGTGTGTGTGTGTGTGTGCAACAGAAAATAATTGAGAAACATTGGTGTAAGGGGTAGTAGTGGATATTGAGAGAATGGATTCTTTAAATGAAAAAAGAAAGACTGATTTCTTTTGCAGGATATAACCAAAATTGGAAATGTGCAGGTTTGCAATGCAAGATGATGAAGAAGCTTTTAGCAATGCTGGGAGAATTTAAGGCAGAGATTTCTTCCCTGATTAAATGAAGGCCTGTTTCTGGCTTCAGTTTTCAGATGTCATTTCCATGTTTCTTCACACACAGAGAGAACATCCTTTATGTGTTTTACAGGCTACAAGAAAAACAGCTTTCACGTCGGAGCCATTTTGGGAACCATTAGCCTTAATGTAGTTGCAAGCCAGGAGCTCCCGAGCATGTAATGTGGAATTTGTATACTTCTTGTGTGGATTCCTAACATGTCTCGGCTTCCTTTGCAAGATCACAGTAGGGTTCTTTTGGAGAATTATAAGCAAGTTGTTTTCAAGAGAAATGCACAAGGACACACTCATGGAAGTGAGCCAGAGTCATGAATTTGATGAAAACTTTGATGGAAACCACATTAAAGGGTGACATCAGCTCACAAATCAGCTTCAGCAATTCCCCTCCCCCCCAACCAGGTTAGTGGGGAACATGATTCATTGTGAATTTACTCCTTCATGGCCACCATTTCACGAAGTATCATTTATCAGTTTATCAGCCTCTTGAGCCGGAAAGCAAATGGTGTCATTATTTTTAATGATATTTGCACATGACTACAAGACACGCATGCCTTTCAGCCAACCTATTTTATTCATAAGTGAAGATTTGCTACATTGATATGTATTTTACACTGGTTGTAAGGTAGCAACCGTGTCACATTTTTATTTTCACTAAGAGAGAAGCTTGAAAAAGCTTCATCTATTTCACTAATGTGGAAAGCTATAAAAGGAGAAGGGATGGGGAAAATAAAATAAAACAAATATTAAAATAATTTTAAGAAATCCAAACATGGATAATGCAATTGGAATTTCAAGGTTCTAATAACAAATGGAACTAAAATTACATTGTGAGAAAAATCAAATATACAATTGCTTGTTTCACCCACCAGGATTTTAAACATCTGAGTCTAATGTAGTACGTGAATTCAGGCACATGCAGTAATAGGCTGCTGCCCCCATGGGGGAGGTGGACACAGTGGGGGTAATAAGTTTATGTACTATTTATTAAATACTTAATAGTTTTTTTATTCTCTTTCCTTCTCTAGTACCTTAGTATGATCATTAATTACTTTTAAAATAGGAAATTATTAAATAGTATGCTTTTACCCATTAACGCTTTAATCATTTTAATAATTATCTAGAACTGAACTTTTATAGCAATTATAGAAAATTGAGCTACTTGCCTAATCTGTTATCATACTGAACCTTGTGGATTCAGTACAAAACCTTAAAATGATACTGTGCTCCCCAACAAATAATGCTATCATTTGTCCTTTTTGTGGCTATTCAAATAATGTGACTTAATCAACTGAAAAAGAGTCCAAGCATTTTTTGAAAACCTATCTTGGTTGGTAAGCCACTCCCACCCAGTCACATGGTAGGCAAACCACTCCCACCCAGTCACATGACCTTTAAGCCACTCCAGATCACATGATTGTAAAGCCACTCCCACCTGGTCACATGACCATCAAGCCACACACACAAAATAAGCCATGCCTAGAGTGTGGCAATAAATTTTTTGGCAGTCCATCACTGGACACATATATGCCCCTTCAGCAGGGACACATTGTCAACTTGGATCTTCAACAGTCTACAATACATGTATGTTTAGGAAATTGCCACATTTGCACTTTTAGGTTTGCTTTTAAACATTTATGCAAGCCCTGGGAGAACACAGGAAAGCAGACCAACCCCAAGCATATTTTAAAAAGAGATCCTGCCTTATGTTAGCTTGATTTTAACATATAGATCAGTCTAAAATGACATGTAAGGAAGGTTGAGAACAAGACACAGAAGAGGGCACTCTTGGCTAGGCTGGGCATATGCATTTCTTCTCTTTGTGAAGTCTAAAGATATAGCATATATACTATGATGTTTCTAAAGAGATCTTCCAGACATAAACAGGGGTGAGCATTGCCCTCCTCACTTGATCTATTGGGTGCTTGCCTGGTTGTGTCAGAAGCACTGAAGCTTTAATAAATACATGGCAGCACCGTTGCTCTTGCTTAGATTAACCGGAATGCTTAATGCTACAAGGAGAGGGCTGGCGTCTACCTCTTCCGATTAATTCCACATGATCCTGCTTATGGAATGCGCTAATTAGTTTCTGAATCATTATCCTTGGAGTTCTGAAAATTACGGAAACTCATTAGGGTTAGATCAGTGCAGCTATGAAAGATAAAAGGCCCACACAATTTTTGAGATTCTCCTGCCACCAGAGATTAAACAATCCAGCCGAAATATTTACGAAGACAATGATTAACCCCCAAACTAAAAAACCCAAAGAGTTCTAAGAACACTTTTCACTGGCTCCACCTTCCTAGAACCTAATCATTTGGTAAAATAAAAAGAAATAAATAAATATGTGTATTGTAGAAGAGACATTGTGTGCTTGAATTTTTTTATTATTGCTGTTACTATATATTATTGTTATTACCGTGTTTAGAATTACCAGGTGTTCAGAATAACAGAATTGGAAGGGAACCTTGAGGTCTTCCAGTCTAGCATTGAATTAAATAATATATTTTGGGTGTTAAGTAATAGATAGGGAAATTGTATCTCTTTGAGGCGAGGAGAGGCCAGGCACCTTATCTCTAACTCAAACCCTTGATGTGAATGACATCAAGTTGGCCATTTTAAGCCAGTCACGTGACCTTTAAGTCACCCCCCTCACATGATCATCAAGCCACTCCCGCCTGGTCACAGGGCAAGTCACACCCACAAAATAAGCCACGCCCACAGTGTGGAAGTAATTTTTTTTGCAGCCCTTCACTGATGCGATACCTTCCTTCAATCACCTCAGGAGTTGGGAAAGGAGGCATCACACGTATATCCATGGCTTCCTTCTGCATCTGGATTTCACAAATTTGTCCCAGAAGAGGAAGAAAAATTATGTTTGCGCTGCATTGGCAGGCGGTTTATGAATGGGTCCCATTGCTCTAAAAATCCAGTGCTTCTCTTCACCTTTAGCTGATTTGCAAAACTGTCTTTACGAGGCTGAGTATCTTTTTCTCTGAGCTGTCTTCTCCACAGATCACCAGCTTCACTCACAGACACATGTATTTCCTAAGCACATCTAACAACCCAGCACAGGCCAAGAAATTGACACACGCTATGGATTAAACAGATGGGGAGGAGGCATGAATGAAGCAATGACAGCATTAGCCAGGAATGGGGGTTTGCAGCCAGGCCTTCTGTTTGGGTAAATCACTGTAGATCAGACAAAGTTAGGGAGGCAGAATTTTATGCCTCACTAGAATCTGGCCCAGAAGCTGAGTGAAAAAATGTCACAAACGAAGTAAATTTGTCCAACAGGATCATAGTCATGATTATATAGTTCAGCACTAAGGGGTATTGGACTTCTGCACCATTCAAAATTGGCTTGGTTTTATGTCTTCAGCCTCCCCTAGGAATCCCCAGCCCCTGACTTGGGTCCAGGAAAAGTTAATGGCAAATAAAAGGCCAATTCTAAATACGCTTAATTAGAAGCAAGTCTAAATGGTTTCAATCTGAATAACAACAACAAAAAAAAGCATAGCTTAGGAAAAACTTCCAGCTCAGGAGTGAGAAATGCTTTGTAGGCCTAGAAGCTTCCCACATACATCTGGGAAGATATTGGGAAGAAAATGTGATGATGATGATGATGATGATGATGATGATGATGATGATGGCAGCAGAATGACTAAAAGCAGAATGACTAAAAAAAACAATGATTAAGACAGAAATTAAAAATAAAATACAGGAAGTCCTCAACTTGTGACCACAATTGAGCCCAAAAATTGTGATGCTAAGTGAGACAGTAGCTAAGTGAATTTTGCCTCATTTCATGGCCTTCTTGTCACAATTGTTAAGTGAATCACTGCAGTTATTCAATTAGTACCACAGCTGTTAAGTAAATCTGGCATCTCCTTTGACTTTGCTAGGGAGAAGATCACAAAAGGGGATCACATGGCCCAGGGACACTGCTGTTCAACTGTTCATAAATATGAGTCAGCTGACAAGCATCTGAATTTGCATCATGTGACCATGAGTGAAATGGTCGAAAGTGGAGAAACGGTCATAAATCAGTTTTTTCAGCGCTGTTGTAACTTTGAACAGTCACCAAAGGAACTGTTGTAAATCGAGGACTACCTGTATCTGTTTAAAATTAGAATTTTAGAAAGACAATATCAGAGGTGGGTTCTTCCTGGTTCGGAACGGTTATTTAAAACCAGTAGTGAGAATTTCCCCCCACTTGCCAAACCGGGAGTGATGACGGGCTGGCTGGCCACGCCCCCAAATTGTCTCTCTCAGCACCATCATCTTGTTTTTTGCTTCTGTGCATGTGTAGAAGCCAAGTTTTCAACAGAGCCACATTCTGCAGGAGAAAGACAACTGGCAGTGAGGTAAATTAGAGTCTAGACAATATATATAGATTTCAGATAAAAGCATCAAAGAGTATGGATCAAGTAGAAAACAGGTAGGAGAGAGGGGAATGAGCTATGAAAATCAGGCCAGGTTTCCCCTCACTGTCTTCTGCTAATGGTTTTAGTAAAGGTTTTAGATGCTTTTTAAAAAAAATATTTTGCATTTTGAATTGTAATTAGTCTTCGGAGAGGGGCAGCATACAAATCTAATTAATAATAATAATAATAATAATAATAATAATAATAATAATAATAATAGTAGTAGTAGTAGTAGTAGTAGTAGTTGTTGTTGTTGTTGTTGTTATGATCCAAAATGGATATTCATGTCAATAGCAAAGTGTGGTGCAAATTAATAAGAAAATACATTTGAAGAGCTTTTTGGCCTTTATCAGCTCAGGTAGGCGAAAGGGAGAAAAAGACACACGTTCTATTTTTTTTTAAAGCATTTACTTCTTTTACATCTGTTTCTATATGGAGAACAGAAGCAACAGAATTGAGATGGATGACAGTAAAGGTCAGGAAAAGAGGAAGGAAGGAAGGAAGGGAGGAAGGAAGGAAGGAAAGAAGAAGGAAGGAAGGAAGGAAGGAGGAAGATCAATTATGATGACAATTTTTGATATGATAAAACTCTCATAAAAAGGTGGGATCAAGAAGAAATGATTGGATCAAATAATTGATTTATTGGTGAGAAAGAAAGGAGAAAGAAAGAGATAGGTAACAAGAGAGGTAACTGGGATTTAAGTCAAGTGCTTGTTTACAAGTAGCAATAGGAGGACAAATGAAACAGCACTGTCTAGAATGACTAATACTAAATGAGATAAATAACAACTGTGTCATAAATGAGGGGTTCCTTTAAAAAACACTCCTTATCACTTTTATATTATTTTTGTTCCTTTCTGAAACCCTTTTTAGAGAAATGAGGGAGAGTCTAGTTAAACCACTTGGGTAAATTAATTCCCCCCCCCTTTCCTATGTAAAATGGGAGGACAGAAGGAAAAGGGGGGACATGATCGAAACATTTAAATATGTTAAAGGGTTAAATAAGGTTCAAGAGGGAAGTGTTTTTAATAGGAAAGTGAACACAAGAACAAGGGGACACAATCTGAAGTTAGTTGGGGGAAAGATCAAAAGCAACATGAGAAAATATAATTTTACTGAAAGAGTAGTAGATCCTTGGAACAAACTTCCAGCAGACGTGGTTGGTATATCCACAGTAACTGAATATAAACATGCCTGGGATAAACATATATCCATTGTAAGATAAAATACAGGAAATAGTATAAGGGCAGACTAGATGGATCATGAGGTCTTTTTCTGCCGTCAGTCTTCTATGTTTCTATGTTTCTAAAATGCAGAAGAAAAGGAGAAATGCAGAAGAACAGATACTCTTTTGGTGCAGACCTACATGCATTCAGGCAAATAAACATAAATTGTTCAATTTTGACGGGAGCGAAGTCTTTTTTTCTAAAAGGCAGAGTAATATATCAGACCTAACTTTCTGTCTCCCTTAATGTTTTCTAAGAAAACACTTCAGACAGCAGAAATTCAAGATATCAAGAATCACTTTTACAGCTACTGCTAGCCTGGTTAAATTCAACTTAGATAATTCCCTTGTCTTGTTCTTGTGATTGATATACATGCAACAAAATGTCATAACTACTGCCTCTCCCTTGAAGCCATCCCCATTGAAGTACTGTTAGAAACCACCTTGGTTCCCTCTCTTATTATCTTGATTCTCTTGCAGCTAATCTTTCTGACTTTTATCTTTAATGAAATCTGGACTATTTTTTTTTAAAGAATAGAGAATAAGGTACATCTTACTGAAATAGGCAACTCATAGTGGTATATGGAGTCTACGGAGAAGGGCGGCATACAAATCTAATAAATAAATAAATAAGTGAGTGAGTGAGTGAATGAATGAATGAATGAATAAGTGAGTGAGTGAGTGAATGAATGAATAAATAAATGAGTGAGTGAGTGAGTGAGTGAGTGAATGAATGAATAAATAAATAAATAAATGAGTGAGTGAGTGAATGAATGAATGAATAAGTGAGTGAGTGAGTGAATGAGTGAGCGAGCGAATGAATGAATAAATAAATAAGTGAGTGAGTGAATGAATGAATAAATAAATAAATAAATGAGTGAGTGAGTGAGTGAATGAATGAATGAATAAATAAGTGAGTGAGTGAATGAATAAATAAATAAATAAATAAGTGAGTGAATGAGTGAATGAATGAATAAATAAATAAATGAGTGAGTGAGTGAGTGAATGAATAAATAAATAAGTGAGTGAGTGAGCGAGCGAGCGAATGAATGAATGAATGGATAAATAAATAAATAAGTGAGTGAATGAATGAATGAATAAATAAATAAATGAGTGAGTGAGTGAGTGAGTGAATAAATGAATAAATAAGTGAGTGAGTGAGTGAGTGAATGAGTGAATGAATGAATGAATAAATAAATAAATGAGTGAGTGAGTGAGTGAATGAATGAATGAATAAATAAGTGAGTGAGTGAATGAATGAATGAATGAATAAATAAATAAGTGAGTGAATGAATGAATGAATGAATAAATAAATAAGTGAGTGAGTGAGTGAGTGAGTGAATGAATGAATAAATAAGTGAGTGAGTGAGCGAGCGAGTGAATGAATGAATGGATAAATAAATAAATAAATATATTTTATTGTTCCTTCCTGGGGGGGGGGGGGAGGGATAGATGTATGACAATGGATGCCTCAGATGCTCTCAGAGAACACAGGTGGATTTGCATTGTGGCCTCTCTTTCTTAGAAGAGGAAGGAAAGGGAATCCACATATTTTATTGACATGCTTGGTTCAAACATTAAAGAGGGGTGGGAGAGAGAAAGTAAAGATGAAAAGAAGACCAAAGGCTTATTCTTGTTCAAAATCCATACCCCAAAGGCTTGGATAAAGGATAACAAGTCCGGACAAGAAGCATCAATCACAAGTACTATCCCTATTTTTTTTATTATATGTTTACAGTAACAGAATCTTTCAGAGTCTGAAAGAACATCTCTCCCCCTTCCCCTATACAGTACAAGAAACTAGGGTGGGTCTCCTGGGAGACATTTGCCAAGCTCCCATTCTTTTCCACGAGCTAAGCTCTTATCTGACCACAGAATTCCAGACGCCACAGTGGGTCGTGACTGAAATATTTCTGTTTCAAAGAAAACACCCTGGGTGGGATTCTATTTTCTAGGTGACAGGCTCTAGAACTCCTCTCTGAGACCCTTCAGCCCCCCGAGAGGAGGAGGAGGGGAAACTAATTTCAAAAATTGATTTGGATCAACGAGCAAAGTCAAGGCAAAAACCAGAGCTCGGCAGGTGTCAGCTTAATGGCCTCAGGCGAAATTCTTTTCTCAATTGTGAAAAATCACTCCGAGGGATGATAGCCCTGGGCTGCGATTTGTTTCCCTCTTCCTTTTTTCTTTATGTCACTAAGCCCACCATCTTTTGCTTACTTCTCTAAGGGTAAGGACTTTTGAGAATGACCTATAATTACCCAAAGCTACTGGCTCAGAAGATTATTTTTTAAAAAAAACATAACCAGAATTAATATTTTAGAGAGAAAGATAGATTCCATCGAGATTCAAATATAATTATAAATATTAGGAAATAAATATTTGTATCCAGTGATGGGCCACCAAAATTTTTACTACCACACTGTGGGCGTGGCTTATGCATTTTGTTTCAACATATTTCAGTGCAAATTGGGTGCTCTGGGGTGGAGCTCCAAATTTTGCTACCGGAACTGCATTCCTGGCCGTTCCCGTAGGAGCCCATCACTGGTTGTATCTTGATCTTGAATAATATCCTCTTGTTTGAATTAAGAAGGAATTGAGCAACTAATTTTCTCTAAGTTCAGGCCCCCAAATCCCAAGCCTCCTATATTCTTTAAGAGTTTGATCCTCAAAGATGAAATTTTAACTTCTCTTGCGATTCTGTGATTCTGTTACATTCTCGAATTTAAGAAAGAATATATGTGTGTATGGTTTGCTGTTAAATTTGCAGTGCTTCACTACTTGGAAATTCAGAAAGAATTTCCAAGTAATGTTCCATGTTAAAGAAACCCTTTTTAAAAAACATCAGCCACTTAAATCTGTTCCTGGTTAGAAATGCCACTTCTTTTTTTATAGAAGTTTAAAGAAGTACAGTGATACCTTGTCTTACAAATGCCTCATCATACAAACTTTTCGAGATACAAACCCGGGTTTTAAGATTTTTTTGCCTCTTCTTACAAACTATTTTCACCTTACAAACCCACCGATGCCACTGGGATGCCCCGCCTCTGGACTTCCGTTGCCAGCGAAGCACCCATTTTTGCACTGCTGGGGTTCCCCAGAGGCTTCCCTCCATGGGAAAGCCCACCCCGTACTTATGTGGTTTTGTGATGCTGCAGGGAAATGCCAGCAGGGGAATCCCAGGAGCACAAAAACGGGCGCTTTACTGGCAACGGAAGTCTGGAGGTGGGGTTTCCCAGCAAGGGGAGGCTCAGGGAAATCCCAGTAGCGCAAAAATGGGTGCTTCGCTGGCAACGGAAGTCCAGAGGCGGGGCATCCCAGTGGCATCGGTGGGTTTGTAAGGTGAAAATAGTTTGTAAGAAGAGGCAAAAAAATCTTAAAACCCGGGTTTGTATCTCGAAAAGTTTGTATGATGAGGCATTTCTAAGACGAGGTATCACTGTACTTCTTTACACTTCTATAAAAAAAGAAGTGGCATTTCTAACCAGGAAAAGATTATTATTATTATTATTATTATTATTATTATTATTATTATTATTATTATTATTATTTAGATTTGTCTGCCTAAATCTTTAGGGACATTTTCCCATGAATCATCCCTGGATTTATTTTTTTAGAGCCAGGATGGTGCAATGGTTAGAGTGCAGTATTGCAGGTTACTTCAGCTGACTGCTAGCTGTAGTTCAGCAGTTCAAATCTCACCACTGGCTCAAGGTTGACTTAGTCTTCCATCCTTCCAAGGTGGGTAAAATGAGGACTCAGATGGATGGGGGGGAGGGACGGAGGGGGCAATAGGCTGACTCTTTAAACCACTTAGAGAAGGCGGTAAAAGCACTATGAAGTAGTTTATAAGTCTGAATGCTATTGCTCTTGCTGTTTTCTATCTTGCCTTTATTATTTTTACAAATAAGTGAAGGTGGCCAACATATCCCTCATACCTTCCACCTTCTATTTCCCTCACTTTAATCACCCTGTGAGGCAAGATGGGCTGAGACAGAGTGACTGACCCAAAGTCATTCAGTCAGCTTTCATGGCTAAAGCAGGACTAGAACTCATGGTCTTCTGGTTTCTATGTCAGCACCTTAACCACTGTTATGCCAGGCTTCACATTACAAGCCCCCAATTACGTCCAAAGTAGAAATTCAAACACACACGTTTGTAAAGTAAACAAAGTTAGTTTATGAAAAAGAAAATACTGTCCAAAACGCACTTTTAATCAGCCAAAGTGCTCTCCCTCACACAACAAGCCTTGAATGCTGTGAAAAACATAAAACAAAAGCAAAGCAGATAAAAAGAAGCTATGAAGACGTCACAGCCACCCCACTTCAAGAGTCCTCATGCTTAAACTTAACTGTGAATTAGTCCAAGAGTCTTATAAAATCCTGAAACAGTTCAAAGAGTCCTTGTACAATCCAGATGTAAAACACAGTTCTCTCTCTCTCTCCAAACAGATAAACTCCCACGCCAAGAGGCAACAATGCTGGCAATTTATCAGCAGCCCCATTAGCCTAATTGCCCCAGCTACAGGTGTTCTCCCTTATTTTCTGTAATACTTGTGCAGTTGTTCCTTCCTTGACATCAACCTGCATCTGCGAACATCTATGAATGCCTCCTCTTCTGAACCTAACGATGATGATGATGATGATTCACTAATGGGGTAATTAGAGAATGGGCTGCCTGTAATTACCTCCTTCGTTGATCCTACTTCACTAGAATCTTCCCCTGACACAGATGCTTCGCTGCCGGAAGCTGTTGGCAGTAAAACTGGCCTCTGATAATGTGAGGATTCTCCCACATCAATCCCCACAGTCCTTGGAACAGCAGCTGGCCCAGAGCCAACCACAGCAACCACTAAACCAAAGTGTGCTCTCTTTAGACATTTAAAGGGAAAATTGATACAACTCAGACCTAATCATTTTCAAGCAAATGAGAAAAAAATGGTTTATATGGGTTACTGAAAATAGGACCACTTTGCACCATTGTACTCTTCTTCCCAATATTCATTCTTCTGATTATTTGATAATAAATATGAATTGAATTGAATGGCCTCCACAATCCAATTTTACATTCATTCAACTTGTAGTGTTAATTGTAATGATAATGGAAGATAAAAAGATTTACAGGAGGGAGCTAGTAAGTGGTATGATTACTTAATTCAGCCTCCCTATCCTGTTCCACAATGCCTTTTCCAAATATCTTTTTATCTCCAGAGTCAAGATCAGAGTGAGATTGCACTTGAAAATCAGTACGGAAGGATCAAGCAGATAAATGCAAATTTTGTGCATCTCATACAGTGCCACTTTCAATTTTGGAAGCCATTATATCTGTTTGCTTGAGCTGCCACATATTTTAGCCTGGGAAATTGGGAGAATTTTTGTTGTTGTTGTTGTTGTTGTTGTTGGAGCACTAGAAACTTAGTCATAACAAAATTCTTTACTCAAGGACAAATGCTGACAAATGCTATGGAGACTGTCTCCAGTTGAATTGGACCATGTGATGAGTTTATGGGTGTGGGGCAGGGTTGTGAACTTTCAACTGGATCGGGAAGCCCTGGAACCATGACAGCCACATTACTTCCATTACTGGAGATACAACATTTTCTGGAATGCGATTCCAGAAAATCTGATTCATTCTGGTATTTTCGTTCCTCCAATCAGGGGTAGGCAAAGTTGGCTCTTCTATGACATGTGGACTTCAATTCCCAGAATTCCTGAGCCAATCATGCTAGCTCAGGAATTCTGGGAGTTGAAGTCCACATGTCATAGAAGAGCCAACTTTGCCTACCCCTGCCCCAGCTCAAGAACACCTGAACAATCTCATATATTTTAGCATCTCACAGATGTTCCTTACAGACATATGTTGATTGAATATATTTATTTATATCCCACATTTATTATTTTTATAACTAATTCAACATAGCAAACATACCTAATAATCCTTCCTCTTCCTATTTGCCCCTCAGCCACCAACCTGTGAGGTGAATCGGGCTGAAGAAAATGATTGACCCAAAGACATCCAGCTGGCTTTCATGCCTAAGGTCAGACTAGAACTAATGGTATCCTGGTTTCTAATCTGGTGCCTTCATCACTAGACCAAAATTGTCTGTTATATATGCCTTCTTTGTGCTATAAATCTTTGGTCATGCTCAGTAACTTAGTCATACTTACTGAAGTCAAGCTGGCTAATGACTAAGTCATCCATATTTTTTTAAAAAAATATTCCACTGACATTCTTTTTCACTTTTGCCCTAGTTGCAAGAAATACATAGTATTTCAAGATATTGCATTTTCCTCCCTCATGCCTGGCTACATTCTGAAGCAATGGCAGAACTGCTGGCAAAGAGCGTCAGTAAGACCAGGCTAGAAAATGGGGTATTGTGAGTTCTAGACAGCGATGGGTTATGAGCCAGAACACTAAATTGCGCTCGTCACCGCGGCTCATAAATTCTTGCAGGACCAGCATGATTTTGCTGCTGCACCTATGGAGGTAGCAAAATTGCGCCCGTGTTTTGGTGAGGTTTTACTTGCGGCTCCGTGCGCAATTTTGCTACCTTCACAGGTGCAGCAGCAAAATTGCACTGGTCCCGCAAGAACTTACAAGCCACAGCGGTGAGTGCAATTTAGCGTTCCGGCTCATAGCCTACCACTGGTTCCAGTACTGCTTTAGTTGACTGGGTGACCTTAGGCTTGCTTATTTATTTATTTGTTTGTTTGTTTGCTTATTTGTCAAACACATATAGAATTATAGTTTGTATTAACATAACCTAAGTAGAAAGTAGTGATAGAAATGATAAAAAAAGAGTAGGACAGGGACAATAGGCACAATGGTGCACTTATGCATGCCCCCTACAGATCTCTTAGAAAAGGGGAGAGGTTGACTGTAGACAATTACTCTCTCTCGGCCCAACTCACTCTGCAGGGTTGTTGATGTGGGAGAAGGTGGAAGCAAGATTAGGTATATTTGCTGCCTTACATTATCCTTATATATAACAGAAGGGTAGAAATAAACAAATGGCTGCTTTTGTCTGCTGCCATTGTTTTTCTCTGGCCCGGTTTGCTTCTTGGGGAAGAATTGGGACAGTACAGAGGATAAAGAAAATGGCCTTGAGGGAAAGAGTGGGGGAGAGTTGTTACCTAGGGGATGAGAAGAAAAACATAGATAACGCTTGGTAGATGTAGAATGCAAGCACAATCAGAGAGGGTACTTCTCCAATTTCTTTATTCACGAGCAGAATCAGATTAGGTTACTAGGGCCAGCCTAGATAACAATAGGCTTTATTCTTCCATGCACTTTATTTCTTGGTCTGGTTTGTAGCCGACAGTTTTCCTCCCACTTAGGACTGTATGACTGTAACTTGTTGCTTGTATCCTAACATTTTTATTAATATTGATTGTTTCTTCATTGCTTATTTGACCCCTATGACAATCATTAAGTGTTGTACCACATGATTCTTGACAAATGTATATTTTATTTTATGTACACTGAGAGCATATGCACCAAGATAAATTCCTTGTGTGTCCAATCACACTTGGCCAATAAAATTCTATTCTATTCTATTCTATTCTATTCTATTCTATTCTAGTCTAGTCTAGTCTAGTCTAGTCTACTCTACTCTACTCTACTCTACTCTACTCTACTCTATTCTATTCTACTATATGAGAATTTACTTATATACACAACCACAACTGATTTCTGTTGCTAATCCTAAACTGTCTGGAAAGGGATGGTCAATAGTGGACTAATGAGCTTACTCCCTAGATTATATGTAATAGCCTTTCAAGGACCCTGGCTAGCCAAAGTGGACAAACCAGTACTACTGCCAGGCTTTCAGGGATGGACCTCCCCAGCCCCAAAAAGAAAGGGAGACCCTCTGGTGGGCTATGCATTATTATAAAGCAAATGTTGCAGTGGCAGGGGGAGAAACTGCATAATGAAGAATTAATACTTCCTAACTGTCAAATTCGAATATGAAAAGTTCAGGTTAATACTGATAAGTGTGTATATCCTCCAAACTCATCCCAGCATTATAACTCAATGGGTTTGGAATTTATCCTAGAAGATTATATGTATTGTACACTCAGTCTATAGAGTGTATTCTGGCCTCTTAATTATTTAGTTTATATATCAATGACCTGCCAGGGTTAATGAAGGATCCAATAGTACACATGCTGATGATCTTAAATACTTACTATAACAGCTTGCTTTATGCTGGTGATATGATTTTATTATCATATTCACAAGTAGGATTATGTAGGCTATTAAGAAGATTCAGCTCTTATTGCCAGGATAACTCCCTAATCATTAGTAAACCTAAATAAAAAATAATGGTGTCAGAGACATAGGTGGTAATTAGATGGTGAAGCAATTGAACAGGTTAACATCTTTGTATATTTAGGCATAACTTTTTCCAAGGGTGGCTTTTGGGCTTGCCATCATCAATGGAGTACGTTTAGGGCAAAAGCCCATTTGAATTTACTGCTTAAACTAAAGAACCAAAGTTACCCAGGGTCCCCCCAGCCCCATTAAGTAAAGTTTATAAAGCTAAGGTTACCCCATGCTCTTGTATGGAGCAGAGGTTTGGGGTCTGTACTCAACCATAATCCCAGAACAACCACAGTCTCAGCATTTGAGATATATTTTGGGTGTAGATACAAGAACAACTGCTGCAACAGTTAGAGCTGAATTGAGAGTTTATACAATTCATGCACAATCCAAAATTAGAGCATATAACTATTGGTGCAAAGTCAATGAAATGGAGACTGATAGACTTCCCAAATTATATCTACTAGAGCAGTGTTTCCCAACCTTTTTTGAGCAGTGGCACATTTTTCATATTTTCAAAATCCTGGGGACCATTGAGGGGGGGGGGGGGGCGCTAAAAAAAGTTTGGACAAAAAAAATCTCTCTTCCTCCCTTTTGCTCTATTTCTCCCTCCCTCCCTCTTTCTCTCTCTTCCTTCCTTTCTTTCTCTCTCCATCCCTCTTTCTTTCTCCCATCCTTCCTCTCTTTCTCTCTCCCGCCTTCTCTCCATGTCTTTCTCTCTCCCTCCTTTGCCCCTCTCTTTCTCTCTCTCTTTCTTTCTTTCTCTCTCTCTGTCTCTCTTGCTATCTCTCTTTCTTTCTTTCTCTCTCTGTCTCTCTCTCTCTGTCTCTCTTTCTCTCTCTCTCTTTCTCTCTTGCTATCTCTTTCTCTCTGTGTGTCTCTCTTGCTATCTCTCTCTTTCTCTCTCTTTCTTTCTCTCTCTCTCTGTCTCTCTTGCTATCTCTCTTTCTTTCTCTCTCATTACACCACGCCAGCAACAGCGGCATCGGGCAGTTGCCAGGAGTGGTGGCAGAGCGGCTGACTGCGAGCGGGACACCTGACGGCGGCAGCTGGACATGCTGCTGGATGTGCTGCTTGTCCTTTGGGCCCCGGCGGGAGGGCAATGGCAGCGGGAATGGGAGGCTGCCGGCTGCAGCGGCCCTGAGCAATCGCCGGGGGATGGCAGCAGCGAGAGGGAGCTCAAAGGTGGAGGCACCGACGGTGGCGGTTAGATGTGTTGCTGGACGCCATATATGCTGGTGCTGCGGGGCTGGCACCTCTGGCCCAGCCAGCGAGCCAGTGCCAGCCCCGCAGAGCCAGCATGTAAGACGTCCAGCAGCACGTCCACCACTGTTGGTGCCTGCACCTTGGAGCTCCCTCTCGCTGCCGCCATCCCCCGGTGACTGCCCGGGGCCGCTGCAGCTGGCAGCCTCCTGTTCCCACTGCCATTGCCCTCCTGCCGGGCCCCAAAGGATATTTGTTGCCGCCCCCACCAGGGAGGCTCCAGCCAGGCACAAAAAATAAAGCTCAGCTTCCGGTCTCGGAAGCTGAGCTTTGCGGCACACCTGACCATGTCTCGCCGCACACCAGTGTGCCATGGCACACCGGTTGAAAAACACTGTACTAGAGCAAATAAAATTACAATCACAAATTTCATGGATCAACATACTAACAAATTTTGTAAGAAGATGTGGCCTTCCTGTCTCTTGCGTCACAGGAGAACAACTCAAAAAAAGAGCTGCCCAAAGAATTTTCTTTTTTTTTGAAAAAAATATCTTTATTAAATATATGTATTAAAAATGAAACAGAGATAAATATAAATATAATACATGACATATCAATAATATATCTTGTATTATGACAGAGATAGAAGAAAAGAAAGAAGAAAGAAAGTGAGAAGATAGGAAAGATATAGTAGAAAAGGAAGTTTGGGGAAAGAAAAAAGAAAAGGGGGATTGAAAAAGAAATGAGAAAAGGAGAAGACATGCCGGCTATTTAGCTGGCACTTCCATAGTATACGACCTCTAATTTAAATATGTTGTTGGTGTAAATTTCCCTTGATGTTTTTATTAGTTCATTGAATGGCGTTAATTAAATTTTTGTAAATATTGTTGTTTTTTATCTCACAAGCAAGTTGCCCAAAGAATTAAAGATTTAGAAGTACAAAATGATATAGCTATCCTTAATACGGTGGGTAACTTGAAATAGCTGAGTAAATACAAACATATCTCTGCATTTGCGAAGTGGCAGAGGTAGAAGACCTGGCTCACATCCTATTTGATTGCTGCTTGTATAATGGAGTGAGAGACAGGTACCTTGGTCTATAAACCAAATAAATGTCCCATTGGGATCCTCATATTAAAAAAAACCCTTACCTTATGTGCAACCAGTACCTGAAAATAACATTTAACATAGCACAGTATTTAAACAAAATGGTTTGGTTGATATCTGCATATGTGGGACTGATTGGGGTAGATTGTGAGGGTGACACCGAAATATAATTTTATTATACGAGGGTCGCCCAGAAAGTAATGCACCACATTTTTCTGCAACAATTATTTATTGAACACAATGAAACTAACACACAAGATAGAATGATGTTTCTTCTACACTCTATATTTTTCCACATAATCTCTATCCCGTTCTATGGCCTTCCTCCGGCGAGACACAAGGGCGTGTATTAACTGTCGGTATCACTCCTTGTTCTGGTCACGAAGTCATTTCTGCACTCTAATGGTCTCACTCTCTGTGCTCGGTGACTAATTGTACTTCTGTCGACTGCAGATTATCCATAAACTGTACAGAAATATTTGTGAATGTTCCCAACAGTTTCTTTCTACGTAGTGAGAAATTTAATGATGACATGCTGCTTGTAATATACATCACTTACAGACGCCATTTTGAAACACTTGCTGCAGCTACACTATCTATCTGAAGAAACGCAAAATTTACACACGCACTCCTGACAATTCAAATAATGTATATCTAAAGTTTTGCATTCGTACCATTACTGTAGGCTGAGGGGAAAAAAATGTGGTGCATTACTTTCTGGGCGACCCTCGTATTTTATCTATATCTTAAATTACTGTATTTTATTCGATTTCATTTTAGGCTGTATTTTATTCCAACTTCATTTTAAATAGTATTTTACTCCACTTTCATTTCAAATCTTATGTTATCAAATTCCGTTTAAAATTGTTTTTATCAATTTTTAGTAATAATTTGTTTCTGGAAATTTGCACTTTGATATGGCCTAAGGGCTAATCAATAAAGACTCGTGGAAAATCTACTTATATAAAGGGAATCCTCAACTCACAATCACAACTTATTTCTGTTGCTAAGCAAGACAGTTGTCAAGTGCGTGTGTGTGTGTATCTGTGTATGAATTAATGTTTGAAAACAAAGATGTTTCAATTGTAAATTAAAATAATTACAAGGTAGGAGAAAGAAGAGGAGGGGGGATCTTGCACACTCTGGCTTCCAACAGAGAGTTGGGAATTTAGACTTTGCATTTGCTTCCGGAAATGTTGGAGTTTTGCTGTTGGTAGAGCACACGGGCACAAGGCAAGCTTGTTGAGAACCAGAGATAAGAGAGTTGGCACTGATTGTGTCTCTCGGGACTGAGCAATGCAAAGCATCCAATGTTCTGGATGAAACCCAAAGTCTACTTCGGTTCTTTGATTTTGTGGGAGGCTTTGCTTTTAAGACTCAGAGTTTTCCTCCCATTTATCTGTTGCATAGCTTTTCATCAGTCCCGCCGCGTTTTGCTCCCTTGTGAGCTTTAGGGTAAAGCAACCAATTCCTCCCCTGCAGGTTTTTTCCTTTAACTCAGTGTTCAGAAAAAGACAGCCCTTCTCTTTTCCCTTTTGGGATAGGAGAACTTCACTAGCAGCCCATTAATTATTCACCTCCAGTAGCAATATAAATGTTCCCTTCCATTATTATTATTTTTTCCTTATCCCTGCCTGGTAATCTCCCCACTAAATAGGCCCCGAAAAACAAAATGGCCTCCTTGTGAATCTCTTCTCACAAACCCATGGACTTGAACCCCCAGAAGATTGTGGGATCCTTCAGGTTTACTTTGCAGTGGAAGTGGAAATTATGAGTAAAAGTAAGTGGGGGAAAAGGGGGAGGCACAGAGAGAGAGAGGGAGGGAGGCAGAGAGAGAGAGAGAGAGAGGGAGAGAGAACATGTGCTTGCAAATGTCTGCACCTCTTTGGCAGTTTTGAATTTATTTATACAGTGATCTCTCGGTTAGCGCGGGGGTTACGTTCCAAGACCTCCCGCGCTAACCGATTTCCGCGTTATATTGGATGCGGAAGTAAAACCACCATCTGCGCATGTGCGCCATTTTTTTCATGGCCGCACATGCGCAGATGGTGGAGTTTGCGTGTGGGCGGCGGGGAAGACCAAGGGAAGATTCCTTCAGCCGCCCAACAGCTGATCTGCTCCGCAGCGCGGAAGCAGCGAGGAGCCGAAGATGGGGTAAAGGCAAAGGGGAAACCCCATCTTCGGCTCCTCGCTGCTGCCGCGCTGCGGAGCGGATCAGGTGTTGGGCGGCTGAAGGAACCTTCCCTTGGTCTTCCCGCTTGCCGCTTGCCAGTCCACACACGCCCCCCTGGATGAGCCGGCCACAGGGGCGAGGGGTGGGGATGAAGGGGCAGGACTTCCCGGGCGGAAGGCATGCTCGGCTCTGCCGCTCCAGCCTCTTTCGGCCGAGCCTCCCCGGCCAAGCAGCCAGGGAAGTCGAGCCAGGCGTGGTGGCGGCAGCGCTGCTTCTCCGGTCGCCCGGTCCTCTCCTGCCTCCTGCGCCGATGTTCCCCGCTGCGACGGAAGGCAGTCGCTTGGCTAGGGAGGCTCGGCCGAAAGGGGCTGGAGCGGCAGAGCCGAGCACGCCTTCCGCCCTGGAAGTCCTGCCCCTTCATCCCCACCCCTCGCCCCTGTGGTTGGCGGGGATGAAAGGGCAGGACTCCCTGGGTGGAAGGCGTGCTCGGCTCTGCCGCTCCAGCCGCTTTCGGCCGAGCCTCCCTAGCCAAGCGACTGCCTTCCGTCGCAGCGGGGAACATCGGCGCAGGAGGCAGGAGAGGACCGGGCGACCGGAGAAGCAGCGCTGCCGCCGCCACGCCTGGCTCGACTTCCCTGGCTGCTTGGCCGGGGAGGCTCGGCCGAAAGCGGCTGGAGCGGCAGAGCCGAGCACGCCTTCCACCCAGGGAGTCCTGCCCTTTCATCCCCGCCGACCACAGGGGCGAGGGGTGGGGATGAAGGGGCAGGACTTCCTGGGCGGAAGGCGTGCTCGGCTCTGCCGCTCCAGCCGCTTTCGGCCGAGCCTCCCCGGCCAAGCAGCCAGGGAAGTCGAGCCAGGCGTGGCGCTGGCTGTCAACTTTTTTTTTTAGCACTGGGGAGGCAAGTCAGCTCCTGCCCAGTTTTAAAAAGAAAAGTTGACAGCCAGCGATTGTTCCGCTGCCGCCAGCATGGCCTGGCTGGCAGTGGAAGATGTAACGGAGCCCACGGGGGATTCGCCTTCCTCCCACCCGCAGCCGAGACTGATTGTGGGCTCCTTCGCAACCTCGGAGAGCTTCCGGGGCATGAAAGCTCACGAAAACCAGGAAGCTCTCCGAGGTTGCGAAGGAGCCCACGATCAGTCGGCTGCCAGCGGGAGGAAAGCGAATGCCACGGGGCTGGGCTTGGCTCCCCCCTCGGCTCCCCCCCTTACCAGCCCCGCCGCGGAAGGCTCCATTCTGTTCCCTGCCGGCCCGATTGAGTGGCCGGCGGTCTCCATTCAGGGAACAGAATTAAAAAAAAATTATTTTTTAATATTTTATTTTTTTAAATAATATTTTTTGAAAAACCGCGTTGCAGCGTTTCGCGCTAATCGAGAACGCGCAAGTCGAGGGACCACTGTATTACAACAGCCCAGGGAATCCTAAAGTTCTCATTCCTTCACTTGACGCCTGCTGTGGCCAAGTAGCAACTGGGAGAATAACACTCTCGTTTCTCCACAGGAGCTACTGTGATAGTGAGGATTTTGTGTGTGTGTGTGTGTTGTTGTTTTTAAAGTGGCTTTTCCCCTCCTTCTCACATAGGACTACCATGGAAAACTCCAGTGGAACCGCTAGGTTTAGGTTTATTGGATTTATATGCTGCCCCTCTCCGCAAACTCGGGGCGGCTAACTGCACCCAATATGTACTTTTGGAATCCTGTTTGTTGCCCATAGTTTTTCAGGATAGGATAGGATAATGGTAAGTTTTGTGACCTTGCTGAGTGTGTTACGAAAACTAGGCCCCTCTGTTCATAATATTAAAGCTGCTCCTACAGCCCCTTTTCTCCCCTCTTGAACAAGTGAATCCAGATGTCTTTCCACTTCACTGCAAAGCAGTTCTCCTTTTGCAAAATCGCTGAAGCTCTGCTGAGCAGAATGTTGGACCCTGTTCCCATTAAAGGGAATTCTTGCTCCAGCCTGCCTCTTACTCTTCAAGTAGATTTCACAGGGACCATTCTTTGTAATCACCAAGCCAGGTCTTAAACCTTTTAGCCAGTTTCTAGTATTTTTCACAATCCCTATAACAAAGGGCCCAACTTGATTTTCCATATCAGCTTAAATAACATGAACTCACCTCTTCTCATGCCGAACTCCAGCTCTCTCTCTCTCTCTCTCTCTCTCTCTCTCTCTCTCTCTCTCTCTCTCTCTCTCTCTCTCTCTCTCTCTCTCTCTCTCTATCTATATATATACATATATATATTATTTTATTTTATTTTATTTTATTTTATTTTATTTTATTTTATTTTATTTTATTTTATTTTATTTTATTTTATTTTATTTTATTTTATTTTATTTTATTTTATTTTATTTTATTTTATTTTATTTTATTTTATTTTATTTTATTTTATTTTATTTTATTTTATTTTATTTTATTTTATTTTATTTTATTTTATTTTATTTTATTTTATTTTATTTTATTTTATTTTATTTTATTTTATTTTATTTTATTTTATTTTATTTTATTTTATTTATTAGATTTGTATGCCGCCCCTCTCCGTAGACTTGGGGCGACTCACAGCATACAATAAAACAATTAATGAGAAATCTAATAGATTTTAAAAAAAACACATTTAAAAACCCCATTACCAGACATACACACAGACATACCATACACAAATTGTATAGGCCCGGGGGAGAAGGAGGAGGGGAATGCCTCAATTCCCCCATGCCTGATGGCAGAGGTCAGTTTTAAGGAGTTTACGGAAGGCAAGGAGGGTGGGGGAAGTTCTAATCTCCAGGGGGAGCTGGTTCCAGAGAGTCGGGGCCGCCACAGAGAAGTCTCTTCCCCTGGGACCCGCCAGACGACATTGTTCAGTCGATGGGACCCGGAGAAGGCCAACTCTGTGGGACCTAATCGGTAGCTGGGATTCTTGCAGCAGAAGGCAGTCCTGGAGATATTCTGGTCCGATGCAGACTCAAGTCACTTAGTTATCTTATTGATGAGAAGTGCAATGTATAAATTTAATAAATACATATTTTCCTCTTTTCTCCATCCAATGATTCAGGGAAAGGTGTCTAGCTGCAAAATTGAAGCCTGATAGTTAGAACAAGGTGCCTAAAGAAGTTGTGAATGCTCCAACACTGAAAGTTTTAAAGAAGAGATTGGACAATCATTTGTCTGAAGTGGTGTAGGGTTTCCTACCTGAGGAGGGGGTTGGACTAGAAGACCTCCAAGGTCCCTTCCAATTCTGTTATTCTGTTCTGTTAGATGTCCTGTCATTACAATTTTCAATGGGTAGAGTGCTGTACTGCAGGCCACTGAAGCTGACTGTAGATCTGTAGGTCAGCAGTTCCAATCTCATCACCGGCTCAAGTTTGACTCAGCCTTCCATCCTTCCGAGTTGGGTAAAATGAGTACACAGATTGTGGGGGCAATAGCCTAGCTCTGTTAAAAAAAGTGCTATTGCTAACATGTTGTACGCCGCCCTGAGTCTAAGAAGAAGGGCGGCATAAAAATTGAATGAATGAATAAATGAATGAATGAATGAATTGAATGATTGAATAAATAAATAAATAAATAAATAAATAAATAAATAAATAAATAAATAAATAAATAAAGCAAGCAAGCAAGCAAGCAAGCAAGCAAGCAAGCAAGCAAGCAAGCAAGCAAGCAAGCAAGCAAGCAAGCAAGCAAGCAAGCAAGCAAGCAAGCAAGCAAGCAAGCAAGCAAGCAAGCAAGCAAGCAAGCAAGCAAAGCAAGCAAGCAAGCAAACATACCCAGACAAACAAGATATTTTCTCCTGGTACCAACAACTCAGATTTTTGGCAAATTTTCTAGCTAATTGTACGTGACACATGCATAACAATTCCTGGGAAATAGCAGTTTATTCTTCCTTTTGGGATCTGGTAGGACACTGAGCAAATGACCACGGCTCCTATTAGCTGGTGGGAGGAAACAGTGATTGGCTGTGATATTTCCTGCCTTAAGAGGGAGTTAATATAGATACAATATAGTAGCATAGCATAGCATAGCACTGTACTGATATAGTACTATATGGTGGCCCGCGCACAATTTTGCTTCTGCGCATGCGCCCAAAGCAAAATCTTGCACAAAGATGCTCGCACGGTCAAGATTTTGGCAAATTTCACCTTTTTCTCCCCCTTCTGTGAAAAGGCAAAAATTGCTGAAAGCTCACCCGCACAAGTATCCTTGCGTGATATTTCGCTTTGGGCACATGCGCAGAAGCGAAATCTCACATGGGAGCACACAAACATGTGTCAGATACGTGCGCACCACGCCGGCCTCCAGAACCACTAAAAAGTTCTACCAGATCACCGATCCCATTTGTACCAGGTGGGGCCCATTACTATACATGGTATAGTAGTACAGTGATCCCTTGATTATCGCGAGGGTTCCGTTCCAAGACCCCTCGCGATAATCTATTTTTCGCGATGTAGGGTTGCGGAAGTAAAAACACCATCTGCGCATGCGCGCCCTTTTTTTCATGGCCGCGCATGCGCAGATGGTGGAGGTGGGGAGCGACGAAAGTGCGGAAGCCGACAGATTGCAGCACCCGCTCGCCCGCCCTTCGCCCGCCCTTCGCCCGGCCACCCGCCGTTCGCTTGCTGCTCGCCCAGCCACCCGGGTTCGGGGGGGTGCTGGGAAGCCCCCCAGGCCAGCTGCGACCTTTTAAAATAGCCGCGCCGCTTCCCAGCTGAGTCCTGAAGCCAAACGCGGAAGTTCGCCTTTGGCGTTTGGCTTCAGGACTCAGCTGGGAAGCGGCGCGGCTGTTTTAAAAGGTCGCAGCTGGCCTGGGGGGCTTCCCAGCACCCCCCCGAACCTGGGTTGGGGGCTCGGGGGGGTGCTGGGAAGCCCCCCAGGCCAGCTGCGACCTTTTAAAACAGCCACGCTGCTTCCCAGCTGAGTCCTGAAGCCAAACGCGGAAGTTCGCCTTTGGCGTTTGGCTTCAGGACTCAGCTGGGAAGCGGCGCAGCTGTTTTAAAGGGTCGCAGCCGGCCTGGGGGGCTTCCCAGCACCCCCCTGAACCCGGGTTCGGGGGGGTGCTGGGAAGCCCCCCAGGCTGGCTGCGACCTTTTAAAACAGCCGCGCCGCTTCCCAGCTGACTCCCGAAGCCAAACGCGGAAGTGGTTTTTTTTTAAATTAAATTTTTTTAATTAATATTTTTTTAAAAAATCACGATATAGCGTTTCACGAAGATCGAGATCGCGAAACTCGAGGGATCACTGTATACTGATAAAAGAGAATATTAAACAGAATAAAAGAGTTGGAAAACCCTTGGTGGTTTTTGTTAAATATGCAGCGAGAGTTGCTAAGGGCAGGATTTGAATGTTGTCTCCTGATTGGCTGTTCGTTCCGGCGGGAGAATTTGTTACTATGTCAAATAAGGTTTGTTACTTTGTGAAGCCTATAAATAGGGAAAAAGACGCACCACTTTCTCTGAGAGAGAAATAGTGACTATACCCTAATTGATCTGTTTAACCTGCCTGTTCTGACTGAGAGAAAAATAAAGAAACTGCTAATTCACCAGTTGCCTTCCTCTGAGTATTTTTCAGTTTTCTAATGCAATCCTCTGCTCAAGCAAGAATTTGTATTCAGGGTTGAACTGTGGGATTCTTGCTACTCTCTGAGCTAAGTGGTTTTCTTGTGGACATTTCATTACCAAACTTGGTAACATCATGATGCAAGAAATCCACCAAACTCATATTATCATGTGGAAATGCTGCCAATTGACTGACATGCCCAGATTCTGGGCATTACTCAGGGTGAAAGAGATTATCAAGGAGAGAAAGATGAACAATTTACATAGGGATGGTGGTGGTAGAGATGGGTAAGGTAGCTCCTGTCGTACTCTTCCCCCAAATGTTTTTGCCTGCTTATGCCTTTTTTTGCACATAGAAACATAGAAGACTGACGGCAGAAAAAAACCTCATGATCCATCTAGTCTGCCCTTATACTATTTTCTGTATTTTATCTTAGGATGGATCTATGTTTATCCCAGGCATGTTTAAATTCAGTTACTGTGGATTTATCTATGACGTCTGCTGGAAGTTTGTTCCAAGAATCTACTACTCTTTCAGTAAAATAATATTTTCTCATGTTGCTTTTGATCTTTCCCCCAACTAACTTCAGATTGTGTCCCCTTGTTCTTGTGTTCACTTTCCTATTAAAAACATTTCCCTCCTGAACCTTATTTAACCCTTTAACATATTTAAATGTTTTGATCATGTCCCCCTTTTTCCTTCTGTCCTCCAGAATACAGATTGAGTTCACTAAGTCTTTCCTGATACGTTTTATGCTTAAGACCTTCCACCATTCTTGGACCCATTCAATTTTGTCAATATCTTTTTGTAGGTGAGGTCTCCAGAACTGAACACAGTACAGTATTCCAAATGTAGTCTCACCAGCACTCTATATAGCGGGATCACCAATGCACCAATGAATTACCCTGTAGTTGAATGTATATCTGTTTTGTTTGGCTGTCTTCCATGTACTTCCTACCCAGTGAGTTAGGTTTAAGCTTATCCATCAATGGTTGAAAGTTACTTCTGTGAATTTATGTATCCATGCCATAATCTGAACAAAGCTGTCTCATCGGTTGATTATGCTTATGGTGGCCAAAATCATAATGAATATGAGATTTGAATAGTGACGGTGGGCCAAAAATATATAACTGTATATATCAGTGGTTCTCAACCTGGGGGTCGGAACCCCTTTGGGGGTCGAATGGTTGTTTCACAGGGGTCACCTAGACCATGGGAAAAGACAAATTTTCCATGGTGTTGAGGAACCAAAGCTTCTATTCTGGCGCCTTGGAATATATTTTTACAATCCAACCAATCAGGTGATTACAGAGGGGTGTCCCATTGACCTTCCTGCCAATCAGCTTACAACTCTGTTGGGAGA
Source organism: Erythrolamprus reginae (assembly GCF_031021105.1). Classification (NCBI taxonomy): domain Eukaryota; kingdom Metazoa; phylum Chordata; class Lepidosauria; order Squamata; family Dipsadidae; genus Erythrolamprus; species Erythrolamprus reginae. The sequence continues at coordinate 266,602,054 of NC_091950.1, read as the reverse complement.
ATTGGCACTAGACTTATGGTTGGGGTTCACCACAACATGAGGGACTGTATTAAGGGGTCACAGCATCAGAAAGGTTGAGAACCCCTGGTATATATAATTCTTTCAGAATTACTCATTTCGGAATTTTGGGGCAGGTCAACTTTTATTTTTTAAGCCCAACCAAACATCTGCAGGGTATTATGCAACCATTCTTATGGAGATGGCATGGTTATCGGTGCCAAAAAGGATGAATAAATGTTGGCATGATTTTTAACAGTGCAGTCATTCTAAAATTACAATTTACAAGATCTGAGGCATTTGTGGTGGTGGGGAGGAAGAAAAGAGGGAGAAGGGAAGAAAATGCACAGCATGGAAAAGAAATTAATGGCCCTCAATAAATTTGGGGACAGTTGGCAGCTCTGCTTTGCGTATTATAATAAAAATGGTTTATTGGCCTAACATTGTTCAATTCAAAATCCCAGTGAAAAGTCAGACTCTGCTATTGCAGGCTGGCAGCCCGAAGGAGGAGGAGGAGGGGAGGGTCAGTGGCTGACCCTAGTCAGCCCTGAAGCCCACCTGGGTTTCAGCCTGGGCTCAGGGCTTCCCATGCTAAAGTAAATATCTTTCCCCCACTTAGCTATATTTATTCTGCATGGTACTTTCCTATGCAGCAGCTCCTCTAATATCCCCAGAGTCCTGGAGCCCATTTATTTCCCAGTCACTGCCTGCGTGCTTTCATGGAGTGGAGCTAATGTACCCCAGAAGGCTTATGAGATACCGTCAGCTGCAGCAGGAGAAAAATTTCAGGGCCATTTGTTGTCAGGCCAAGAAAATAAACAGCCTCAGGATTTCACAAATGGGAGAGAAAAGGCTGGGGCAAAAGTTGCGGGGGAGAGGAAATTGTGTCAGAAGGGGGACAAATGGTTATCTTGGCAGAAGGCAATTCTTACATACAGCGGGAGAGGTATGTGCGTCGGACAAGGAGAGCCAAGGTTTTTTTGTAATGGATAAGCCCAGACCAAATGATTTGCTGCCTTTTCATCTTATCGCTGGTTTAGTAACTGGAAGAATGGTGGATTCAGGCTCATAACTGAACTTTTTCTAACTCCCCCACAGACTAAATGATTTGGCCTGTCTTTAACCTGCGTTGTGAAGCACTTTAGAATTGCAATGCATGCTTGTCTCAATAGGAATGCGTCCAGGCGTCCAAAGAAGTGGGAGAGGCTACAGCTATTCTCCTTGTGTGGCGGAAATTCACTTGATGGCAGCAATCACTAAACAATCACTTGATGGCAGCAAAGTAACACAGGATGCCTAGCTAACTCTTTTCTGCCATCTACTGGTTGTTTGGAGTTTTGCAGCCTGAGTATGGTATGCAAGGAAGAGACCCACTTAAAAATTCCCCTGCTTTCAAACACCTGCTAGCCAGGAATGGAAGAAGAGCACAGCCAAGCTTAAAAATGCATACCCTGCTGTGGGGAATGCCTTTAGTCTCCCACTCTCTATTTTCAGGAAAGGATTGTAGGAAGTTAGCATTCATCCAGGGGTGGGCTACTGCCCGGACGGGGAGAAATGCATTGGTGTAGCAAAAATGGAGTTCCACCCCAGAGTTCCACCCAATTTGCACTGAGAGATGTTGAAAGAAAATTCAGGGCATCCTGCATAAGCCACGCCCACAGAGTGGTAGTAAAAAAATTGGTAGCCCTTCACTGCATCCATACCTCTCCTAGAAAAATGAAATATCCTAGAAAAGTGATTGTGAACTTTTTTTCCTTGGCTGCACCCATAATTCAATAATTGGGGAGGGTGAAAACAGCTTCCCCCACCCCCTGGAGGCCAGAAAAGACCTGTTTCCCAACTTCTGATGGGCCTCCTCAGGCTCCAAAGACTTCCCTTGAGCCGGGAGAGGATAAAAATGCCCTCCCCAATCCCCCTGGAGGCTCTCTGGAAGCCAAAAACACTCTCCAAGAGCCTCTGTGTGAGCCAAAAATCAGCTGGCCAGCACACACATGCACGTTGGAGCTGAGCTAGGGCAATGGCTTGCATGCCAGCAGATATGGCTCTGTGTTCCACCTATGGCATCGCTGTCCTAGGAAATATTAAAAAGGCAGAATATTAAATAGAATATGACCAGAAACATTGTTTTAGGCAGAAAAAAGACTCACTCTTAGTAGTCCCCGCTTTTGTCAATGTGCCCATCAAGGAAATGGCATAGCTCACTCATCCCTCCACCTTTGTTACATAACAAAAGATTTATCTCTAATATAGCCTGTAGTGGGTTGCTACTGATGCTGTAGCGGACTGCGTACCAATAGCGGCTACCAATTGTGCAATTTGCATGTGACCATTCTGGTGGCAATCCTATCTTTTTTCTTCATTTTTTCAATTTTTTGCTTCATGCGCAGAAGTAAAATCTCATGAGGGGTTGCATGTGTGTGAGGGACTGTGATTGTTTTTGCTTCCATGCATGCGTGGAAGCAAAAAAAAAAAAGCTAAAATCTCACATGCATGAGATTTCAGCATGTTTTTGCTTCCTGCACATGCGCAGAAGCAAAAGCACTCTAGGATGTACATGCATAACGCATGCATGCACGCAAGATTATTGAAGCTGCACACGCAGTGCACTGGTAACAGCGGTAACAGCAATCCGCCCCTGAATATTGCCGTATTAGGAATTGCCCAAAGCCCTTTCATTCTACCAACACCCAGCAAAGGGTCAGCCAAACCTGAACTCCAAAACACAGCCTACAGAGTTGCTCCTGCATGGCACCATGGGAGTCTGACAGCCAATCAGAGTACATTTCTTGCACAGGAGCAGAAGGGACCCAGGAGAGAGAGAGAGAGAGAGAAATCATAAAACAAGGAGATATCAGCATCCTGTCCCTTTTTTTCTCTCCACCCAACACCTGGAAGCATGTATATCTACCTTTTCTGTTCAAGAGCTCTTGCCATGTGCTCCTGTCCACCATTAAACCTTCTTCCCAAGCAACCTCCATGAATCCAGTGTCTTTTTCCCACTTGGAACGGAACCCAGAAGAATATTACTTCCAACAGGATTTAAGGTCTCTCTCCTAAGTTAGTTGTTAATTTGATGATCATAATTTTAATTGTTTTTACATTTTTTTCACAATGGCTATTTAGTGTAACATTGAAATGAGGAGTGTTTGTGTGTGTGTGTGTGTGTGCAAAAACTGCATGAATCCCAGTGACCGATAAGGTCCCACAGAGTTGGCCTTCTCCGGGTCCCGTCGACCAAATAATGTCTTTTGGCGGGCCCCAGGGGAAGAGCCTTCTCTGTGGCAGCCCCAGCCCTCTGGAATCAACTCCCCCCGGAGATTAGAACTGCCCCCACACTCCTTGTCTTTCATAAATTACTCAAGACCCATCTATACCGCCAGGCATGGGGGAGTTGAGACACTTTTCCCCCAGGCTTTTTTATATTTATGTTTGGGTATGTATATGTTGTTTGCTTTTTTAAATATGATAGGGTTTTATGTGCTTTTTAATATTAGATTTGTTTTAGCTGGAATATTGTTTTTATTATTGTTGTGAGCCGCCCCAAGTCTTCGGAGAGGGGCGGCATACAAATCTAATAAATTGAATTGAATTGAATTGAATTGAAATATACTGTAGGTAGTCTTTGATTTATGACCACTATTGAGTGAAAATTTCTCTTGTTAAGCAAGACATTTATTGTGTTTTGTCCAGTGATGATCTACCAAAATTTTTACTATCACACTGTGGATGTGGCTTATGCATTTTGTTTCAACATCTTTCAGTGCAAATTGGTGTTTTGGGGCGGAACTCCATTTTCGGTACCCCACTGCGTTCCCCCCCATCCAGGCAGTAGCCCACCCCTGGTTTTGCCTCATTTTACATCCTTTCTTGCCGCAGTTGTTAAGTGAATCACAGTGGTTGTTACACGGTTGTGGTAAGTAACACGGTTGTGAAGTGAGCCTGGATCACATGTTTTTAAAAACTTCCAGTGTTGGAGCATTCACAACTTCTGCAGGCAAGCCGTTCCACTGATTAATTGTTCTAACTGTCAGGAAATTTCTCCTTAGTGCTAAGTTGGTTTCTCTCCTTCATTAGTTTCTACTCATTGCTTCTTGTTCTATCCTCAGGTGTTTTGGAAAATAGTTGGATTCCTTCTTTTTTGTGGCAACCCCCGAGATATTGGAACACTGCTATCACGTCTCCCCTAGTCGTGATTAGTTAAAACCACCATAACATGTTCTCAAAATTCCAAGTTGGGAAAGGTTTAAACTGACAATCGCAAAGGCACTGGATTGTTGAATGTGTCTCCCCACACAATGTATGTCAACACACATGAGGTCATGGATCTTCCTTCATTTTTAACGCAATGATTTGTTTATTATTAGATTTGTTATGAACTGTTTTATTGTGTTGTGAGCCGCCCCGAGTCTACGGAAAGGGGCGGCATACAAATAAAATTAAATTAAATTAAATTAAAATAAATAAATAAATAAATAAATAAATAAATAAATAAATGATTTATCAGAACATAACAGCAAACAGGAAAATGTGTAACTCTAGCCCATTCCAATAAGTACACAATATTGTTGGACCTGGGAAATCAGGCAGTCGCAAACCAATTGACCCAATGTAGAAGAGGCACTAGTAGGCCATTGCACTGTTGCATATTGGTCACAACTGACTGGCAGGAAAATTGAGTCAGGCGAGTGGAGTGCAGAAACCTGCAGCTTAATCACCAAAAAGCTTGCAGGTTGCAGGCAAGCGGGGATGGAATGATCGTAATAAGTATCTCAGCTTGAACACCTAGAAAATGCTGATAGACAAAATTGGAGGGGGGAGGAGTGGGTGGGAAAGAACTAGCAACACATTGCAGATAGTTGAATATACAGGGGACTGAAAGAGCTTGAATCACACTGGAGGTTTTCCTTCCTGTTCACTTCTGCTTTCCAAAATCAGCTTCTGGACCATTTAAAGTTATTTTGGATGGTTGCAGGCAGAATTTGTCTTGATCAAAGTGCCTTTCTGGAGGCTAAAGCACATAAAGAATGGTTGCTGTAATTGGGTATGCCTAGTTCAGGGGTGTCAAACTCATGTCGTCATGGTGGTGTCATGTGACATAACCTGGCTTTTTCTCCTTTGCTAAACTGGGCGTGGCCAGTGTGTGAGGCATCTGGCCCACAGACCGGGAGTTTGGCAGACCTGGCCTGGTTTAATGAAAAGAAGGACTGGGATAACATGATAGCAGTGTTCCAATATCTCAGAGGTTGCCACAAAGAAGAGGGGGGTCAACTTATTTTTCCAAATCACCAGAAAGCAGGACAAGAAGCAATGGATGGAGACCATATTTTTACTAGTGGTTCTGTGGGCGTAGCTTGAAGAGCATGGCTTGGTGGGATGAGCAGGGGAAGGATACTGCAAAATCTCCATTCCCACCTAACTTCAGGGGAAAGATACTGCAAATGGTGTGGTCTGCAAATGGTGCAGCAGGAAAGGCCATTTGGCTAAAGTCTGCCATGCCATTTTGCCTGCCGACTGTGCGCATGTGCCTGATGCTGCACACAATGACCTGTCAAAACCTTTTTGGCCAGAAGATTGGAAACTGCATGGAAGAACCACCACACAGGGGCTGCCAGACACCAATGAGACACGTATTTAATATGTCAGAAGAAAGACCCCCGTGGAGAGCAGGTAACGGCAAGCAACCTTTATTCAATTCAGTAACAACACACAACAACTTAACTTCGCTCGGCAGGGTATTTAAGGCTGACAACTTGCTGACAGAACATCCAATCACGTAATTATAAAGAACCCACCCAAAACCAGCTGCCTGACAACAACCAATAGTCGTGGGGCAGGTTTTAGCCAATCAGATCCGCTGAGGGTACATAACACTCCTCCCCCTTTATGTTAGCACATATGTAGTCTTGGAGATACCCAGGTGGCCGACGCTGCCTTTCCGAGCAAAAAACAATCAAAACGGGCGACATACGAGTCCCAGGTTTCCCCTTGAGGATTAAAAGGGGGAAAAGTCAATTGCGTGGACATTTTGACTCACGATAATGTTTACAGAGAACAAGACACAGGAAGGAGTCGTGTGGAGACATCCAAACCCTTCGTCGCCAGTAATATGTCGGAAGAAAGACCCCCGTGGAGAATCACATCCCCATCATTGGACAAGGCCAGTTCCTGATCAAGTTCAACCATTTTGAAGGGCCATTGAAGCTCACAGTGTGAGTTAAATGTTGTAAACACATATGCTACCATAATTAATATATGGTCTTAGTGTGAAATTGAGAGACATTTCCTTATCTACAACAATTCTTGAGCTTTACTTTGTTGAATACTGACGATATCTCCCTCCAATAGATTAAAATCTTGGAAAGCAATAGTCTTGAAGAAGCCTTGAAAGAAACCAATGTTAAAAAATGACATCCAGGGCTTCGGAGGTTTATAGTGAGTACAAATAAGAAACAGAGGAGAATTTTAACTATGGAAAGACATTAGATCCTCCAGGGTGAAATATAGCCAACATTAAAACTTCATACTAAGCAATAAAGTTTTACACAAGCTATTTATCTGGAATGATATAGAGCCGTGATGGCAAACCTATGGCATGCGAGCCACAAGTGGCATGCGGAAACTTCGCTGCAGGCATGTGAGCCATTGGCCAGCTCAGTTCCACTGCGCATGTGCGAGTGCCTCCTGCCAGCCAGCTGATTTTCAGGTTGGACAAGCTCATGCTTTTTCCTCACTTTCTGCAGCCTGTGCCTTCCTAGATCTCTGGAGATTCCATCTCAGCACTGTTACGGTACCCCAGGTCCGTTTGGGGATGGAAGGCTTCCCCCCCCAGCTCAGTTTGGAGATCTGAGGCCAAAACAGGGGGAGGTTGTGCATGCATGAGTGGTGGATCATGCACATACAGGCAGGGGACAGAACATGCAGTAGGGGCATTGCATTATATGTGTGGGCACTGATGCATATATGACAGTGTGCACGCACATACTTTTGGCACTAGAGGGAAAAATGTTCTCCATCGCTAGTATAGAGTCTCCTTTTTGATCCAGGGGTTGGACTAGAAGACCTCCAAGGTCCCTTCCAACTCTGTTATTCTGTAAAGCAGGTAGATTTTTTTACTTTCTCTCTCTCTTTCAATGTTAAAATACCATTCCCTCACATTTGTGCAAGCCCTCACAAGTTTCTTACCCTTTTGTCTGGGCAGATGGAATACAATGGAAACATTGTCCTTATGCACCACAGCCCTCTATATCTTTATTTAGTAATAAGTAACATTTTAGAGAAGCCCTTTGAGAGGTCTACGGAGGGAAAATCTGTCGGCAGTGATTAATGGCTCCCAGCTCCGAAGCATATATCTCTCAATACCAAATGCTGAGGACAGACATCAGGAAACAGTGACCCTCTTTACATTTCCTAATTGTGATCTCCCTGGCCATGGTGAAAAAAAATAATACTGGATTATATTTATCTTGTTCTACTCCAGCAGGTCCCCCCCCCCATTATTGTCTTCTTAACTGGTAGTGAAAATAATTCCTCTGTGTATTTCCTGTCTGAATAAAGCTTTCACCTGACTCTAACTAGTCTCAAAATAAGGCATGAAGGATTTTTCCTTTAGTTTCAAAGGAACAATATGGTTATTTGATATTTCCGAAACTATCTACTCTGAAGAACAGATATTTTAGTTGGAGATAGTCTTCTAAAACTGCCTTTACAGAAATATACTGCATATGTATATGAGAAACATCTAAACGATGCAACTGTTCAATAAAATGTCTTGAAAACCTTTTCATTTTTAAAGTAATAGTCCATCTCTCTCCATTTCTTCATCCTTGCCAGATTTGATTGACTGATTAAGCACCATCAAGTCCTTTTGGTGTATGTGTCAAGATGTACTTCTTGGTGATTACATAACTGTGTTTTTCCTACTATAAGATGCTCCGGATTGTGAGACACACCTAGCTTTTGGGGAGAAGAACAAGAAAAATTCTGCCTCTGCCTCCCAGCAATTTGCCTCTTTGCAGCAAACAGCAAACATCTTGGTCAGCTTCCGCACAGACTGATTTAGCATGAGCAGCTGATTGGCAGTTGGAGCAGCCTCCCGGAATATTGATGATCAGTTGTTCCAGGTTGCGGGGATTGCTGTTGTTGTCCATTGCCGCTGCCACCTATCACCACCTTCCTGTGCTTCGTTTTTGGCCTCCCGCATCCCATTTTCGGCCTTCGTGTGCTCCATTTTCAGGCTCTGTGTGCCTCATTTTCAGTCTCCACACATCCAATTTTTGGCCCATTACAGGCAACAGAGATAAGCCGAGGTGGCAATTCCTGCCACCTGGAATGGGCCAAAAATGGGATGCGCAGAGGCCAAAAATGGGGTGCGCAAAAACAGCAATGGACAGCAACAATGATGGGTGGTGATGGCAGTGATGGGCGGGTTGTTATCCCCACAGCCTGAAACAGCTGATAGGCAGTATTACAGGAGGCAAATCCAATTGCCAATCAGCTGCTCATGCTAAATCAGGCTGTGTGAAGCTGATCAGGCTGTTTGCTGTTTGCTTCAAGGAGGCAAATTGCTAGGAGGCAGAGGGGTGGGGACTGGTGGGTGGGTGGGACTTCAGTAATATTCACTGTATAAGATGCACAGACATTTCCACTCACTTTTTTGTGGGGGGAGAGTGTTGTGTACACCAAAAAATATGGTAGGTAGATTTTCTTCATAAAAATCTATTCCTATTGCAATCTTTCAAAATGCAAATTATCCTGCTATAAACATGTAAACACACACACACACACTCATAGCAAATGTATATATTTTATACACTTACAACATTTATATATTTTAAAAAATCAATAGTGGACTTTTTATTGGAGAAAGACGAGCTGCTGTGAGATTTAGTGGGAATGCAATACTCAGTTTACTGTAGTGAATTTACATTAGAATTCTATTAGATATTTTCTTGCAAGCTTATCAGAGTGCTGTTCTTCACTGTTAGAAAATAAATTAGTAATTTACAGGTTTTGCAGAACAGCTTAAAGGGAGCTATTCTGACAATGCATACTTTTATTTTGCAAAGCTTAATATCTTGATTGCAAGAAATAATATTGCCTTCTATTCTGCTTTGACTGGTGTCTGCAATTTTTTTCAGGAACAGGTTAGAAAGGTACAGTGGAAGACAAGCAGCAGAGAAAGAGAGAAAAGTCACCTGGTGATTATAACAATTTTATTTCTGTGGTTTTGTAGCTAAAGAAAACAAATGTGTTTTTTCCTGATGTAACTGTAATTATACATGAATTTGTATTATTAAAAAGGTTTATATCCATTAAGCTTCCTTCCTGACTCTTGCAGCCTTTCTTATCTAATGCATGCTACTCTGAATAGTGGAATACAAAAAACTTAAAACAAACAGCAAAGTTGGTTATTATTTCTCAGATTTCCACAGCTACTCTTTTGCTGTCAAAAATGACATTTTGCTTCTTTGAACATTCGTGAGACGTGCTGGCATAACATACAAAGATGATCTAATTACAATTTCTGTAACTGCATCTTATTTTGTTAATGCTTGCAAATTAGTAGTATCAGTTATTGCCCCTTCTTGTGAGAACAAACACAGCTAGAATTAAACACAATGAATTTTATAGAGAGCCTTATTTTACTTTTTTTAAATCCTAAACTATAAATAGTTTGACATGTCTAGACAGTATAAAAATGGGTTTCCTAGGAGAATGCCAAATATAGGTTGCATATCATGGCCTTCTAAGAAAGTAGGAGTAGTCCTGCTAGACCACAGTATAAGATCCATCTTGGTTCAAAATGTTGCTTCTCACAATAGACAACCAAATTCCTCTGGGGTGCTTAAAAGCATTGGTCGGAGACCCATCCTTCTGAAATTTGGAAGTATACTGGCCCCCGAATTGTTTCTCAATATTAATGGTCCCTGATAGACTTTTTCTCCATTAGTGGAGTCAATCCCCTTTTCAAGCAATGGAGGTAATAGACATTATCACATGTTATGGCAATAATTTTCAGATATTAGATAGGCCGTTTGTGAAGAAGTGTTTACTTATTTTTATTCTAAACCTCCTCCGAATCTGCTTCATGACATGAGCAATGATTTTAGTGCAGATCTTAGTCTTTTACGAGAAGGTAGGAAATTGCCCATCCATTTTCTCTATGTCATACAGAATTGTATGCCCATCAACCATGTCACACACATATACATCTATTCTCTGGGCACTTTTATCCCTAAATTAAAGACCTCTAAATAGCTTAGGAGACCCAGATTGCTATAATGGTTAAAGATACAGGCTAGTGTTGTGATTCAGCCTGAGGCTCCTCAGGGACCGGCTGGATCTCTGCCGGATCCATGCCCAGAGGAGGCGGACAGGAGGGGGAGGACCAGGCAGACGGGGGAGAGGAACGCCAGGAAGAGGAGGAGGGAGAGCAGCCTGAGACCCCCGGGGGGGGGGGCTCTCCCCAGCTAGTAGCCTGGATTCATTGGATGAAGACGCACAGGCTATAATAGACATGACGCAGCGACATGCAGCTCAAAGACGGGGCCAATTAGAAAGGTATTTCCATCCCTGAATTGGCAACAGCTGGGTTTGGGTATGGTTCTCCTCAGCAAGGTTGAAAAGGCAGGCCCGCCCTTACAGTCTTGTGGAGAGTTATCAACTGGGAGTCCTGTGACCTTGCTTCGATTCTTGGTGTCTCTGATCTTGGCTTGTGGCCTAGAAATCTGGAAGACTTGGGGGAGGTGTGGGTTTTCTTATCTCCAGCGTTGTTTTTGCCAGCAAGAATCCTGTTTTATTGCCTGGCCTTCGTGAAACCTCTGTGAAGCTTCATAGTGTTCCTGTCTGTAAGAACAGTTTTTGTTACGTGTTTGCTTTGAATTATATAAACTGCCTTTGCTTTTTACCAGTGTGTCTGGATCCTCTTTTTGGTTGGTGTTGGCGTCTGGGGGGACCCAGACAGAACAGCTAGAAATGGGGAGAGTGTGAGTTGTAGTCTTTTGTTAGGCATGAAGCCAGCTGGGTGACTTTGGGTCAGTCACTTATAATCTTGACCACTTAACAGCCCAACTACTTTTTTGGCTTGTTTTTGCATTGAATATATTTCGAGATATACATGGTCATTGCCTCTGAAGATACCCTGGATCAACCCAAATGGAGATGGCTTTGCTGGCAAGCAGACCCTGCCATAGCGTAGGAATAAGACTGGGAAGAAGAAGGCATTTCAAGAGGTACTTATTGACCTTCTGATTTACTGTGGTTGCACTCCTACCTTGGGATTAGGGCACCCTGTGGTCATTAGACTATGGGGTTCAACAATATTTAATCAGATTATGTAATATTTATTATTTATTTATTTGATTTCTATGCCACTCTTCTCCTGAGACTCAGGGTGGTTCACAACAAAGCAAATACAAAACATACAATAAATCTAATATTAAAATACTCTAAAAACCCAGGGGTGGGCTGCTGCCCGGATGGGGTGGGACGCAGTGGGGTAGCGAAAATGGAGCTCCACCCCAGAGCACCCAATTTGCACTGAAATATGTTGAAAGAAAATTCAGGGCGTCCTGCATAAGCCACACCCACAGCGTGGTAGTAAAATATTTGATAGCCCTTCACTGTAAAAACCTCAATACTAAAAGCATATAAAAATCTGCGGAGTCTGCGGAGAGGGGCGGCATACAAATCTAAATAATAAATAAATAAATAAATAAAATCTAACCTAATTTATATTCTAAAAGCCCAATTCATTCAGAAACCAATCATCCACATTCATCCTGTCATATTCAATCATTGGCCAGGGTAGATGTTAAAATTTAGTGGACCCAGGGCTGTGGCAGAGGTGTGTTTTTAAGGCCTCATGGAAAGCTTGGAGGGTGGAGCAGTATGAATCTCTAGGGGGAATTGATTCCAAAGGGCCAGGACCACCACAGGGAAGGTTCTTCCCCAGGCCCCGCAAAGACTGGAATTGTCTGGCTGATGGGACCTGGGGGAAGGCTAACTCTATAGGACCTGACCAGCCCCTGGGATACATAAGGCAGAAGACGGTCCCTTAAGTAATCTGGTCCAATGCCATGTAGGGCTTTATAGGTCATAACCAACACTTTGAAATATGTTCAGAGACAAATCAGCAACCAATGCAGCTCGCAGAGTGCTGGAGAGACATAGGCATATCTCGGAAGGCCCACAACAACTGGTGTGGCTGTGTTTTGGACTACCTGCAGTCTCCGAACATTCTTCAAAGGTAGCTCCATGTAGAGAGCATTGCAGTAATCAAAGGTCTTCTGTGACTATAAGGAGAGACTCCCTGTCCAGATAGGGCTGCAACTGGTGCACCAGGCGAACCTGGTATCTTTATGAGAAGATGGTATCTATGAGACTCCTGGATGCTATGGTTAAAGATATGGGACTGGGTGCCATTTTGTGTTTATGATACCCAAGTCTACTTATTTTTTCCATTTTTATCAGATTGGATGATTTCCCTGATGGTCTACTGTTTGGCCTGCTCTGAGATCTAGATGAAGCATAATAGGCTGAAACTGAATCCAGACAAAACATTTTATGGCTGGCGTGATGTCATTTTGCTTTACATTTGTTAACTTATTTGCTTTGTTCTTGTAAATTCAACACTGGTGTGAATTGATAGAGAAGGTTTTAGACCGCTTAGTGCTTTTTCAACATTGTCTTCAGTGAAGTCTATTTGTGTTAAATTGTGAGTATTTGTACAACTAGGGAATTTTGGGCATGAGCCGTTGCTGTTTACAAAGACTGAGCCAAAGAATGTGTTGAAGAGGTTAGCTTTGACTGTTTCATTGTAACATTCTTTGTTGTTGGGTCCTTTTAGTGGTGGGATGGGTCTCAAGTTCCTGAGTTTGTTATTTACAAAGTTGTAGAAGGTGCCTTTGGATTTGGTGCACATAATGTTTTCATTTTCTTTGCTGTGATAGTTGAAATATTCCGTCTTTATTTGGTGGCATATACTTTTGTAGTGGTTTTTGAAGTTGGCAACAAAGCCTGTTTTGTTTTTTTGCCAGAGGAATTTGTTTGGGATTGTAGCTTCCCTATTGATATGGGTAGTTTCTTTTTCTTGGTTATGGTGGATATTAATAGTACAGTAGTCTGATAATTCTTTGGACTTCAAGCAAGAAGATGTTATAGAGGTCACCAGCAGTGTTACAACCAGAGAATAAAGTTTGCCAGTCAAACTGCCCTGAATCCCATGCGATTAGGCTGCATATAAGTCAAATCAAATAAAGAGTTGAGAGGTCGGTGTCTATGAGTTCATAGTTGGCTTTTTTAAAAGTTGTACTTGAGTGTCCTATTATTAAGGTGATTCTTGCAATGGTGTAGATTGAGGCTGAAGTCTATCATGCTGTGGTCACTGTTGATTCTTTTATTTGTAATCCATAAATTGAGCTTTTGCTGTTGCGGAATATGAGGTCAAGGCAATTGTTGAATCTAGTATTGTTCATTACTAGTTGGTCAAGTCCCAGATTGTTAATAGGGTTGCATAGGGTGGTATGGATGGGTTCAGTTGTGCATTCATTTAGGGTTCAGTTAATGAGAGGTAGATTGAGGTCTCCAAGAAAGATAAGGGGTATGGGCAGGAGGCTGCCCACATTCGCAGTGAGGTTAATTAGCTTGCATGTGTGGTGTCGTAGTCTGGGGCTCTGTAACAAAGTAGGAAGCGAAGTATGGCATTTAAGGATAGATCACAGACAATGGTTTCGGGAAGGGTTAGATCATGTGTAACTTGGATATTTTTTAGGTTTAGTGTCTTTTTGTAGAATATAGCTACTCCACCTCCTCTGTGGGTTTCACAGTCTGAGTGGAAGATGAGATAGTTTCTTGCTGTGATGATGGAGTCAGGGAGGGATGCATTTAGTCCTGTTTTGCAGACAAAAATAATGTTGAAGCTGTCAGTGTTAAGTAGGAGGAGGAATTCAGACATCTTGTTAATTATGCTTCTTGCATTTATTAGTTTGCATTTGAGATTAGTATTGGATTGGATAGGATATATGTTAGCTATTACACAGCATTATGTGCCTTGTTTTTCATTGCTTCCACAAGGTTTATGTCTCCACAGCAAGTCATAGTCAAAAGAGAGTCCAAGAGCAATTCTTCTAAGCCATAATCATTTAGAGCAGGGGTCTCCAACCTTGGCAATTTTACGACTTGTGGGCTTCAGCTTCCAGAGTTGAAGTCCACAAGTCATAAAGTCACCAAGGTTGGAGACCTGATTTAGAGCAGGGTTTCTCAACCTTGATCGCTTTAAGACAGATGGACTTCTACTCCCAGAATTCCCCAGCCAGCCTTTTGGACTTGATTATTGCAAAAGAAATCCTGCTTTGTATTCTCTGTTTGTATTTGCTTGCTGCTGCTTATCTGGAGAGTGCTGGCTTGCTGCCAAGGAATTTATAGCTCTCTTGGCTATTAAACTGGAAGTTAAACTTGCTTTCCTTGGCCATGAGCTCCAAGGTGTCTGCTCTCTTCTAAAGAGTCTTGTCTGACAATCTTTTGACAGTGCAGTCAGTCAATAAGAGAAAGATTGACTATTCTCAGCTATATCCCATTAGTCAATTATGGCCCTTCGTGTGCAAATGGGACATGATTCATGAGTTTTCCAACTGTCATTACCTCCATCCCTGGGTTATTCTATTTTACTTTATACAGCCAAATCATCAGGCCCTCTATAATATTCAGATTTCCTGTCACAAATTTCAAGTCTTAGAATTGAAGATGGGAAAATCTGGAGAAAGTGTACTTCAAGGGAAAAAAACATTGTGGTCAGAACAATGGAATGATTATCAGTATCACTCTTTTCCAGCTAGAGATATTATAGAGGATTCTGCACAAAGCAAGGCATTGGACTAGATGACCTCAAAAATCTTCTCAACTAAACAATTCAATGAATAAAATCTATAAATCTATAATTTTCATGCCAAATCATATTTTCTTTCATTTTTGCCATAGCATCTGAAGAAATATTTCCTTCCTTCCTTCCTTCCTTCCTTCCTTCCTTCCTTCCTTCCTTCCTTCCTTCCTTCCTTCCTTCCTTCCTTCCTCCCTCCCTCCCTCCCTCCCTCCCCCCTCCCTCCCTCCCTCCCTCCCTCCTTCCTTCCTTCCACATCCATCTCCCTTGGGAAGGGACCTTGGGTGCTGTAGAGTAAAATTACATTGAATATGTAACTGTTCTTCATCAATACAGTAGAAAAATATTTTTTTAAGATTAAGTATTCTAATCTGAATTTGAAGCCTCAATATTCTTGGTGCTGCTCTGGATCATTTATTTCTATAACGAACCTGTATTCTTGGTTTATATTTGAGGTGACATGGCTTGTTTGAGAGATATTGTTGGTATGCACAATCTTTCAAAATTATATTTGGAGTTCCAATTTGAAGATCCAATGGGATCTCTGTTGAAACTCTGATCCGTATGTCTGCCTGCCCCTATCCAAACACTACTTATTGTCCTCAGCTTTACAGGGTGATTAAGTGGCCAATTTGATGTAGCTACAGGATGATGTCATGCATCCAGTTTACTGTGAATGATTAGTTTCTATACTTTCCCTGGTTTGTAGCAATTTAGGGAATTAATTACTCCTCTTTAGACAGTATCAAAGACACACTACAACAGCATCAATTAACAATGGTTGAGGTTGGGTGTCGGGAGCACATATCACTGTGCACTGTGTTTGTGTTGTGTGTATTTGTTTACTATTATAAAAATCAATAAAATTTATTTAAAAAAAATAACAATGGTTGAGGCCACCAGAAGAGCAAGAGCCAGAACTTTGTATCTTCCTTGACATTCGAAGTAGTAAAAGAGGAAGTGAAGAAGAAGGTTCCCCTTGGCAGCTTCCTAGGATTGGGGAGGAATAGCCCGCAGTTTTGAGTTACGTAGCATGCAATGGGAAGAGTGAATACTAACCAGCTCACTCTGAGGTTGAATCAGAAATGAGGAAATTCAGTGACAGATCAGTGTCAGAGACATCATAAAATGGCACAAAAATGGAAACATAAATTGAGAGATCATATTGTATATTTCTCTGACAATACAGATAGTCCTTGTTCTGCCCCAATTATGAATGTAACAAACACACAGTTTGGACGAACTTAATTTAATCAATAAACCACTACTAATAACTATCTTAGTAGAGGACACACACACAAATCTAAAAGCAATCTTTTCTTACAAAAAACACAGCTGCTAATTGTTATTAGCATCTGGCATAAGTTTATAAAGTCTTAATTCAGAGCAATGCAATTATTTCTTGTTATCTCACAAAGTTTGAAAGGCTTGGCAAAAAGCCCAGGTCTTCCTTGATAAGCAATCTAAAGCAGAGAAACAGAGTAGAAATTCTCTAGACATAATTCATGATGGATGCACGATTCTAAAATGTTGTTTCCTTCAGCCTTTCAGCTGCCTCTGCTGTCCTTAAGTAGACTGAGGGAGTGGCCAACTAGCCCCCAGTCTTAC